>NW_005871049.1:38018447-38143541 GCF_000147115.1 Myotis lucifugus | reverse complement strand
ACGCCCTCCCCACCCCCGCACGCCCCCTGCAGCCCCGGTTTGGTGGCCTCCCACCCACTTTCCATTCCCTTTCTGAGAGCTCGGCTTCAGCTGGGCAGCCTCGTCTGCGCTTTAAAGCCTCCGCCCCCCCCCCCATCGTTTGCCCCCCTCATTTGTCCAGCGGCTTGTGTCGAGCATCTGCGGTCGCTGAAGGGGCTTTCCCCACGGCCCCCTCCTGGGCTCCCTGTGCACACACTCCCACATCTGCTCTGCGCTGCATTCGGACCGGCGCCTGCAGCTGCTCTTCCGCAGGCTCCTTTTCGCCAGGCTCACCTCCTTTTCTGGTGAACAGCCACTTCCTGTGCTCGGGTCCAGGTGCTGCTGGGGCAGGAGCATCTGGGGCTCTGGGGCCCAGGCCCGGGCTCTGGGGCGCTGGGCCTGGCGCCGCTGGGGAGGGAGAGGGGCTGCGGAGTGCATGTCTGCGCTGCCGAAACCCTGGCCGAGCCCCCGACCCGCGCCGCCGGGGGGTAGTCCTGACCCGGACCCTCCGGAGACTGGCACGGCTGCCACTCTGCAGCCAGGGAGTTCACCTCTTCTCCACGATGAGCCAGTGTTTCAGTTCCTTTTTAGACATCTGCGGCGATCAAAGGACTTGGGTTTGGTGGATTTCTCCCCATCACCTGGACTTTGTCTTCTTTCCTTTTCAAAAATTCTAAGGGCTTCAGCAAGTCCTCTTGGTGGGACTCCTGAGGAGGAGGGACTCGGAACAGCACGTGCCCGTTTTTGCTCCCTTCGTGTGTGAGTTACTGAAGAGGCATCTGTAGCATTTCTTCTTACTTCGTCCTGTTCTTCCAATGTAGGCAGGTTCACGTTTGAAGGCTGGGGTCCCCGTGTGTTCTTTTGTTTTTACTAAAAAGTCTTGGTGTGTTCCAGTCATGTATGTAGATCGTCTACATTTCCTCCTGTTTTGCGCGGCAATTAGTCTTGATTAGCACTGCTGTTATCAGAGTGCTCTGGGATAAAAACCTGTGGGGCCTTGGTAGTCTTGAGTAGAAGCTAAGCATTCTCAGCAACTTACTTAGCAGGGGGACTTTTCAATTTTTCATGATGAAAGAAAAGCTATCTTCTTAAACTCTTACTTGCTGGGTTAAAAATACCTTATCCTGTGGGGAGCCAGAGGAACCCTCATAAGTATTCAGAAGTATGTAGGCAACTAGCTTAGATGCTTTCTGGAAAAGGAATCAGAATCGTGGACCTTCAGCATACTAGAAACATTAGTTATTTATTACCCAAAGATATGGTTGATGCTCTCAGGAGGCATACCTACAAACCAAAAGATTGACAAGCATCTATGTTCAATCCCCCCCCCCCCCCCCCCCACTCCTCATTTTCCGGAGGGGTGGGGATTGGCATTAGATGTTTGGTGTGTAGTTGGAATCTCCTTAATGATTAGGCCTCAGAAAAGACTAGAAGTAAACAGGCTAGAGAGAAATGAGTCAGGGGTAACCCTGAGAAATGGAGTCCTAAGAGAGTGGGGAGAATTCAAAAGGATGGTTTGGCCACCAGCAGAAGAATGGATGGGTACTAGATAAAGGACACCGCCTTTTCCCTCAGGACACTGGGCTAAGTAACAGAGCTGACCTTATTCACAGAATAAAATGTCATCCTTGTTATTAAATCTGTCGGCCGGGGGGGGGGAGGGCAGGGGAGGGGGCGGGGGTTCCTATCTGAGGTGAGACTGGTAAGTAGTCCCCTGGTGGAGGGTTGGAAATATTGCCTGAAGCAATAGTATAGTTAGGCATTAGAGAAAAAAATGAAGATCCCTCCAGATCTGTTGTTGGCACAGATTTGGGTGTCTTTGCATGTAGTTATTTTTCAGAGTGAGGTAAGGAATAGGAATCATTCGTAAAGTCCTAAAAGTGTGCACTAATTTCTCCTGGATATTAAGTTTAACTTGGAAAACTTCATATTAATTCAACAATTGTCTTAACATATTTATTTCCATTTTATTTTTGTTTTCTCTTAATATTTGGTAACTTTCTTTTGAAAACCTGTAATAATAGAATAACTTAGGGGAAAGAAAGGATTTTTCACATATTTGTAGGTTCCATGAAAGTGGTGGGGCTCAGGCAGAGTGAGTTTGAGAATTCAATAGGGACAGGGTTAGGCTCACCTATAAGCATGATCTTTTTCTACCTGAATCAGCCCACATTTCTTGTACAGTTAGAATTTTTCAGATCTCTTTGGTGATGTTACTAGGTGGAAAAGAAGCAGGATTAAAATTTTTGTAATCTCGAGTGTATAAGAGGTATATGGAGACTCCATTTAGTGACATAAGTACCGCCCCTACACGTAGGCCATAATGGTTAGTGTAGAATTCTCACATGCACCGATATGACCCATTAGAATCCCAGGGATGGAGCCATAGAAAGATGAATTATGTCTCAGCATTCAGCCACCTCTGTGGTTTATAACCTGAGAGTATTTTTACAGAAAAGTAGGTAAACTTTTTCTGTGAAGGGCCAAATAGTAACTGTTTAGGTTTGCAACTATTCAGCTCTGCTGTTGTAGAGTGAAAGCAGCATCGTATACGTAATAAGTATAGACAGTACATATATGCATGTAATCCTTAACAGAATGAGCAAGGCAGCTGGCTGTGTAGTATAGGCACCTCCTCAAATACATGTCATTACTTTTGTTTATTTCTCCATTTGACTGTGCCCAGTACCTTTTAGACTGGTCAGTGACATTAATGATTAACATCCTGGATATTTGCTTTAGTGACTTTTTCTTTGTTATCTTATCTTCTTATATTGTTGTCATTTTAACCCACTTCTCCAACTTCATTTTAAACTTTTTTTTCCAACAAATATTTGATACACTGAAGGAGGAATAAAAACATGGATTAAGTTGAAAATATGCCATTAGCCTGTGTATGATAAGAGAGATAAGACATAAATATGTGGTGATGGTAGATTACAATGTCTTAGGTTACTGTAGTTCTTTTCCATCATATAGTACTTTCATATAATTTTTTTTTCATGTAGATTTTGATCTTTAACTCTGAGAAATAGGCTAAATGTTACAAATTTTTTTCTTTTTTAATTCTTGCCCGAGGATATTTTCCCTCTGCTTTTAGATTGAGTGGGAGTGGGGAGGGAGGAAGAGGGGTGGGGAGAGAGAGAGAGAGAAACATGTGAGAGAGAAATATCATTGGTTGCTTCCTACACATGCAGCCCAGGTGCTTGCCCTTGACTGGGGAATGGAACCAGAGACCCTTTGGTGCTAGGGTTGCTGCTCTGACCACTGGGCAACACCATCCAGGGCCAAAATTCCTTTTTTTTTTTGAGGGGAAGGAAGGTAGGAAAGAAAACTGAATCTTGGGGAGACTTAATTATTTTACCAGGCTAGATGTAGTAAGTGACAGAATTCTTGAACTGACCAATAATATTTACTGGCCTGTCCCTATTTGAATACTTACAATGACGTGGACCTCCCTGGACAAACCCTTTCTAATTTGTAGACTAGTTTTTAGGAGGCTTTTCCTTATTGAGCTGCAGTTTGCCTCCACGATGGACACCTTTCAGGGCCATATAGACAAGTCTATTCATATTCTGTAGTAAAGTTCTTCAGATGTTGGAGATTAGCCATCATGTCTCTTCTTTTCCTAGGGCTTCTGTTCCTCAGGCTAAATATTTCCATTTCCTTCTGATGTTTCTTGTTTTACAGTTTCAAATCCCCTCACCAGCTTCTTAGTCCTCTGTCCTCCATTTACTTTGTTAATACAGTATTCAGCATACAGTGTCACCTAAAAGAGTACAGCATAGACAGCAACCTTAACTCCTTCATTTTTGACACTATACTTTGTTTAAAAAAAAACACACAGAAAAATAAGGTGGTAGTTTTTGTTCTTAACAGTCATGTATTCTTGACTCACTGAAATTATTGTCAACTCAAGCCATAACTCTGTGCGTGCATGTGTTGCTGTTAAACTAAGTCATTTCCATGTACGTAGTTTGTGGACCTAAGTGTTGAAGTTTGCCTTTCTCTATGAAATTTTATCTGTTTAGATATTCCAGATTCCAGAAATCTTTTTTGTTTCCTGGTTGTTTTTTTTTCCAGCCTTGACTCTTCCTAGCATGATTTCTTTTCTTTATTTCTGAAGTAGAGCTGTAAAATACAGTATGAAAACACTGTGGCTTAGAATGGAGAAAATAGTTGATGAGGACCCAAACCTTTATTAATGTATTCAATGGAAAATTAAGGGGTGGGAGCTTTCAAGGAAGGCATTGTGCTTGAAATCTTAGAGGTGAAACCAAAGGAATAGCCTTGGGAATAGCCTTGCTGCCTTGAGTTGGGATGTGGGTAATGTTTTCCCCCCAATACAACAGATTTGTATGTGCTTTCTGTGTGCAAGGCAGTTGTAAGTCAGTGGTGTCCTAGAGGATCTTTGAGGTTGTTTAGTCCAACCCTTTATGAGTTAAAAAAGGATAAGGAGTATGTGAGTCAAGAAGGACAAGGAATTGTGAAGTTAGGGAGTCTGATGAATCAGAAGGATAAAGGGATGGCAAAACTGAAGCCTCAAGTTGAAGTCACCCACAAAGGATGAAGTAGGATGCCAGAGCCATAAAGATGATTTATATATGGCTTAGCAAACTTTCACTTCATTTTTCTATCTCATTTCGGGTGGGTGGTTTAGGGCACTAATGATATCAGTTATAGAATGCCTCCATAGCATAAAATAAAAGTCACATTTTCTTGAGAAGCAGTTACCTTAGAGAAATTACAGTTTACTCCCTAGATACTTTGCACATCAAGTAGGACAATCCATCTGAAGACTTTAGTTTAAAAAAAAACAACTCTGCTTTTATCTCTTCCCTTACATATTAGTCCGTATTTTTCACTTAATATTATATTGTGAACATTTTCCCTTTTTATTTAAAATGATTGAAAATAAATCATTTTGACAGCATGATAGTCATATTAATGACATGCATTTGTCATACTTTATATTTAACCTTGCTTCTAATTCTTGGATGTTTATAATCCTTTTGGGTAATGTAAAGAATGTAGTGGTGATTACATCTTTATAATACAAATCTTTGTCCACATAGAATATATTCCTAGAAAGTGAAATTGCTGGGTTGAAGATAGCAACATTTTAAAGAGTTGTTACAAGTAGCAAATTATTTTTCAGTTTATCTTCCTACTAATCCTATATAATAAAAGGAATATATTCCTAGAAAGTGAAATTGCTGGGTTGAAGATAGCAACATTTTATTTATTTTTTTATTTTTATTTTTTTTTAAATATATTTTATTGATTTTTTACAGAGAGGAAGGGAGAGAGATAGAGAGTTAGAAACATCGATGAGAGAGAAACATCGATCAGCTGCCTCCTGCACATCCTACTGGGGATGTGCCCGCAACCCAGGTACATGCCCTTGACCGGAATCGAACCTGGGACCCTTCAGTCCGCAGGCCGACGCTCTATCCACTGAGCCAAACCGGTTTCGGCAAAGATAGCAACATTTTAAAGACTTGTTACAAGTAGCAAATTATTTTTCAGTTTATCTTCCTACTAATCCTATATAATAAAAGGGTAATATGCAAATTGACCCTAGCGGCAGAATGACTGGGAATGACCAATCGCTATGATGTGCACTGACCACTAGGGAGCAGACGCTCAAGGCAGGAGCTGCCCCCTGGTGGTCAGTGCGCTTTCACAGGGGGAAAGCCACTCAGCCAGAAGCCAGCTCATGGCTGGCCAGTGCAGCGGCCATGGTGGGAGCCTCTCCCGCCTCCGTGGCAGCCCTAAGGATGTCCAACTAATGGCTTAGGCCCACTTCCACAGGGGGAGCGGGCCTAAGCCATTAGTTGGACATCCCCTGAGGGCTCCTGGGCTGCCAGAGGGATGTCTGACTGCCAGTTTAGGCCTGATCCCCCGGGGAGCGGTCCTAAGCCGTCAGTTGGACATCCCCCGAGGGGTCTCGGACTGTGAGAGGGCACAGGACAGGCTGAGGGACACCCCTTTCCCCCCCAAGTGCACGAATTTTCATGCACCGGGCCTCTAGTACAGTATAAAAACACCTGTTACACTCCAGCTGCCAGCATAGTACACACATATACTGTGCCTTGTTACTAATAAGTGGTATACTTTGTAATGTTTTAGTGTGAATATCCTTGAAGCCAAATATTTTTCTCATTCGTGATTTTTAAGAGTAGTTTCTGGAAATGGAAGTGTAGGGTCAAAGGGTAGGCAGAGTTTCAGGGCTTTTATTACTTATTGCCAAATTGTTCTCCAGAAAGGTGTGCCAGTTTTCACTCCCAGCAGCAGAGTGTGGGAAATGTTACCCTTGCCCCTCGGTAGACCACATATTTAAATTTTACAATTCTTTATTGATTTACAAATAGAAAATGTCACTGTATCTTGTTTCCATTTCTTTGATTGCTAGGATAACTGAACATTTAAAAATGTTTATCATTTGGGCCCCTTTTTTGGTTTAATTTCCTGTTTATTTCCTTTAATGACTGTTGTATTGCCTTCACATCTTTTAAAGTAACGTCATGCTACAAATGCTTCCCTCAGTCTTTTCATTGAATCTAAACTTTTTTTTTTTTTAATATACAGAAGCCTTTGATACTTATGTAGTTAAATCTGTTGAACTTCTTTTAAAAAATGGATTCTGCTTTTGCTTGGATTGCTATAAAAGTGGCTGTACTTGGGATGAAATTACTTGTATGTTTTCCTTTTGTTCTTTTTATGTTGTCATTTATTACAGTTACCTCTTGAATCTATCTGGGACTTAGTTTTGGATTTGATTTGTTGTGCAGGAGTCTGACTTGTATTTTTTCCCCAAGAGCTCATTGTAACCTTATTTATTGAAAAATCTAGTGTGCTGTACTTTATTACCCCCCCCCCCCATTTTGGTAACTTTATTTTCACATAATTTAACACTTATGATGAAGTTATGATACAGCACAGCTGTAAGAACAACAAGACTGGAACCGCTCAATAGTGTTACAGCTCAATTATGAAGCATCACGGCTGCCAGGCAGCATTGGCCCAGGCCCCTCTCTGGCTAGACAGCTCTGCTTTGGTTTGCTCCATTTCACTCTGCCCTGCTCCGCCTGCTCTGCTCTGGTCCAGCAAGATGTGTTTGGTGTTTCATCTTCGGTGTTTCAACTTCAGCCAGGGAAAGGCAGTCTGCGTGCAAGGGGAAAACGTGCTCTCTGAGCCAGAGGGCAGCTGACTAATATAGATAGAAGACCCTGATTGATCTGTCCTCATGCTAATGAGGACTCAAAATCCTCACAGTTTGGTACAAAAGGCACTGTCCTGATTCGTCAGAATGGAGCTATTCTGATAGGTAGGTGAAGATGCTGACGGAAGATATAGCTGTGCAGCTTCAGGTGGATGGGAAGTCTCAGTCCTGTTGGTTCCAGGAACTCCTTAGTAAAGGCTGGTTGAGATGTTAGGAGCATAGTGCAGGCAGGCAGTTCAGTGTAGGTTTTCTCTCTGAAGTGCAGTTTGCTGGAGAGGCCCCTCTTTAGAAACAGCTGCTAGGCTCTGAGACCAATAAACTCACCAGGAGCCCTTCTTAGTAGGTATCTTCTTTCTCAGGGCCCACAATATATAATTTTTATACCCTGTTTCTCATCAACCTTTTACCAATGAATTTTAATATCCAACTAGACGCCTGGTGCATGAATTCATGCACAGATGGGGTCCCTCAGCCTGGCCAGCAATCGGGGCTGATCCTGGGGGAGGTAGGCTGTGGGAGCGCACTGACCACCAGGGGGCAGCTCCTGCATTGAGTGTCTTCCCCCTGGTGGTTAGTGCACATCCTAGCAACCAGTCGTTTGGTTGCTTAGGTTTTTTTATATATAGATGCTGAATCTTTCCTGCAACAGTTATTAATTTGATGGCCACTAAATGATAGCTTTAAAATATCTCCATCTGCCATTCCTATGTTTATTAGGTGGAATTCTCCAAATGAATACTTTTTTCCTTCTCTCTCTTTATATAAGCAATCATTTATTTCTGTATGAATACATGGTATCTCATTTATTGGGAGATAATTTGTTGGTAGTACTATTTATTTAGATAGCTAAAGTGTCCCAGATTTATCCAGTGGCAGCTGGATTCCTTTAAACTGGACCCAGTGTCCTTTTTATCATATACTTTTTTTTTTTTTTTTTTTTGAGTACATCTTTGCTTTCTGGCAAAAGAAGATTTTTCAGGCTCATTTTTACTTTATTTGTCCAGTCCTGAAATCAGCTGCTTATTCAAGGAATCTTATTAGATCAGGTATTCACACTGATACCTCCAGTTCAATGGAACACTATAGGTGTTATTCTAATCTCCCTTTGCTTCTAAATCTGTAAGACTTTAGCAGTGAGAAAACCATTTTTATCTTCTGTCCAGAATAAACTCTCCATATCAACAACAAGGCTTTCTATCTTTCATGTGTTCACTGGAGCATAGTGTGCTGTACTTTGAAGTGACTGCAGCAAGATAATATTTTTCTTTTTAAATAAAACATGTTTTTATTTTTATTTTTTTAGAGAGAGAAAGAGGGAGGGAGGGAGGAAGGGGGGGAGAGAGAGAGAGAAAGAGACATCGATGTGAGAGAGAAACATCTATCGGTTGCCTCCGTAGGCACCCTGACCGGGAACCGAATTCACAACCTGGGCATTTGCCCAGGAATCGAAGTATGAGACGATGCTCAACTAACTGAGCCACAATGGCCAGGCCAATATTTTTCTTAATTACAAAAATAATACCTGCTTATTGTAAAATGAATGAAGACAAAAATGAGTTCTTTAAGTAAACAAGTAGTAAATATGTGAGTAGCAGGGTACAGGTCAGTTAGACCTGGATTTGTATCTGGGCACCTCAGTTTGCTTGCTGTAGGGCCTCAAACAAGATTTACCTAGCTCAGTGATTCACTCTTCTTTATCTGTAAGTGAAAGAACAATATCTACCCCCAGATGGTTGATGTGAGGATTAAATGAGATAACATACGTAAAATGTGTTATCGCAACTACATTATAAATATAAATACAGTTATAAAAAGTGGAAAATCCCTCCTACTCCCCACATCTTCTAAAGATGTATAGAATAGTCTGTAGACGTCCTATATGAAAAAGGTATATTGCAGTTGTCTGTAATTACGTTGATTCAGATGTCATCAATCTCATTGGAGAATGTCATTAGTTCTTTGTTAAACCAATGGTTTTGTGTTAAAGTTCTGTGGTCTGCTTTAAAATCACCTGTGGGCTTTGTCAAACTACAGGCACCTGGGGGCTCCTCCCCCTGCGCGTCCCCCCCCCCCCCCCCCCTTTGAGAATTCTGACTCAGTTAATGTTGGGGTAGATCTAGGTTTATTTTGAAAAAATTTCTTAGGTGAGTTGTGAATCTGAATTGTGATTGAGGCTAAAAGGCTAACTGGAGAGACAGTAGGATTTTGAATTTGTGGGATGTTATCAAACTTATGGGAAGGGAAAACAGGTAAGAAGTGGCATAATTTTCAAACTGAGGACCTATTCTGGGAGGTGAGGCTTCTGGGTTCAGGTTCATTGTTGACTAAACAGGTTAATCAATAATCTTAGTTTACTTGTTAATACCTATATAGAACTGAGCAGTGGAAGGAATGCTTATAACTTATTGATGAGTTCCTTTTGTGTATTTTGTGATTCGTTTGCTATTGGCATTTGTGGAACATCTTTGTATTAGAAATCTGCTCTTGAGCCCAAAGAATACCTTTTTCCTTTCCTAAACGCCCTGTAATAAGGGTAGCTTAACTCTGTGGTCCTGTGATTGCATCATAATCTTTACTCTCAACTCAGTATGTCAGCAGTTTTTCTCACCTGATTTTAGTTCTTAATTGCTGACAATTTTCTACAGACATAATTTATTGTGCTTTGACTGATTGCATTTCATAGATGTGTGTTTTTACAATTTGAAGGCCAGACACTCCACTAGCAGAAAGATTCTGACTTGCTTTATTCCAGGGGTCTGGAACCATACCGGCAGTATCTCTGAAGTATGCCTGGTTTTATTTTACAACTAGGTTAAGTTTACCCAGTAAAGAAACTACTGTGGTTGTTGTATTATGAAAAACACATTGTTTTGCTCTCTTGTAACCTGTGAATTACATAAATACAAGTCATTCTTTATCTACAGTTAACTTTCCTGGAAAGTGCCTTTTGTTGTTTTGAACAATAGAAGTCAGAGTCTTAGGAATAGTGATAACACTAGGAAATTTGTTTTAGTGCTTCCTGATTTTTGAACTAGGTACTGTGAAGCAGGCTCTTTGTCATGCTGAGTAGGAAATCAGGAAATGGTTTTCTTTTGGATTTAAAAAACATAACCAAACATTTGAAATATTGCTTTCAACAACCTTACTAAAATGATTTCCTGTACCGAATTATCTTTACCTAATTTGAAGCACTTGTGGGAGTGGATGTAACAGCAACAATGTGCATACAGTTCTGTAGAACCTGCATCTGGGTGGTAATGGATTTGTGCCCGTTTGATGGGCCAATATTGATTTAAATGAAAAAAATAATACTACGTATGCACAGATACACAGGTAGGTCATCGGTACACAGGCAAATATATTTTGCTCTGAGTATATGTTTTCTTGTTTTGTTTAGTAGATGATGTAAGAAACATCCAAACCTATAGAGAATTTTTATGAGTTTGAGCCAGACTGATGACAATTGCTGGGAAGTAAAATCTCAACTGATTGAAAAAATGCTCTGGAAAATGGCAGATTTCCAGCTTATTTTATACATTAGAATCAAAGGAGGAGCCTTAAGGAAGTTTACATGAAATCCACTGGTGGTAGATTAAGGGGACAGGAGAAAGCAAAGCAGAGACATCTTTGGGATTGGATAAAAGGCTAAATCGAGAAACACATACTTCTGTTACTTTGGTGGGTACAGGTTAGTTAATTAACATTTATAGCACATAGAGAGATGGTGTGTGGAGAATGAGATAATGCTGAGGGGTTTGTTCTGTGGTCTTGTGCTCTGGTGCAGTGGTTGTGCCTTGAGGGGTCTGGAAATGAAGATTACGCTTACATTTTAAAGGCATGTTACTCTTGCATTTAAAGATATGTTTTGGAGGGATAAAAAAAACTGGTACATTTATACAATGGAATACTATGTAGCTATAAAAAAGAAGGATCTATTACCCTTTGAGATAGCATGGAGGGACCTGTAGATTATTATGCTAAGTGAAATAAGCCAGTCAGAGAAAGACAAACTATCACTTGATCTCACTTATATGTGGAATCTAATGAACAAAATAAACTGATGAATAAAATAGAACCAGTGGCATGGAAACATGGACCAGACTGACAAATCTCAGAGGGAAGTGGGAGAGGGAGGCGGGAAGAGATTAACTAAAGAACTTATATGCATTTATGCATTATCTATGGATATAAACAGTAGGATGGTGAAGGACTGGGGTGGAGTGGGAACAGGATGGAGGCTGATCAATGGGGCAAAAAGGGGACAACTATAATACTCTCAACAATAAAGATTAAAATAATAATAATAAAAAATAAAAGAAAAAAGTAAAGGCATATTGTCTTAGATGCAAAAAGACAATAGACAGGCTCACAAGGTAAAGATTGACCTCTGAGAAGGAACCTACAGGCCTATGATGTGACTACCTGCCATGACCCACTTAGTTAGGAATTGTTATGTTCAGACCATTCTTTATGGTAACTTTTGGTTTCCAAGTTTGTAAGGCCCACCAATCAGGCCTTCCCTGAGCTAGTCACGTTTAGTATGTGGTCACTTTTTCGTCCACATAAATGCTTTAATTATGAATATAGAGATGGCTTTAGGTTTTGGAGTAGTATTGCCATGTGCTTTTAATTCATCATTGTCCATGGTTTCAGTGGAGCAGTAGTAATGTGGATAATCTAAAAGTAATTTATGCATGATGTGCCTGTATACTGTGTTCCTTGAGTTAGTATCATAGGCATTTTTTTCATAATGACTAAGACATTGAACGTGAGAGCTTTAGAGTTAGCGTTGCTTTGATTTGAATTCAAGTTTTACTCAACGTGGATGACTTTGGACAAATTACCTAAGCTTGTGCTTTGGTTTCTTCATGTACAAAATGGGAATAATAGTAGTACCTACTTCATAGGATTATTGTAAAGATTAACTATGTTAAGGTACATAATAGGTTTAACCTGGCGCACATTAAAAATTCAGTAAATGTTAGCTATTATAATTATTTAAAATATTCAAGTCAGTTGGTTGCATTTGGGAACATCTGGAAAGTGTCTAGCTTCTCTTTTGCCCCATTTCCCTTTGTATCTTTCAGATGCAATGCATAACAGCAGTCCAGATGGAAGCAGCAATTCCCTTATTTCTTCCCCTCTGTTTTCCTTCTCTTGTCCATGGATTATTTTACCTTTGTTCAATTCAGTTTAGTTTAGTTTTGCTTTTGTATGAAAAAAGTTATACACCGTTGTTGAAAGGCATTCACACCTAAATAAACAGAGAGCTATCCCAAATCCATTATAGGAAATTTCAATATCAGAGTGTTTTAGTTTTAAGAGAAGAAAAGTCAGTAGGATGGTTGCTATATCAAAAAACTCTTCAAAGTAAGGTCCTGTAATAATTTGCCTTTGTGATAAGGAATGTTAGAAGAGACGGCTCTGCAAAGTAGAGGAGATGATAGAGGGCGTTGGTATGTTGAGAAGATGAAGGGAGAATAGTATATGCAGAATTTCTGAATGGCAACTCTATCTCACTTGACTTCTCAGCTCACCACTTGGACATTTGAATTATTTGCCATTTTACCTTTCCAGGATCAGGCTTATTTTAAGCGCTTGAGTGGTTAGCAGATTAATAATTCTACTTTCCATTTATGAGCAAACATTATTTTTGATTAGAGAAAGAGTGAAGAGTAGGGCATCAGCCATGATCTAAATTATAAATTTCTAACTGTGTACAGTATTTTGAAAATTTTTTCCCTTCTTTGCTGGGAGAAGACACTACTTTAACCTTATACTCCTAGGAGATGTACCTTTGCGGCCATGGGAATATTAAGGTGTGGATGTCTGTGTTGCTCACCATTGGAAAAGATATATCATGAGGGAGGTCAAGGCTAGAGAGGTAAATTTGAGAATTATCCATTTAGGGGGGCTAATTGAAGCTAATTGGCAAGCTCTAGTAAGTGAAGACAGAGAAAGAAGAGGGCAAAGGACAAACCCACGAAGGAACAACTGTATTTAATAAAGAGTGGTGGAACGAACCAGAGAAAGAGCTGTTGGGATGGAGAACCGAGAGAATGGGCCAGTAAAAAATATAAAATACATAACCCTGGCTGGATAGTGCAGTTGGTTAGAGCATCATCCTAATATATCAAGCTTTCGGGTTCCATCCCCGGTCAGGGCACATACAAGAATCAATAAATGAATGCATGAATAAATGGAACTGTAGTAGGCAGTTAGATAGACATAGCAGAGCAAGGATGATGTGCCAACAAAGCACAATGGGAGAATAAGTCAAGGAAATAGGTGAAACACCAGAAAGTTCAGTTTTATGGAAAATAAAGGGAAACACTGAGAGTTTGTAGAAAGAAGTGATCAGTGATATAATTCATTTATTTAACAGATATTTAAAGAATACTTATAGTGTGCCAGACACTGTGCTGGGTACTGGTGATACAGTGGTGATCCAAGCAGACAAGGTCCTGCCCTCAAGGATTAGGTTTTGGTAGGGAAGGTAAGTAATAAATAAATAAATGAAAAGATACTATAAAGAAAATCAATAGATCAATGCCAGAAAGTATCTTTTAGTACATATAGACCCAGGGCAAAGCCCTGAGAGTGAAAATCTACCTCTGTAAATGGAAGGCAGGGAAAGTCCAGAGAAAGAGGCTGGTCACTTCAGGAATTAATAGAATTTATTAAGGGAACTTACATATGAGACATGTCTTGGGCAGCTGCAAGATGCAGTGGATCCCCACACTGCTTGGCAGGTGCCAAAGAATTATATAGGGTACAGGGGGAATAGCACAGGTACTAGTACATAATGCTACAAGGCACAGGAATTACTTTACATGCTTGACCAGGTCAGGACAACAGCCTATTCCAGGAATCAGCACATATCAGCAGGCAAGGGAAGGGTGCTGATTAATGTCAGAATGAACATCGGTTACCATCAGACAATCTCTCTGGGGGTTTGTGGAAAGCAACCTCCATTCTGGACCAGGTCCAGCTTGCAGGACGCGGTGGTCTCGCCATGGAACACTCTTTCCATAGTGTCAGGGCATAAGAAAGGCTACTTTAATGGGAATGCCAAGAAAGTTAAGGTCTGAAGGATGAGAGTCAAGTAGAGGAAACCTGAAGGGGATACATTCTTTTGAATCAGTGTTGAAATATTGGTTTCCATTAGAACATTTGTTTTCATTTCCAGCTGTTTATATATAAATTGGTAGCACTAGCATTATTAGATTAAGTATAGTCAGTTTCCAAATGACTTTTAAACATTTTGTTTAGACCCTGTATTTTTGAGCTCTTAATATTCAAACATATATAAAAGAGAGTATAGTATATAATAAACCCTCATGCATCCTCATCATTTTAGTGTCAACAACAGTTCACAACTAATCTTATTTCATCTATATCTCCAAACACTTCTCACCATCCTCATCCTGTTTATTTTAAAGCCAATTCCAGATAAATTGTTTCCTCTATAAATGTCTTGGTATATACTTCTATATTTTAGTGTTTTGATTTATTCCCTCTTAGAACATATAAATAGATAACCATATATCTGGATTGTTTATTATTAGTGCCCCTTTTCACTTAAAAGAGTGTCCCTCTTTCTTTGGACCTTAAATTCTATGGTTACCTTATTTATATAAGGGAGGCCTCTTCATAGTGGACAGTAAATAAATTCTTTAATAGACCCTTCAGTATTGAATATTTTTCTAATAGCATGTCACTTTTTTACTTTCTATCAGGACAGCAAGCCCTGGAGTTCACTATATCAAGAAATTATATGCCAAAATATAATGCCATATGAGTCAGAGAAAAGAAGGATCCTAAACATATGGTAAGGAGGGAATGAATTAGTTGGACTGCCTGGATTATGCCTTCCTTTTTTCCTCTAATCCACTCTGTCTTTGTTATGATTTCTTCATAAATGCAGAAAATATTCTTTTGAAAACAAAAAGATTTTAACATTGGAATGAGAAGGATAATGCTTTAGAAATATTAACCTCCACTCCTTTGGGATATTTGGTCAGCTGTTAATTATCCAAGTTTAGATCGTCCAGATTTAGCTTTTCCATGATCTATATTTTTGTTGTTGTCTTTATCTCTTGCTCTACATCCTCAAGCCTTAATATTGTCATCAACTTTTATTTTTATTTAAAGGGAGAGAAGACTGTCAAACCCTTAATAGTTATACATCTTGAACAAAGCTAGAAGCTATAAAGAGTGATTATCTGTGAAGTACTATTTTATACTGTCTTGTAGTAGTACCCTTGCTATTTGTTTGTCTGATCTCTTAGCTAAAGGAAGTTCCATGAGATCAAGGAATTCTTTACGTTTTAAAATCTCCCATAGTTATACTTAGCATGCTTTAGACATGTTAAGAGTATGGGGTATAAACACTTTCTGGAGGGAATCAGTGAATTAAATCGGGAGTATTCATTGGCATAGCATATTATGAATTCAGTTCTAGATATGTTGAGTTTGAGGTGAAACTAAATGAAGAGCTTTGGTAGCCTGTGGTAGTAAAGTTTGGTAAGAGAACAGGATTGGGAATGTTGTTTCAAGATTTATTAGGCCAAAGTAACCTCACATCCTCTATCATTTATTTTCATAGCAACACAATGTATTGTTATCTCCATACACTTATCTCCATTTTGGGAGATTAGAAAGCTGAGGCATAAGGTCTGAGCAAATCTGTCTCCAAAGGATAAGAAATAATGCCTCTCATTTCTAAGTATAATGTTCTTTTTAAAAGCCAAGTTACTATTTATATTTTAAGAAGGAGCACATGATGTCTATTAACAGATGATAAAAGAGAAGCAAACTGGGAAATATATTTTGTATCAGGATTACTGCATCTACTGCTGGGCAAAGCTCAGAGGAGTTCTCTTCAACTCTTTTCATCTCTGAATATAACAAACTGAGTTTCTTAATAAATTTTTTTTTTTAAGTAGCTCTAGAGGGGACTTTCATGTTAAGAATGAACATAGCTACCCATGGTTGGATAAGAAGATGTTTCTCCTCAACTAAAGGCGATTTCTAAGTCTAGAATAACAAAATGTTGCAAGTATCTTGGCCCTCTGTTGAATGTAGTTCATCATCATTTTATTTATTTAAAAAATATTTTTATTGATTTCAGAGAGGGAGGAGAAAGAGATAGAAACATCAATGAGATCATAATTTTATAGGGCTCTAATGCTGCTCTATATCCAGTTAAATAAGAAGGGTGTATGTTTGTGTGTAAAAAGATTTAAGGATTTTCTAGAAGTATACTGAGGGCGGGCAGGGTTGTTGAACATAATCTCTTCAAGACTGACACAGTTCTCTTTTTTTTTTTTTTTGCAGGCCTGATTGTTGGCAATGACATCGACAACAGGCTGGCATTTATTTCTGTCCTAACCAGCTACTTTATAACTGTGAATAGTAACTATGCATATTTGTTGGTCAGCCAAACCAAGGAACAAGAGCTATGGCTGTTGAAAAAGTCTGTCTGATTCCAGGTTATTTTTCCTGGGTTTCATCATCAGGGACCTCCTTTTCATCTCAACAGTGTGGTACCTTTTACCATTTGATAAAGATTAAGGACATGTTCTTTGGTCAACAGCCAGAACTTAAAATCTGCTGGAATAGAGTCAGAGACCATTTCAACTACAGCTGAGGAAAATGAAATTTCCTTTTTATTTGGTGCCTTGTACAGGGAGCACACTAACTCTTATGGAAACGTGTGAGTAAAAAGAGATTGAGTTTTGTCTACTAGAAACTCATGGTTATGGCGAGTGACCCAACGTGATCAGAGAGGGCAAGAGCCACAAAGGAACTCATGACAGGCTATACCATGTTGCGGAATGGGGGTGTGGGGAATGGAGGTCAAACCTGTATGTTACGGTGGTCCAACCGTATCCGACTCACATGGCTCAGTTTTACGCTCTTCATCATTCTGGTTTTCTTCCCCCTCATTGCTCACTATTATCTCACCACTCTGGATGAGGCTGATGAGGCCGGCAAGAGGATTTTTGGCCCACGGGCGGGTAATGAGCTGTGCGAGGTAAAGCACGTGCTGGATCTTTGCCGAATCCGTGAGTCTGTAAGTGAAGAGCTGTTGCAGCTGGAAGCCAAGCGGCAAGAGCTGAACAGTGAAATTGCCAAGCTGAACCTGAAGATTGAAGCCTGTAAGAAGAGTATTGAGAATGCCAAGCAGGACCTGCTTCAACTTAAGAATGTCATTAGCCAGACTGAGCACTCTTACAAGGAGCTGATGGCCCAAAATCAGCCCAAACTTTCTCTGCCCATCCGATTGCTCCCAGAGAAGGACGATGCTGGCCTTCCTCCCCCGAAGGTCATCCGGGGTTGTCGGCTACACAATTGTTTTGATTATTCTCGCTGCCCTCTCACCTCTGGTTTCCCAGTCTATGTTTATGACAGTGACCAGTTTGCCTTTGGCAGCTACCTGGATCCCTTGGTCAAGCAGGCTTTTCAGGCTACAGTACGAGCCAACATCTATGTTACAGAAAATGCGGATATTGCCTGCCTCTATGTGATATTAGTGGGAGAGATGCAGGAGCCAGTAGTGCTGCGGCCTGCTGAACTTGAGAAGCAGTTGTATTCTCTACCACATTGGCGGACAGATGGACACAACCATGTCATCATCAATCTATCACGGAAGTCAGATACACAGAACTTACTATATAATGTCAGTACTGGCCGTGCCATGGTGGCCCAGTCCACTTTCTATGCTGCCCAGTACAGACCTGGCTTTGACTTGGTAGTATCACCACTAGTCCATGCCATGTCAGAGCCCAACTTCATGGAAATCCCACCACAGGTGCCAGTTAAACGGAAATATCTCTTCACCTTCCAGGGTGAGAAGATTGAATCACTAAGATCTAGCCTTCAGGAGGCCCGATCCTTTGAAGAAGAAATGGAAGGTGACCCCCCAGCTGACTATGATGATCGTATCATTGCCACCCTAAAAGCTGTACAGGACAGCAAGCTAGATCAGGTCCTGGTAGAATTTACCTGCAAAAACCAGCCTAAACCCAGTCTGCCTACTGAGTGGGCACTGTGTGGGGAGCGGGAGGACCGCTTAGAATTACTGAAGCTTTCCACCTTTGCCCTCATTATCACTCCTGGGGACCCTCACTTGGTTATTTCATCCGGATGTGCAACACGGCTCTTCGAAGCTCTGGAAGTTGGTGCTGTCCCAGTTGTGCTGGGGGAGCAAGTCCAGCTTCCTTACCATGACGTGCTGCAGTGGAATGAGGCAGCCCTGGTGGTGCCCAAGCCACGTGTTACTGAGGTTCACTTCCTGTTACGAAGTCTTTCTGATAGTGATCTACTGGCTATGAGGCGGCAAGGCCGCTTTCTCTGGGAGACTTACTTCTCAACCGCCGACAGTATTTTCAGTACCGTGCTGGCTATGATTAGGACTCGAATACAGATCCCAGCTGCTCCCATCCGGGAAGAGGCAGCAGCTGAGATCCCCCATCGTTCAGGCAAGGCGGCTGGAACAGACCCCAACATGGCTGACAATGGGGACCTGGACCTGGGGCCAGTAGAAACTGAGCCGCCTTATGCCTCGCCCAAATACCTCCGCAACTTTACCTTGACCGTCACTGACTTCTACCGCAGCTGGAACTCTGCTCCAGGGCCTTTCCATCTTTTCCCCCACACACCCTTTGACCCTGTGTTACCCTCAGAGGCCAAATTCTTGGGCTCAGGGACTGGATTTCGGCCGATTGGTGGTGGAGCTGGGGGTTCTGGCAAGGAGTTTCAGGCAGCACTTGGAGGCAATGTTCCACGGGAGCAGTTCACAGTTGTGATGTTGACTTATGAGCGGGAGGAAGTGCTTATGAACTCTTTAGAGAGATTGAACGGCCTCCCTTACCTGAACAAGGTAGTGGTGGTGTGGAATTCTCCCAAACTACCATCAGAAGACCTTCTGTGGCCTGACATTGGCGTCCCCATCATGGTAATAGAAAATGAGCAGTTTGTTTTATTGCATGAGATAGTGTTTAACTTCTAATCTCTTTTCTAAATGCATGTATAATATATATATATATATACCTTTTTAACCTATACAGATTTTCCCTCCCCATGATATTTCTGCTTGCTTCTTTTTCAGTCTTTTCAGGCCTTGCCAGTTCCATCTCTGCTACTCCTTAAATCTTCTAAGACTCCAAAACTAAAATTGATACTGGCCTCATGAAGGTTTATGAAACCCCTTCAGTTACTCCATAGATTTCTACATCATAACAAAGACGATGAGATTGATGATGAAAAGCTAACCTTTAAGAAGCACTTGTGATCTTGGCAATGTAATTTAGCATTTATAGAACTTATTGCTATTTCATTTCATATCTGTGGAAGCTGAGGCTTAGAGAGATTAATTATTTTGCTCAAAGTCATGATTTGTAACGGAGGGGCTGAGCTTTAGTAAGTCTGACTCCAGAAGTTACAGTTTTAGTCACCTCCCAAAGGATTTAGGAAGACCTGTGTCATTTATCAGGATATTATAGAAGTCTTTTGGAAGATGAGTCAGGGTTTATATTTGGGAGTTGGCAATCCTGAACCTTTCCTGTAGTCTCTTGTAGGTTCTTTCTCATTCTTTATTTTATTTGTCATGGTTAGGATGCTGTATTTTACAGGAAAAATATAGCCAAATATGCAGGATTGGATTTTAGTTCCGAGTACTTTGTTTATCCACCTTCTGATGTAGATTTGACAATCTAGAACAGTGATTCCCAAAGTGGGTGCTACCGCCCCCCGGTGGGCGCTACAGCGATCCAGGGGGGGCGGTGATGGCCACAGGTGCATTTGGGGGCGATGAGTAACTGCTATTAAAATTTAAAAAATATTAATTTCCAGGGGCTGAGTAATATTTTTTCTGGAAAGGGGGCGGTAGGCCAAATAAGTTTGGGAACCACTGATCTAGAAGATTACCCATTTCTCTTAAATGCGAGGCCTTAGAGTAGGTCTTAAGTAAACGTCCAACTACTTATTCTGCAGCATAGGTGCTTTCAAGAAAAAAGGTAGTAAAGACAGGCAGAAGATCTGATCAGGCATGTGTTGCTAGACGGGTAAGAAAATTAATGTAATTTTTAGGAAGAATTTGTCTGGCAGGGAAATGTTTGGGCCAGACCAGTTTTTAAAAAATTTATTTCATTGAGAACTAATTCATGTGAAATATGTTTTTTTCAAGTTCTTTTTTTTTATTCTTTTAAAGTATTACATGTCTCCTTTTTCCCCGATTGACCCCCCCCCCCGCCCCCCGCCGCCGGTCCCACCCCCAGGACAAGCCCCCCACTGCCCCAGTGTCTGTGTCCATTGGTTATGTGAAATATTTTCTAAGCAGCAGCATGATATAATAGAAAAGTTTGAGTTTGGAAGTGCTATATAGACCTGGGATTAAATAGTCATTTTGTGATCTTTGATTAATTAACTTCTTTGACTTTAAGGTTAAAGAAGAATAGAAAATAATACAAGTACAGAGTCTAGAAAGATGCCCAATTATTGATTCCTACTTATTCTTTTATGTTGAAGCAGTATGGCTATTCTGCCTATATTTTGGACAGCTTTAACTCACTTTACTAATAAAGGCTTCTTGTGTCCTCTTTATAATTTCCCTTTGTTTCATAGCTATTATTGCCTACTTTCTTCTGTTCAAATCTTTTAAGTTTTCTCTCTTACTAGTACTACTGCTGCTACTTGCTTACTACTGCTGCTAATAGTTTCTTGTATTTTAATTGATTTTATAATCCGAGGCTATTCAAGACTGCATAGGGTTCTAAAAATTTTTGATCTCAACCTAGCCAGTTTGGCTCAGTGGATAGAGCATCAGCCTGTAGACTGAAGGGTCCCGGGTTTGATTCCAGTCAAGGGCACGTACCTCAGTTGCAGGCTCCTCCCTAGCCTGGGCCTTGTCAGAGCACGTGCAGGAGGCAACCAATTGATGTGTCTCTCTCACATCAGTGTTTCCTCTCTCTCCGTCTCTTCCTTTCCCACTCTCTAAAAGAACAACAAATAAATTAAAATTTTTGATCCCAGAATTTATCTTGTATATCAAGAAAAGTGTTATAAATGGGGAGACTTCTTTATAGACTTGCACCCATTCACTTTTTTCTTTCTCAGTTACAACTTTTTGAATGTCATTGAAATTAAATAAAAATTGTTCTGTAAAAGGTAGATGCTGCTCAAACAGGACAATAAAGCAGCTTTTGTTTTCCATTTTTCCTGCGTTTTCTTTGAATTCGATAGGGGTATAGAGAAGCTGATGCCATCCCGTTAACAATGACCGAAATTTGTCAGGGAACTTACCAGAACTAATCCTTTCTTTTAATTCTGGTGGGAAATAAGTAGTCCTCTTTGATTACTGGGCAGCTTATTGCAATAATACAGTGCCTAGTGGGAAAATGCCAGAAACTTTCTCAAACAAGAAAACAGTTTCAAACTAGAGAATTTTCACTCCATTCCCTAAAAATTTTGTCTATGCTTTCTACTAAAGAGAGCGGGGTTTTGGGGCAGCACTTGATTTGCTGTCCTCTTGGGAATAGAGCCAGCACTACCCAGGTATTAGGGTTAAGAGAGACTTGCAGCATTCTCTCCTGTGGAAAAAGGTTCTGTTATGAGGCATCTCAGAGTGGTTTTTCTACCTGAGACGCAGATGTACCCTGTCTGTTACATTATAGTTAGCAGGTCTTTAAAATTAGCAGCGGGTGGTTCCCAGGCAGCCTCTCATATTTCAGTCTTTCAGGGAAAATGATTTAAAATGAGCATATTGGCTGTATGAATCAACCCAGGAACCCACATGCCATTTCAGAAAATGCTGAACAATTTGTGATTCTCTTATGCTCAGATTCCCATCTAAGTACTTGGGACAAAAGCTAGATATTTGTTGGCAAGAAATTTATTGAGCTCTAGGTGTTTGAGTAGAGGGAGATTGTCTTAGGGGTACCTACTGGGATTTATATATTAAAATTCTTCATTCTTTCCTATTATTTACATAACAAAGGGGGAACTAAGTCAGATCTGGCTTGGAGTAAATATGTTATTCGTGGACACCATTCCTGGTCCCTCCTGCCCCAAATGCTTTATGTAAAGACAATTTCAGTTCAAATGGGATAGGGCCTGGGCAAGGTGACAGGATTCCACCCAGAGAGATGGGGTGGTGTCACCAGTTGAAGTAGATCTTTCATGTGAATGGTGTGGGGCTTCTGAGCAGAGGTGGTAATGGTGGGTGACTGCTCTTTCTCTCTCTCTTGCCTATTTTGTAAAGAGTTGAATCAGATTCCTTAGCTCCTGGAGAGTAACAACAAAGAATACTTGATGGAAGTCAAATGGAGAGTAGTATTGTGCCAAGGTTTTGAAGGCTAGTCTTGAAAAACACACACAAAAAAACCTTAATATCTGGGGATCACCACTTTCATGCACCTTTTTTTTTTTTTAAAGGTAGCTGTGGTTCCACTGTTTCTAGGCCACCATTGTTTCTGATGCTATATAAGTAGTGTTTCAGATTTTTGTTTTTCTATATAATGTGTTGTTTTTCTCTGGTTGCTTTCAAGATTTTTTTTCTTGTGTTTGGTTTTTAACATTGTGAGTGTGATGTACCTAAGCATAGTTTTCTTTGATTTTTATTCAGATTGGGGTTCACTAAGCTTGAATTTGTCCATTTTTGTTTCTCATCATATTTTGGTGAAATTTTATTATTTATTTAGATATTTTTTCCTGCCCCATTCTATCCCTCTTCTCCTTTGGGGGCTTCATTATATGTATATTAGACATTTTATATTATTCCACAATTCTCAGTGGTTCTATTCATTTCTTTAAAATACTTTTTTTCTCTTTTTTAGTTTTGATAATTTCTATTAATCCATCATCCAGGGCACAGATTTTTGTGTCTACTGTTAATTTCGTCAGGTAAGATAGTCCAGTAGATTTAAATTTCAAATACTGTATTTTGTAGTTCCCACATTTCCATGTTTTTAAAATAATAGTTTGTTTTTCTGCTAAGATTTCCTGTCTTTTTCCCATTCTGAGTATACTTTACTTCATTGAGTATAAATAATGATAACTACTTTAACATCTTTGTCTACTATAACAACTAATTCAAACATATGAGTTATTTGGGGATTTGTTTTAATTTATTTTTTTTCTTGAGGACTGGGTCATGTTTTTCTGGTTCTTTATACTTCAAACAACTTTATATTGTGAATGTTATGTTGTGGAGACTTTGGATTTTGTTTTGTTTCTCTGAAAGTGTTGATATTTTAGTTTTAGTAGGCAATTAATTTAGACTTCAGCTGGTCTGCTTACTAATAGCACCAAGCATGCATGGTTTTGGTGTGGGCCAGAGACTGGGTAATTTATATCCAGTTGGAGCTCCTCCTGTTTGGCTCACTCCTTTCTGGAACCTACTTTCTTCCCAGGAGCTGTGGTTGCCCCAAACTTTTCCCTCTTATTCTTCAGACTAGAAAGACTTGGGTATCATATGTGAGTTTAAGCTGCTCTGCATGGTGTCCACTCTGGCCTACTCTCAGGGTAAAAGCAATAATGTTATCCTCATGTTGGTAATTCCTTCCTAAATTTCAGCTCCCCTCTATAATTTGTCACCGCCGTTCACTGTCTACTCTAGAACCTTCAGGTACTTGTTTTTTTGGTATTTTTCCCCAGAGTTTGTAGTTACCACCTGTAGGAGGATTGGGTCTGGCAGGAGCCTGTTCAGCATTCCTGGAAGCAGAAACCTCCAAGTGATCCCTTGTGGAGTCAGAGTCTCACCCAAAATTTTGATTTGAGTTATTACTTTATTCTGACCAATTAACACAACTTCCACACTCTGCTGGATATTCTGGAAAATAGCAATAAATAGGGTTGCCTTGGAGCATTTTATGGAAATGAAAACACCAGAATCTGTCCTCTTGGAGTTTTAAAACTTGAGTTGTTATGGAAGGGGACATCTTCCAGTTAGGAACGGTATTGTCTTGCTCACTCAAAACATTGCCCATCTTTACACTGTATACTCATTTCTCAGCTTTGTGACAGCCAGTGCCTTGATTTTTAATTTTTATTTCTTTTCTCCATAAAGGGTATAGCTGATTTACACAGGTGCCTGGGAAGGCCTCTTTGAAGAGGTGACAATTGAGCAGAAGCTTGAATGAAGTGAGAGAATGGGCCATGTAAATTCTAAAATCTGGAGGAACATACAGAGAATGGCAAGTGCAAGAAGCTTGTCATGTTCAAGACATGGCAAGAATACTCAGGGTGTCTAGGGTAGGGTGATTAAGGGGAGAGTTGGAAAGAAGTTTGGAGAAGTAGAGAGCAGCACATGTAAGATGATATTGGCCGTGGTAAAGAATCTAGATTTTATTTCATGTATGTGAGAGTGCCATTGGAGGGTTTTAGTAAATGAAATGTGTGGGGCTATGGGGAAAAGAGCAAAAACAATTCAAAGGCTGTTATTGCAGTAGCCTAGGTGAGGGATGCTGGCAGCTGGGACCAGCGCAGTAGTGGTAGAGGTGGTGACTTCAGCGATAAGCATATCGCACCTCCTAGTAGACTCTAAAGTCTCTGTGGAAGTGGTAAGGCCACAATGCACAATTTTTTCCCCAAATGAAAACTACGGAGATATGAAATTATTTTTCACTGCCCCTTTCCCTTTCTTTCAGCCCTTAATATTAGAATTCAAAAAGGAGAGTTCCATTTGGGGAATTTGATGTCATGCCAGGGTAGTGATTTTAATACTATTTCCCTAATAGTCTACTTAGGGAAAAGGAGAAAGACTGGAAGAGAAACTGGCTATGTAGTAAACTTGTTGTCATTAATATTCAGTGTTAGCCTCTGCCAATTAGGCTGTGAAAGGTTTTACTTCTGACTAGAGCTCAGGCAAGAGTAGAGAATTCAAAAGTCTCATTTTTTAGAAAGTTGATAGGCTTTATTTTATTTATTTATTTTTAAAATATATTTTATTGATTTCAGAGAGGAAAGAAGAGATAGAAACATCAATGATGAGAGAGAATCATTGATCAGCTGCCTCCTGCATGCCCCCAATCCAGGACTGAGCCTGAAACCTGGGCATGTGCTCTTGACTGGAATCAAACCCAGGACCCTTCAGTCCGCAGACCGACGCTCTATCCACTGAGCAAAACTGGCTAGGGCATATGCTTTATTTTTTTTATCTGTGCCCATTCTTTAAAAACATTGCTTGAATACATCAGATGATAATTTTCTAAAATTATGATTTCTGAGCAAAGTTAAGATGAAAAGCCTTGTCCAATTTCTTAGGTCCAAGATTGTAAAAACTTCTTGGACTACCAGACTTCACTAAATATTGGTGTATCTGGGTGTGTGTAAGATAATATTTTATTTAATAGCTTGGTGGCTAATGCTATGGCTCTCTTTTTCTGTTTAAGCATATAAAAGAAAGCTACTAGAAATTAGAAATTAGTAGCAAAAATTCTAGATGTATAAAGGAATTGCTGAAGTCAAGTTGTGTAAATGATTTACTAATTGCAGCAAATCAATCTTTAGGTAATGTCTCCCTCTCTTAGTTTATATATTCTCTTTTTACTAATTCAAAGTTAAGAGTAGAGAGACTGAGCCCTAGCTGGTTTGGCTCAGTGGATAGAGCGTCGGCCTGCGGACTGAGGGGTCCCGGGTTCGATTCCAGTCAAGGGCATGTACCTTGGTTGTGGGCACATCCCCAGTGGGGAGTGTGCAGGAGGCAGCTGATCGATGTTTCTCTCTCATCGATGTTTCTGGCTCTCTTTCTCTCTCCCTTCCTCTCTGTAAAAAATCAATAAAATATATTTAAAAAAAAAAAGAGTAGGGAGACTGAGAATTGTATTGTTTTAGACCACTTGACTAATTAATACTTAAATTAGAACTTAGGTGTTAGGACTTCTGACCATAGTTCAGTGGATATTTTTCTGTTTTCAGCCAGATCAAATTTTCTTGGAAAGGCTTGCGCGCGCTCGCGCGCTCTCTCTCTCTCTCTCTCTCTCTCTCCCCCTCTCTCTCCCCCTCCCTCCCCTCCCCCCCATACATACATCACATATGTATACTTAAATAAAGTGTTTACAAATTAGGAAGAGGTTATACTAATGTTATAATAACTACAATTTTTGAGCATTTTGTATGTGCTGGGTAGGCACAGTGTCATGCTCTTTATATGCATTCTCATTTGATGGTGAACCTAACCTATCCTGTTTTCCCTACAATTTCATGGGGATCATTGCCAACTTTTTCTCATAAGTTCAGCAGACTTATCTCATAATCTAAAATGTACTTATAATCCAAATTTAAACTAAGTTATAAATGGAAAACCAATTCACAGTATTATCTTCTTATGCCTTTCCCTTCTATCTTTGCATTTCCTAACTTTTTGCTCCCACAATTTCATTGAATGAATGAATCTCTTGAAAAATTGAGAAGTTTTAATGCTCCTTTTTCAGTTGTTTTCTCTCTGTGGATCACCTCCCATCCAATCGCCTCAAACTCTATTTCACATACCTTACAAGTAAGCACATGTGATAATGTGCTTCTACCTAGACCTCATTTTCTTGATTATCAAGCTCTATGGTGGGTTACTTCTCTAAGTTAGAGAAAAGGATAGGATGGAAGACAAAATTAGTAGCTGTTTACCTTTATTGCCTGTAAGATAAGTTTCATTCTCAGCAGTGGATTCATTACCATTATGTGTGTGTATTGATTGCATGACTGGAGACTTGGTTTGGCTGGGCAAAATTTGACCTTAAAGAGAAAAAAGGACATTGTAAGTATATTTAAATTGCTGAATTTAGTAGGTGGCATTTGTGTTTGTATGGTTTTATATTTTTCACATTTTCTAATTTTATTGCTTCTCAGGTATATTCTACATTTTTGTGTTTTCTGTCTGTGGTCTACTTTATGACTAGGGTTAATTCACTTAATCTCTTCATGTTCTATTTTTCTTGCCTACCTAGACCTGCTTATGACTAATTATGAGCTGCTTTCATTTAGGTGGTTCCTCCATTTGAATCCAAATTCTGCTTCACTTGAGCAACTATCTCTAAATTGTTGAAATGTTCATTTGTTCTTGATACATTTCCATCCCTTGCATATTAAGAGATCTTTGCTAATTGGGAATCAGATTTATCATGGTAGTTAATTTATGATGTGAATTGATACTTTACTAATTAATGTAGATTGTTGATTCTGTTTGGATTTAGAACTTAAATGCCTTGTTAACATACTAGGAGAAAGGACCCTGTTAGAGTAGTACTTATTTTATTATTCAGAAACTCCAGAATTCCTCAAGACCAAGTTGAATGTTAACTAAAGTTACTAATTTCTTGATCTTGCATATACTTGTATACATTTGCATATGGTAGGGTTCTTGGCCATGATTGCTGTACTGGTCCACTGTGATGAGAAGAAAGGTACAATGAGAAAATCAAGGCTTTTATGAATGATAGTTAAACAGAAGAACTAGTGAAGCATCATCAGGGAGCATTGCACATGAAACAAAAAAGTGAATGTTAGTGAGCATTGCTCCTGACTTGATTGTTCTAGGTTGATGGATTTTTTGCTGTAGAAAACTAGACTCAATTCTAAGAGGTGTCAGTATATTGAATGTTTATGGTTTTTATATATAAACTTCTCAAGTCTTTCACATTCTGAAAATAGAATGTGCAGGGCTAAATTAGATACTGCTTCCTACTCATTCATTCATTCATCCATTCATTCATTCACTTATAGAACATTTGTTGAACATCTGTGTGCCAGGCACTGTGTTCTATGCATTCTGGTCAGTGTTACACCAGTGCTTATATTAGTAACTTGAAGATAAGTCTTCATGGTCACATTACTAAGGTGTAATCATAGGCATTGTTAAGGAAGAGGAGCATTGTTTTAAGTAGAAATAAAACATTAACAAAAATGAGAATATTTCCTAAACATGATATACTATTTCGGCTTACCTTTCTGATTACTCATTTCTTTAACATTCTGATGGCTATTCTTAAACAGCCACCAATGCTGATTTGTATGTCTGCATTACAAATATTTGAGTCTTTTTGTCCTTCTGATTTTGGTGCCAGAATGGATAATGGTGGTTTGCTGATCTTTTTCTAGCCTTTAAGTACTATAGCTTTGAAGTAAAATTGTTAGAAGAAAGCCCCCCCCCCCCCCCCCACTTTACTAGTAATTTCAGTTTGTATTTGCAGAGTTTGTAAGGCTAGAAATCTCTTTTTTGTTATGGGGTAAAGGTGACTGTCCTTAAATAATGAGCTACATTTATTCTTGGAAGTTTGCTTTGCTGTCTCCTGGTGGTTGACTGTAAATTAGGGTGTCTTAGCAGTGGCACCAGAGACTTTTGGGCTGTATAATTCTTTGTTGTGTGGGGCTGTCCTGTGCTTTGTAGGATTTAGCAGCATTCCTGGCCTCTGCCCACTGAATGTAAATCGCTCACCTCCCCGCTGCCACAGTTGTGATAACCAGAAATGTCCACACATGCTGTCACACATCTAGCGTGAGGCAGAAATCACTTCTAGTCGAGAACCACTGCTCTGAATTCTTAAGGTAGACTTAGTGACCACAGTTGTTTGTGAGCTAACCACAAGTAAGCTGCTGCAGTACTTGATTTTGTGTTTCTGTGAATCCTTAAAGCTTTTTTGTTGTTGTTCTGATGGCTATTGCTTCACTTCCCTAATCCTGAAAGTTGCTGTCATCCAGCCCAGAGAAGTTGTGCCAGGACAAGCACTGTATGTATTCCTGGAACCCATAGCAGTTGTTCCTAATGGAGTTTAATAAGCTTGCTCAATAAGCTGGATGTGAAATCTAGGACAAAACACTTTGGTATTAGACCTAAGTCTTCCAAAGGACAGACAGGTCCTCTTGATTTGATTTACCTTGTAAATTGGACAAAAAACTGGATACACTCTAGGTAGCACATCATGATCATTTTAGGTTTTTGTTGTTTCTTGCTTTTAGATTAACAATTAGGTTGTTTGCCTTAGCCCAGTGGTCGGCAAACTCATTAGTCAACAGAGCCAAATATCAACAGTACAACGATTGAAATTTCTTTTGAGAGCCAAATTTTTTAAACTTAAACTATATAGGTAGGTACATTGTTATTAACTTAATTAGGGTATTCCTAAGGCTTAGGAAGAGCCACACTCAAGGGGCCAAAAAGCCGCATGTGGCTCGCGAGCCGCAGTTTGCCAACCACGGCCTTAGCCGGTTTGGCTCAGTGGATAGAGCGTTGCCCTGTGGACTGAAGGGTCCCAGGTTCGATTCCAGTCGGGGCATGTACCTTGGTTGCGGGCACATCCCCAGTGGGGGGTGTGCAGGAGGCAGCTGATCGATGTTTCTCTCTCATCGATGTTTCTGATTCTCTATCCCTCTCCCTTCCTCTCTGTAAAAAATCAATAAAATATATTTTTAAAAAAAGAATTAAGTTGTTTATAGGATTGCCAAGTTTGGCTGGTAAACAACTTCAGTTTTTGCATACAACATGGGGCTGTGTTGATTTAGCAAAAGGCTGCTTACTTAAATGTTTGCACAGCTAGTAAGTGGTGGAATTGGGATATGAACTCTAGCTTTTCTGATTAACTCCAAAGCCAGGCTTTTAAAATCCTCTGTACCAGTGCCTTTCAAAACTTAATGTGCATAGGAGTCACCTGGGGATTTTGTTAAACTGTAGGTTCTGACTTGGTAGTCTTGGGGATAGGCCTGCAGTTCTGCATTTTAACAGAGTGCCAGGTGATGCCCGCCTTGTTGGTCTTTGAATCACACCTGAGTACTGAAGCTCTGTGCTATGTTCCTGGGTTACTAATTTTGCTGTAGCTAATCCTCCTGGTGATTAACCCACAAAATTGTTAATAGAAAGTGGCATAGAAAGAATTGGATTTTTCAATCATTTTTTCTTCATTTTAAGCTGTGTGTATTCTCTACTGGATTTTAAGCTGTGTTTATTCATTGCTAGAGTTGAAGGGAGCTTTGTTCATCTGAACCTGCAGAATTCCAGTTCTGTATTTAAGTGAATAGTAGGCATGTGAGTAAATTGAATGATCTGAGCAAAGGTAGTTTGTTAGGGGCGTTTGTGTGAACAACTACTGTACATAGTCCATTGATTCTAAGGTAGATGTTATTTTACATTTTAACATTCTGAACTCAGGTGTGTCTTAAGATAGATGATGTTTCGCCATTGCCACGCTTGGTTTTTGGCTTCTGCTACTTCTGGCCACCTTCCCATTCCCCGCAGAATGGAGCCTGGCAGCTACTGCACTGTGTACTTGGCTGTGTCCCCCTCCTCTTTCCCCTGATTCAGGCTTCAGATTCAGGCCTTTGTTCTGTCACTGCTGTATCTGAGCCTGGGATTCTGGGCTACAAGCTCAGGGATTTTTATACTGGTCAAATGTGCTGTAGGGCAAGATGGATTTCTGTGTCTGTTGCTTAGCTCTGACATCTGTTCTATGGAGTAGCAAATCTATTACAGGTCCTTCCTTGTCTTAACTTGAGAGAAACTCATCTGGGGCTGAGGCAGTCTTAAAAAGCTCTTTAATAAAGTAAACATATAAACATATTTCATGAGCTTTCTTATTTAGCAGCATTTTTCTTTCTTGATGCTACAGAAATTAATAATGCATTTGCCTTGGGGCTTTGGTTTAACGAGATTTATAAATATATGATTAGCAGAAAAAAGACTAATTTGGAGTTAGAAGGTAGGAGAGTCTCGCTCTGCCACTTGCTAATTGTCCATGTATAAAGTGAGAGGTGGACCGGATGATCTCTGAGGTCCTTCTCCCTCTCAACTAATTGGATTCTGAGTGTGCTAGAATGCATTAATTGAATTAATTGAAGTATGAGGACTTTGTTTTAAGGATATAGAAGTGATTAATTTTGACAAGGGGAGGGTAGTGACAGGAACCCTCTGAGCTGGGTCTCCAGGGAGAGAATAATTTTGGTAGAAAAACAGGAGAAAGAATATTTTAAGCTGAAGAAACAATACTCGTGAGGTTATGGAAATACCTTTGAAATCATTTGTAAACCTTTAGACCCTGAATATAATGACATTCATCATGGTAGGTAGAAGTTATCCTCAGTACAGGTAAAACCTTCTGTTTAGAATAAGATGACCCATCCTGGCTTTCTAAAAAGATCACCTCCCAAGAAGCTCTCTTTGTTTCTGGTTTTTGAAAATAATACGATGGTTTTTCATTAGTTGGATTAATTAGATATAGATACCATAAAAATAAGATGAGCTATCAAAGACTGAGAATGGTCATCCTTGTTTATTTGCATATTATGGGACAAGGTGAATAACAAAGCTACTACTTACATTGTGGTAAACTATGCTTATCTGACATAGGGCTTAAATATAATTTTTAAAAATTATAATGTTCTGTTTGGGCACTAATCTTTGTTTTATGAAGAAAATGCTGCTTTGCACATACGGGTCACTTTGGATAGAGATTGCTTGAATTGGGATTTGCTGTGTACACAGAAACTGTTAGTTTTACTGAATTTAGGTACACCTTGAAAGAAAAAGCTTTTGTATGTGTAGTCAGTGCTGAAGGTAGAAATTGCAAAGGTGAAGTAATTCACCTCAGTAGGATAGGCAATCCTGTTTTTTTAATACCAAAAAAGGCCTTAAAATTGGTCAGAAATGACATAGACTCAAGAGATTTCTGAGTTTGGTTTTAAAGTTTAGGAGCAAAATGGGGGATTCCAGATCAGGGATTCAGATCTCAGTTTGGCTCTGCCACCTTGTGTTCTCTTGGGAAAGTTATTTTTTATTTCCTTAGAATGTGTTTAATCACATGTGTAAAATAATCCTCAGCTATAGCTTGTTTCACCAGGAAATTAGCAAATAAATAAGGCTTAAAATGTGTACTCCTCATTAGTATAAGGCAGTTTTTATCCCTGAAAGTCGTATGCTAGATTATACAAGTGGTAGGTAACCAGACAAAATTACTCAGTAAATTTAGCCACAGTTTCCTTTGACCTAAGGGCAGTTTTGGTTTTGCATTCTATAATGTGGCATTGATCGTTAGTGTTTTTCCTTCCTTTTTACAGGTGGTCCGTACTGAGAAGAACAGTTTGAATAATCGATTCTTGCCCTGGAATGAAATTGAGACAGAGGCCATCCTGTCTATTGATGATGATGCTCATCTCCGGCATGATGAAATCATGTTTGGGTTTCGGTGAGGAGCTGATTTTCAATCAAGAAACATTTTCATTTGCAAGTGAAAGATAACCAAGTCAGCCCTAGCTGGTTTGGCTCAGTGGATAGAGCGTCGGCCTGTGGACGGACTGAAGGGTCCCAGGTTCGATTCCGGCCAAGGGCACATGCCTGGGTTGCGGGCTCAATCCCCAGTAGGGGGCATGCAAGAGACAGCCAATCAATGATTCTCTCACATCATTGATGTTTCTTTCTCTCTCTCTCTCTCTCTCTCTCTCTCTCCCTCACTCCCTCTCTCCCTTCCTCTCTAAAATCAATAAAATATATTTTTTTAAAAAAAGAAAGATAACCAATTCAATCTTATGTCCATTAGTTATGCTTATATGCATGCATACAAGTCCTTCGGTTGATCTCTGGTAGTAAGGGTCTTAAGACAAGCTGGATCCAGGGTCAGAGGTGAGATCAGAGAACTCCATTTCTCTTCATCTCTAGGTTCTGTTTTCCTCTGTGTTGCCTGTGCTCTCATATAGGCTCTTCGTCAGAAGCGAGGAAGATGGAATTCTGTGATTGGCTGGACAGGGTTACCTGCCTATTCCTGGAGTAGATCATCCTCTAACTCAGCGGTTCTCAACCTGTGGGTCGCGACCCCTTTGGGGGTCGAACAACCCTTTCACAGGGGTCGCCTAAGACCATCGGAAAACACATATATAATTACATATTTTTTTGTGATTAATCACTATGCTTTAATTATGTTCAATTTGTAACAATGAAAATACATCCTGCATATCAGATATTTCCATTACGATTCATAACAGTAGCAAAATTACAGTTATGAAGTAGCAATGAAAATAATTTTATGGTTGGGGGTCACCACAACATGAGGAACTGTATTAAAGGGTCACGGCATTAGGAAGGTTGAGAACCACTGCTCTAACTGAAAACCATATAGACTGAGAATGGAGGCAAAGGGTAGGTCCCTAAAGGAAATGTGAGGCAGGCAGAAACATGTTGCCGTTATTGGGGCAATGGAACAGTGCCAGAATCCTGGGGCCTGAAAGATTTGAGCAACGATGGGATTGGATGCAAAGATCCAGGAGGAAAAATAGGGGGAGGAAGAAGAGGTGGTTATGATGAACGACATTTGTTGAATCTGTACTGTGTGCCAGAGACTAGTTGAATGCGTTGGCATATCTCATTCATCCTCCTAAAACTTGGTGTAAGTTGTAGTCATCTCCATGTTACCCAGGAGTAAATTGAGATCCAAGAGAACAAAACCGTGAAGCTAGAAAGTAATTGGCAGAGCTGGAATTCTAACAGGCTGTCTGATTCCAGAACTTCCACTCAAACACCTTTTAAAAAAAATTTAGTAGTTCTTGTTTGGGCTTAAGTATCCCAAACAAGATCATGTTCCCACCTCTTGAGGGAACATAGGAAAGAGAATGGAGTAGATCAGAGCTACTCAGAGTGTGTCATGGACTGGTGTATGGGCCCGTGGACAGTTTATTGCCTGTTCACAGAGAGTTAAGTTTAAAATTGAAGGTAAGCATTTAAAAACGTTTAAAGCAATTTGACAGTTACTGTGACATCCAGGTGTTTGATCGTTTATCTTGCAATTCACTTTTGGTAACATTTATTGCATATCATTCACTCGTTTAAATATGCCATTCTATGTTTTTTAGTACATTTACAAAGTTGTGCAACCATCACCACAGTATATTTTAGAAATTTTCATTACCACCAAAAGAAACTCTGTCCCCATTAACATTTCCTTCCAGCCCCTCTAAAGCCTAGGCAATCATTAATCTCTTGTGGACATTTCATATAAATGGTACCATAAAATATGTGCTCTTTAAAAAAAATTGATTTTAGAGAGAGGAGGGAAGAGAGAGATAGAGACAGACACATGCTCAGAAAGAAAAATATTGATGTGAGAGAGAAACATTAATCAGTTGCCTCCTGTACGCACTCTGATTGGGGATCAAACCTGCAACCTAGGTATGTGCCCTGACCTGGAATTAAACCTGCCACCTTTTGGTGTATGAGATGATGCTCCAAATCTCAACTGAGCCCCACTGGCCAGGGCAAAATATATGCCCTTTTGTAACTGATTTTTTTCACTTAACATAGTGTTTTTAAGGTCCATTCATCTTGTAGCATGTGTCAGTACTTCATTCATTTTGTATGGTAGTTGTTATCCTTTTAATACATTTAAAGAATAATTCATCAAAGGGAAGGTATGCCAAAGCATGATCTATGATATAGCATATAGATTAAAATATTCAGTGCAGCATAAGTTTGAATATAATGTTAAGGAACTTATTATGTATAACACTTTCAAATGTAAATTGGTAGCATTCTATATAATCAGTATTTTTGAATATCTGACTTTCAAATATGTATTGTGACCGTGTTATCTAAAATTCTTGATGCATCTTCCCAGGGATTTATTTAAGTCTTTAAATTAAGTTTATCTTGTGTCAGTGCTTCCACGTTGATTTTTATCTTTATTATTTAATAGAAAATTAACATTTGGTCAGCCAACTCATGGTTGACAGCCTTTAACTAATTAGATATGTTACCTTTTAATATTGCATAGCAAGTGAGGTTTTGCTTTATTAAGAACTGTCATAGACTTAAATCAGCCACATCAGATAACTGAAATACTCAGTTTCCAATCCTTTCTTCTGATGATATTTCAGGGATTGTAAGAGCAATAGGCATTTGACGAGATTAGAATTTTTTAAAAAAATATATTTTATTGATTTTTTACAGAGAGGAAGGGAGAGGGATAGAGAGTTAGAAACGAATTGTTTTGAAGTGAAATCGAATGTGTTTTAGGAATTGAATTTCCATGTAAGTGATGAGGGCTTTTCTCAAGCAGTTTATTTTATTTTTAATTTTTATTTTTTTCCTTTTATTGAATAAGATATTACAAATGTGTCCTTATCCCCCCAATGTCCCCTCACCCCCCCCCCCCCAATCCTGCCCTCACCCTCATCTCAAGCAATTTAAATCTCTCTTTGGGGCTGAGGTAAAGTAGGAAGTAGTGGTTCATTGTTTACAGGACCCTGAAGCAGGGCTGATGGGTTCTGTGGAGCAGTAGTGCTTTCAGCTCTAGGATTTTAGCCTGGAAAACTGGGGGACTGATTCTGTTTGTCGTCTTACCTGTAAATTTGGGGATGATGTAAAATTTTATCCTGGAAACATTGAATTTTCAATTTATTTATTGCATTTATGAAATCTTTTATTTACATGGTCCTGTAGACCACTTTTTATGGTTTAGGTCTCTCCCTCAGTTCTGCTTAAATCAGGAATTAAGACTGTTGGATCTTACAGAGACTTGACTTGGGGTGGTGAACACACAGTACAGTGTACAGATGATGTGTTGTAGAATTGTGCACCAGAAACCTGTACAGTTGTGTGTTTTTTAATCTCACCCGAGGATATTTTTCCATTGATTTTAGAGGGAGTAGAAAAGAGAGGGAAAGACAGAGACATTGATGTGAGAGAGACACATTGATTGGTTGCCTCCTGTACATGCCCTGACCAGTGCCCAAGCCTGCAACCGAGTTACATACCCTTGACCAGAATCGAACCCGGGACCCCTCAGTCCGCAGGCCAATGCTCTATCCACCAAACCAAACTGGCTAGGGCTAACCTGTACAGTTTTATTAACCAGTGTCACCCCAATAAATTCAATAAAAAGGCAAAAAAAAAAAAAAAAAGAAGACTGTTGGACCTTACTCCAGGCAGCAGTCTCCTGTGGTTAGACCAGTGGTCTCTAAGCTTCTTTTATAGTATACTCACTCAGGAAAAGAAAAATTAAGTATGCAATATACATCAGTTATATACATACATGTCTAGTGTACTAATGTAGCATGCTCATTAAAAATAAAACTTTTTAGATAAAAAGTAAATAGGAGTAGACATTTATATCTTCTTTCTGCTTCTTAGCAGAATGCTATGCATCCCATGTTATTCTAGCTTGTTCTTTCTGTAAGGGCGGGAGAGATGCTGGCTGCCAGGAATTAGAGAAGCAGTAATAATAAGCTGGTGCTTATTAAGGAAGCTACATGTGTCGCTCATTACTTGTTTTTATCCTATTTGGCTTGCGATTAATTTTGTTATTAAAAACAACAACAAAAAGAAGGAACAGCCTAAGAACCAGAACCTGCAAGATATAGGCAGTAATCTTAAATGTTTCTGATAATCTTAGAGCTTTGTACTTAAGTGTGTATATGTACTTGTGTTTTTCGAGGGTGTGGAGAGAAGCACGGGACCGCATTGTGGGTTTCCCTGGCCGTTACCATGCGTGGGACATCCCCCATCAGTCCTGGCTCTACAACTCCAACTACTCCTGTGAGCTGTCCATGGTGCTGACAGGTGCTGCCTTCTTTCACAAGGTAAGACAAGATTTGCTAAGAATGGCATGAGCTTGGTAAGAATTCAGCCTTTATGTTGCAGTGTAATGCTGCCCTAAATTTATCTCTCCTAGTGCTTCTCATATGTCCCTTCTTTGCTAGAAATAAGTTATTTCTGTTTTTAAAGACAGAGATCAAGATGCTTAGCGCAACTCTGAAATAAAAAGTCAGGGTGAGAAGACGGCCTATACAATTGTATGTAGGCCACTAGGTGAATTAAGTTCATCTTTCTGAGCCTTACCTCATCATCTGTAAAATTGAGAGCGTTGTGCTAAACTAACATCCGGTCTCAACATTGCTATTCCAGATACGGCCTGGCACAGAGGGCTGAGCCTGGCACTCTTCCGACTCAGGCTCGCCACCACTCTCCCAAGCCCCACCACAGGCCTCTATTGTGGCTCTGTATTCTGTTTGATTCCTTAGAGCTTGTAACCTTCATGCCTCCACATCCCAATTTTCATTGATTATCCAACATGCAAACCCCTCTAGTTATTACTCCTCACCTGTACTGTTATTGCTAAACTGTTCTATTTTTTTTTTTTGTTTGTTTGCTCCTGACTCATCTTCTCTCAATTTCTCATCTGTTCTATAAAGTAGCCACTGGCCACTTGTGACTGTTGAGCACTTGAAATGTGGCTGGTGCTCAAACATTGAGATGTGCTGTAGTGTAAAGTACACACCAGACTTTGAAAACTTAGCATGAAAGAAGGCAAACTATCTCAATAATTTTTTATATTGACTGAATGCTAAAATGCACTTATTTTGGATATATTGGATTAAGTAAAATATATTACTAATTAATTTTACTGTTTCTTTTTACTTTTAAAAATGTGGCTACTGGAAAATTTAAAATTACATGTGTGACTCATTATATTTCCATTGGATAGTGCTGCTCTGTACCTTCCCTCTCAGTTCCTTCCTCTGGACTCTGAAGAATCCCTGTTCTCAGATAACCAACTCACCTACAACCCATGGAACACCTCCTCTGTCTCCTTGACCTGATGGAAACCTGACTTTTCTCTTAAGGAGAAAAGTATTTTTTCTGCAAACAGGGATTGAGGACACTCATATCCCAGATTTATACTTTGGATCAGAAAAGGTGTAGAGAACTTTTCACTGCTTATCAATGACATATCTCGACAATTCTCAACTGACATATGAAATCTCATTGGAGGCTCATGGCATCTGTCTTGTTGCTGCTGTCCGCCAGCCTCATAATCATTCCCTCACAGTCATCAGGATGTTAGTACCTGGCCCATCATCCTAATCTCCATTCCATGCTGTTGGTCATTCTGGGTGACTCATTCCCCTTATGAAGACCCACCCACCGTACTGTCTCCCCCATAAATGTTGAAGTATCTCAGGGTTCCAGCTTCATCTAGCGCTCTTCTTACTTTGTGTTTTCCTTAGACATTCTCTCATACTCACAAGGTCTTGTGGCTTTCCTTACATCTATAAGCTGATGATTTCTTTTTTTTTTTTAAATATATTTTATTGATTTTTTACAGAGAGGAAGGGAGAGAGATAGATAGTTAGAAACATCGATGGGAGAGAAACATCGATCAGCTGCCTCCTGCACATCTCCCACTGGGGATGTGCCTGCAACCCAGGTACATGCCCTTGACCGGAATCGAACCCGGGACCCTTCAGTCCACAGGCCGACGCTCTATCCACTGAGCCAAACCGGTTTCGGCTGCTGATGATTTCTTTATCTATATTCCAGCCTTGGCCCTTCCTTGAGATCTGTACTTGTATATTTAATTGTTTCCAAGTCATCCCCTATATGTCCCTGTGGTCCTTCAAACGGAATTTTCCTCCAAGAAGCCCGTGATTTCCCACCCCCTTCAATTCCCTCAACTCTTTTGCTCCTCGTTTATTTCATATCTCAGATGGTGGCATCTTGCAAGTCATCTCAAATAGGACCTTGAAAATTATCTCACTGGGGACATTTGAACCAGCCTAGGAAGTCATTAAACTTGCAGCTCATTTTTCTTTTTAAAGTATAAATGTTACGCTCATCCCATTCTTGAGTCTTGCCCTTGTGCTTATTTTCTAAACTTGGATGGGCTTTGGTTGGGCTGGGGATTGCAAAGAGTAGAGAGCATCTGGCTGAAAAATTACCTAGGAGTCTTTTATTTTCACACTGGTTGTCTGAGAAAGAGCCACTGATTTTAGCAGTGTCTGCTCATAAATAACTTGAGAATTTGTCTTCTGAAAAGTCTGCCTTCTCAATTCTCTGATGGCTCTATAAAAGTTACAGTAGTCAGATCTCTTTACTTTCAAGTAATAAATAATTAATAAAACTTAGGGTTTTGGGTTTTTTTTTTTCTGTTTGAAAATCTAGAGCAGAGTTTACAAACTAGCAGCCCCCAAGCCTTCTGTGGCTATAGAATGTTACTTTACAAAAAGATTGGGACCTTAATGAAAATGAAAGTCAGGTCACACAGGGCAGTGTTTCTGCCTGACACCAACTGGCTGGAGCTGCGTAGCCGCTGTTCCTGTACCTGGGCATGTATGTGCTTATTTTCTCCATAACTCTATTTTTCTTACACCCATTTCTTTAAAATGTTGTGTATTTGCCTTACTTGTTTGATCCTGGAAAGCAATTAAGTGGTCATTCCCTAATCTGGAACAGTCTTTTTTTCAGTTACAGTTGACATTCAATATTATATTAGTTTCTGGTGTACAACATAGTGGTTAGAGATTTACATAACGTATTAAGTGATCACCCCCATAAGTCTAGTACTCATCTGACACCATACATTGTTAGTATATTATTGATGACTAGGGGCCCGGTGCACAAAAATTTGTGCACTGGGGAGGGGGTTCCCTCAGCCCAGCTTGCCCCCTATCACATACTGGGAGCCCTAGGGGATGTCCTACTACCTGCTCCCTGCTCCCCTTGGGGAGCGGGCCTAAGCCACAGTCTGGCCTCCCTTTGTGGGAGTTGACCGGGCTGATCAGGGGAAGGCACCAGCCCCATCACCGCACTGTTGCAGCCACTGCCAGTCACCGCAGCCACCAAGGTGTTTTCATCAACACGGACTCCAGTCCCTTTACCATGAAAAAATGACTTTCTTTAGGCATTTTCAAGAAATATCTTTCATAGGATATGACATTTCTTTCTTTCTTTATCCTCACCTGGGGATATGTTTCCATTGATTTTTAGAGAATGTGGAAGAGAAAGGGAAAGACAGAGAGAAACATCAAAGTGAGAGGAACACTTTGGTTGCCTCCTGCATGAGCCCTGACCTGGGCCGGAGCCAGGGAGGAACCTGCAACCTAGGTACATGCCCTTGGTCAGAATTGAACCCAGAATTTGCGTTGGGCAGGCCGAGGCATTATCCACTGAGCCAAACCGGCTAGGACAGGATATGACATTTCTTAACCCTCCAGCAGCAGACCTTCCTTTTTTTCCTCCAGGAGTGTGGTAAAAAAAAACCCTAGATCACTTTTTGGACACTTATTACCCAAGTTACTAAGAATATTACCAGTGGCATACAGGGAGCTTAACCAATCAGCAGTCAGAAAAGGTGTTTCCTCTGTAGTTCACACCAATTGCTGGTTTGGCCCCTGCCCAGGCCTAACGCCTCTGGCGAGTCATTAGCCCTGGGCCAGGGCACCCCCAGCTCCCAGCCGCCGTGGCCATCAACGATCGCTGGCTGGCTCCTCCCTGACCCAGGCCTAAAGTCTCAGGCCGAGGTTTTAGGCCTGGGCCGGGGCACCCCCAGCTCCCCGCCGCCACCGCCGCCATTAACAATTGCTGGCTGGCTCCTCCCCAGCCCAGGCCTAAAGCCTCAGGCCGAGGCATTAGGCCTGGGCTGGGGCACCCCCAGCTCCCTGCCGCTGCCGACATCAAGGATCGCTGGCTGGCTCCACCCTGGTTCCCCCGCCATCGCCGCCATCAACCATCGCTGGCTGGCTCCTCCCTTACCCAGGCCTAAAGCCTCAGTCCGTTGCTTGGAGCCAACATATGCAAATTAGCCGCCATCTTGGCTGGCGATTAATTTGCATATCTCGCTGATTAGCCAATAGGAATGGTAGCGGTCGTACGGCTAATTACCATGTTTCTCTTTTATTAGATAGGATGTTCCCTATGCTGTACTTTATATCCCCAGGACTATTTGTAACTGCCAATTAGTACTTTTTAATCCCTTCACCTTTTTCACCCACCCCCCAGTACTCCTTCCATCTGACAGCCATCAGTTTGTTCTCTGTATCTATGAGTCAGTTTGTGTTTTGTTTGTTTGTTTATTTTGGTTTTTAGATTCCACTTATAAGTGAAATCCTATGGTGTTTGTCTTTCTTTGCCTGACTTATTTCACTTAGCATAATACCCTCTATTGAAGCAATCAAGTTTTTTTATTGTAAGTGCCTATCAATAGAAATTTTGAACCTGTACCTTACAAATATGTATATTTATTTATGAGTTATATTTATAAATGTGTACTATCATACTTATAGACATTTTTGTAACGTTGAGATAAAGATGAAATAGTTTCAAAGTATTCTCACTTAATTTTTTTTTTTTTTTTTTTACCAATGTTATTTCTGATAAGAGTTTAATCTCCAACATTTTCAGGGAACTCATACAACTTAACAAAAGGAAAATAAACAATCCAATAAAAAAATGGGCAAAGCACCCAAATAAAGATATTTTGAAAGTGGACATATAGAAGGCCAAGAGACATATGAAAAAGTGTTCCAAGTCACTAATCATTTAAGATATGCAAATTAAAATGACAATGAGGTATCATTTCACACCTGTCAGAATGGCTGTCATCAACAAATCAACAAACGACAAGTGCTGGCAAGGATGCAGAGAAAAAGGAACCCTCCCGCACTGCTAATGGGAATGCAGACTATTGGGGTCCAACCCCAACAGGTCCAGGGGTTCCCAAAGGTGTGGACGGAGTCGGCGAAGAAGGAATGACATGGAGGCAGCGTTCAGTTGACCAGCATGGTTGGGTTCTCTTGCCTGGTTCTATCCAGGATCTCCAGCCAGGTTCTGTCCAGGATCTCCAGCCAAGTTCTTTAGCCAGGTTCTGTCTATATTGTCTTGTTACATCTGTATTTATACCAGTTGATTTTAATCCTATCAATTTCTATTCCAAAGGTTAGGGCGTTTCTTATCTCCATTCCAGGGAGTAAAGATTATGTAGCTTAAGCGTGATTGTTTTTAGTTAAAGTGATTAACTACCCACCTGGCACTTAGTTAAGGGGTTTTATTCCCTCCCTAACTTCAGGGAAAAATCCCTACCTGGGGAAACAACCTTTCTCGGAGAGGTGACCTTGGTTAAAACACATAGCGCCAAGAAGGGGAGCAAACATATTAAGAACAGTATGCCATATACGCCAGGTCCCTTGAAACATATGCTGTGCAGATGTTTCTTCCCTGCAGCGACTGTGTCAAGCAGCAAGGATGGACCGGCTTCCGGCAAATTCCCCCTTTTTTATTTTTTAAATGATAGCGCATGTAAATTAGCGGCCACTTCTCGGATTGGGTTGTTTAAGACTCGGAAGAAGACTGACAAGCAATGATAGCGAGCATAGCAATAAACATAGTGGATGGAGTGCACACAGAGCCTTGTAGAAGGTTGCTGGCCTCTTCAGTCAAGGATTTCAGCTGTCCTCAAGTCGGTGGTTTGGTTGTCCTTGTTGATCTGGCTAGCAGGCAGCATCACTGGCGATGGGCTTCCCGAAGTGTCAGCACATTGAACTGCTGGATCAAAGGGTCCATCAGGGCCGTGCTTGATGGTGATGTCGGTGTCCGGGGAGGAGTCAGCTGTGCCCTCTGGGTCGGGATGATATGGATGATACTGGGGAGGAGGATGAGATGGAGATGGAGGGTAGTAGAGAGAAAAAGAAGAGAAAGCAAAAGAACTACAAGGCATGGAAGTGTTTAGAAAAAAGAAGGAGAAGAAAGGGAAGAAGGCAGCATCCTGACACAGCCCTTTCCTTCAGCTGCCCCTTTCCCTGTGGTCCAAAGTGGAAATGGGAAACAAGTCCTGTTGCAGTGAGAGGGCAGCTGCTGTCAGCCAGTCTCTGTCTTTACCTGGGTCCGGATCTGAGCTGGGCGTGGGAAGTGAAGCAGCCATGGGAGCAGGAGACCTCCCTCAGAAGGGGCGAGTGTTCAAGCCCCTGCATAGTTGGGGGGGTGAGGATCTGTGCCCCACCTCTGTTGACCCCCAAGTTCTCTCCTGATGGCCCCTCTGCGGCTGTGCCTGTCTTAGGTTGTTCCTTCCTTGAGGAATCTTACCCGTCTCTGGCTAACCAGCCATCCTCCGGGGCCAAGCAGGGTGATGTGAGGTGAGGTTCTGTCTCCTTGGTAGCCTATGCCCCTGTGGCCTCCAAGCCCAGCACCAGCCTTGGGCTCCCCTCGCCTGCAAATGGACTGTGAGAAAGGGGTCCTTCTTGACACAAGGGCAAGAGGGGCCAATACTGGACAAAGGAGAGTCCTGGGACAGTGCTTTCTCAGCCCAGGATGTCAGGCTCTTTGCACAAGACAACTCCACATATGGGGCATATACCAAACACCTCCCAGTCATGGCAGAAAAGGGAGGTGCCCTTCCTGGAACAGTAGGGTAGGGAGATTCTAGAAGAGGCTGTGTTCAGGAGAGAAGGAGAAAGGCCAAAGAATCAGCAAACAAGTAGTCAGATTAAAAAAAAAAAGGAGAAAAGAAAAAGGAAAGGAGATGTGGGGCAAAGCTGGGACATATGGACAGACAAAAAGGAGGCACATGTGATCCTCCCAATGGACAGGTGATTCCAGCTCAGGGCTGCACATCTGCTGCAGATGGCCACTGGTCAGGTGTGCTAACTCGGCCTCCCGGGGGTGATGGTCCCCAGGAGGGAGCAGAAGCTGCTCCTTCTGGAAAGATACAAAACACAACCTCTTCCCCACATCATTACTAGATCTGGTAAAACTCTTGTCTGGTTTGTGTATCCTTGTACCAGGCTGAGTCGGCAGAGGCTATTGTACAGGAGGCCCGATGCCTTTTGGCTGCTGTACAACCCTCTGCATTGTATTTTTTTAAAAATTCAACATATTCAAAGCAGGCATAAAAAGAAAAACCCCAAATGCTCTCTTGTATCCTTTTTAAGAGTAGGATTGGCGCTTTCTGCTATTACCTGAGTCCTAATCTATCACCCCAGGGAGAGCTTGCCAATCCTGCACTTTCCCAGGGTGGAAAGGCTACAGTGGGGTTAAGGATAAGGCTCCTTGGGCCTACCTTCTCCCATGGCTTTACATTTACCTTTCCTTCCTCAGAAAAGCACGGACATACTTCTTGTATAAAACGTTCCGTCTGACTGGGAGTAACCTTAACTCCTTCTGCTAGCAAGCATATGTGTTAAAAGATCAATACGGAGTCTTTTTTCTTTAGACTCAGTATGGCACATCTTCTCAATCTAAGTTCTGTACTATCCACCTTCTTACCCTACTTATCCTCTATAGGGGGGTCTGCAGCACCCTGGTGGAGTCCTATCCATCCCGAGTGTGGGGGTTCTCAATGGCGGGGGGGGGGCTTACCTATGGGAATCCTGTTCCAGGGGTTCCTAAAGGTGTGGACGGAGTCGGCGAAGACTATCCACCCTCTTCCTACGGTGGAGTCCTATCCGTCCCGAGAGTGGGGCTTACCTGGTTCTATCCAGGATCTCCAGCCAGATTCTGTCCAGGTTCTCTTGCCATGTTCTTTCGCTAGGTTCTCCAGCCAGGTTCTGTCCAGGATCTCCAGCCAAGTTCTGTAGCCAGGTTCTGTCCCTCACTTAATTCTTAAATTTTCATGAAAGCAATGTAATTGAATATGCCTTACTGTTTTTTGAAAATCTTGATTTGACACTATGTTATGGCAAGTCAGAGATCTATTTCTAAATTAAGCATATTTTTGATAGTTGGTTTTAATCACTGTCCCTGGAAGAATACCTTATTGCTGGGCTTACTAAGTCATGATACTCATCAACCAATTTGGTGGCTTGTTGCTGAAATTGACTAGAATTTCCATCTTCCATGTTGCCATTCAGTTTTTTTAGCAAACCAATGAGGTGTTACATTATTATATTTAAGAGTAGTTTCCAACTTCATTTCAACTTTTTGTTCAGGAGATTTTTAAACAGGTTACAGAAGTTTTTTGTGTGTGTTTTTAAAATGTATACATCTGAAAATTTTTGTAGATTTTCATAAGTTATTTTTGGCATTAAAATTAGATAATTGTGAAAATACTGCTAAGCAAGTATTTTCATAATGGTTTTTCTGTTTTTTAAAGGCAGTTCTTGTTATAATTTCACCTTTCTCTTGATGATATGGGTTGTGGTTAATATACATTTTCTTATCAGCATATAATGGCAGCCACTGGCATTTAAAGGGTCAACATATCTTAATCACCTGCCTTTTTCTAAAAGAAAAATGTATAATTCATCTTTTTTTTCAAAAATATATTTTTATTGATTTCGGAGGGAGAGGGAAAGATAGAAACATCAATGAGAGAGAACCATTGATCGGCTGCATCCTGCATGCCCCCTACTGGGGCTCGAGCCCACAACCCGGCATGTGCCCTTGATAAGAATCGAATCCGGTACCCTTCAGTCCTCAGGCCGATGCTCTATCCATTGAGCCAAACCAGCTAGGGCTCATCTTTTAAGTTCACCATCTCTTAAGTACTTTGCCACCAAACCAGCAAACCACTGTATGCTACAAAAATTGTGTCATCAGTTTTTCATTACATAGATTCCATATTTAAGGTAATAAAATACATAAATCAGTTTTATTGAGCACCTTACCTCTTTATTCATTATCACCATATTGCAACACATCACAGTTAACATGTACCCTGTTTTATAGCATTTGCCCATTTCTGTAGTGTAAATATTCTTAGTATGGCTGATTTCAGGTTATTGACATAATCACTAAACATGGAGTTGGGAAGAAATGTGGATTTGCACATCGTTGTATAGTATTTTCACCATATAAATATGATAGACATAGACAACCTCAAGATAACAGTGAAATTTAGTTAATGATAGTAAAATATAACAATCTTTTAATTAAGTGATGAGCTTTAGGTTTTTTGTGTTTTTTTTTAAACTTTAAAGATTTAATAAAGCTTAAAATGGCTAGACATGTACACATCAAGAGAGACAGCCCACTAAAACGTCAATGCATACATTTCGCCTTTTCAAAAAGGCCATAACATGTTTCATTCAGAAAACAATTCATATATTGCGCAAAGGTAAAGTCCCAATATGCTGGGTCCAACCCAAGCATGTCCAGGGGTCCCCAGAGGTGTGGACGGAGTCGGCAAAGAAGGAATGACACGGAGACAGCGTTCAGTTGATCAGCAGCCTAGCCAGGATCTCTAGCCAAGTTCTGTAGCCAGGTTCTGGTCAGGATCTCCAACCAAGTTCTGTAGCCAGGTTCTGGTCCAGCCAGGTTCTGTCTCTAGGATCTCCTCCAGCCAGGTTCTGTCGCCAGGTTCTGTAGCAAGGTTCTCCAGCCAGGTTCTATCCAGGTTCTCCTGCCATGTTCTGTCTAGGTTCTACAGCCAAGTTCTGTAGCCAGGTTCTGTCTAGGTTCCACTTCTTGCTTTTCTACCATCTGTTGGGCCTCAGTTGTTAACTTCTTCAGCTGACCCCATGTTGGCACCTCAGTCCCTTGCATAGCCTTCCTTTTCTTCTTTTTCCCGCTTTCCTGTCATCGCGGCAACTCTAAGTCTTTGGAACGATGAGACAAGGAGCTTCTCTGGGTCCATTGTGGTGATGCACGTAATGCATTTACTCAATCCAAAGCAGGCATTAAAAAGAAAAACCCCAAATGCTCTCTTGTATCCATTTTAAGAGTAGGATTGGCGCTTTCCACTATTACCTGAGTCCTAATCTATCACCCCAGTGAGAGCTTTCCAATCCTGCACTTTTCCAGGGTGGAAAGGCTGCAGTGGGGTTAAGAATAAGGCTCCTTGGGCCTACCTTCTCGCATGCCTCTACATTTACCTTTCCGGCACCTTTCCTTCCTCAGAAAAGCATGGACATACTTCTTGTATAAAACATTCCGTCTGACTGGGAGTAACAACTCCTCTGCTAGCAAGCATATGTGTTAAAAGATCAATACAGAGTCTTTTTTCTTTAGATTCAGTGTGGCACATCTTCTTAATCTAAAGATCAATACAGAGTCTTCTTTCTTGGACTCAGTATGGCACATCTTCTCAATCTAAGTTCTGTACTATCCACCTTTTTACCCTACTTATCCTCTATAGGGGGGTCTGTAGCACCCTGGTGGAGTCCTATCCGTCCCGAGTGTGGGGGTTCTCAATTGGGGGGGGGCTTACCTAGGGGAATCCTGTTCCAGGGGTTCCCAAAGGTGTGGACGGAGTCGGCGAAGACTATCCACCCTCTTCCTACGGTGGAGTCCTATCCGTCCCGAGTGCGGGGGGGCTTACCTAGGGGTCCCTGTTCAGGCGCTAGATGCTGGGGTCTGACCCCAGCATGTCCAGGGGTCCCCAAAGGTGTGGACGGAGTCGGCGAAGAAGGAATGACATGGAGACAGCGTTCAGTTGATCAGCAGCCTAGCCAGGATCTCTAGCCAAGTTCTGGTGTAGGATCTCCAGCCAAGTTCTGGTCAGGATCTCCAACCAAGTTCTGTAGCCAGGTTCTGGTCAGGATCTCCAACCAAGTTCTGTAGCCAGGTTCTGGTCAGGATCTCCAACCAAGTTCTGTAGCCAGGTTCTGGTCAGGATCTCCAGCCAGGTTCTGTCTAGGGTCTCCTCCAGCCAGGTTCTGTCGCCAGGTTCTGTAGCAAGGTTCTCCAGCCAGGTTCTATCCAGGTTCTCCTGCCATGTTCTGTCTAGGTTCTACAGCCAAGTTCTGTCTAGGTTCTACAGCCAAGTTCTGTCTAGGTTCTCTTGCCATGTTCTCTTGCCATGTTCTCTCACTAGGTTCTCCAGCCAGGTTCTGTGTCCAGGTTCTGTCCAGGATCTTTTGCCAAGCTCTCTCGCTAGGTTCTGTCTCTAGGTTCTGTTGAGCTTTAGGTTTTTATTTTTTATTATAGTTATTTAAGTTTATACAACTATATTTTTAATAATAGCTATTTTTTCATAACAAGTTCACAAAATTTCTAAATAGTCTCACAACATTTCTGAAAACTTAGCAGTCAGCATTCATGAGCAGGTGTGAGCCAGCTTCAGCACACCATTCTGTGGGCCTTGCAGGACATTTCAGAACTTAGGCTTTTGGTCTGAGTGAGATGGGAAGCCATTGAGGGGTTTAGAGCAGCGATTTTCAACTTTTTTGTTGATCTGACAAAAAATAGGTATAATTTTGATTAATTTACACTAATGGCTATTGTTGTGTTGGTTGGTGTCAATTTTTTATTTGACAGTCTAAGGGAAAAGAGGTAAGTGTCCCTGACTAAATAGTCAGGTATTGCATGTTTTAAAATGCTTGTGCCACACCGGTTGAAAATCGCTGGTTTAGCGTGACATGTTAAGTTGGACTTTTAACATGATCACTCTGCTGTGCTGAGAATGGACTGTAGGGAAGAAAATATGGCATCAGAGAGACCATTTAGTTTTTATTTTTTTAAAATATATTTTTATTGATTTCAGAAAGGAAGGGAGAGGGGAGGGGGAGAGAGATAGAAACATCAATGATCAGAGAGAATCATTGATTGAGCCTGCAACCTGGGCATATGGCCTGACCAGGAATTGAACCATGACCTCCTGGTTCATAGGTCAAGGCTCAACCACTGAGCCATGCCAGGCAGGCCCAGCAGGGAGACTATTTAGACAATATGAGTAATCCAGCCAAGAAATGATGGTGGCTTGGAGCAGGGAGGCCAGTGGCAGTGGTGAGAAGTGATCAGATTCTAGACTTTGTATTGTGAGGCACTGAGGGATTGGATATTTCATGGCTCAATGACTTACTGAGAAGTCTGAGAAGATAACCAGTCTTTTGTTGTCAGAGAGAATGTTGTTCAACTGAACCAGTGTCTGACCTGATTTGACAAATTTTTAGATTGTTGTAAAATCACTGAGGTACTAAGGAAATTAAATGAAATTGCGATTCTCTAAGGGGGTGATAATGGCAATTTGGAAGGGGTCATTATTCATTGCAGAAGATCTGTCTTGCAGGATGCTAAGCCACCCTGGCCCCAACTCCCTAAATGCCAGTGATGGCTACCTCTTTTCTCCCACTTCCTAACAGCCCCTAGATCCACACTGTTGTTGTTAATCCTCACTGGAGGATATATTTTCCCATTGATTTTTCAGAGAGTGGATGAGAGGAGGGAGGGGGGATAGATAGATAGAAAGAGAAACATTGATGTGAGAGAGACACATTGCTTGGTTTCCTCCTGCATGCGCCCTGACTGGGCTGAGATCGAACCTGCAACCCTTAATCAGGAAATCAAACTCTTGACCCTTTGGTGCATAGGCTGACACTCCAACAACTTAGTCACACTGGCCAGGGCATCTGCTCATATTTTTGGGGAAAGCCAAAGAAGTATGGTCTCTAACAGAGTGTGATTCTTTTTCTTTCCCTGACAGTACTATGCCTACCTGTATTCTTACGTGATGCCCCAGGCCATCCGAGATATGGTGGATGAATACATCAACTGTGAGGACATTGCCATGAACTTCCTTGTCTCCCACATCACTCGGAAACCCCCTATCAAGGTGAGGGTTCCACTTCTGGTGGGTCTGGGGTGCATGAATACTGAATTCACTTAGTTTGCAGTAGTGCGGCATGTAACCGTACCTCAGAGTCCTCATCTGTAAAATGGGGATAATGATACCATCAACCAAAAAAGGATTGTCTGAAGGTTAAATTAGTTGTTAATTCAGTGGCTCTTCACTCTTAAGGGTAAAATAGATAAAACTCAGAGGATTTGGAACTTGGTTGGGAAAAATGTTACATCTTCAAGTTTTACTAATCTCTAACTGGAATTTTTATCAGTTATGAAACAGGCTACAATTCATAAGCGCCTTTGCAGTAATTGTGATTTGTCACCAGTAGTACTCAGACATTTTCATATCACATTTGCTCTTGCATCTCAAAATGCCACTTGCTACCAAATGCATTTAGATCTAGAAAAGAACACATATATTACTGTATTTCAGTATAACTTGTTTCCTTTGTAATCGCATGTAGTTAATATTAAGCATTTAAAAACATTCTGAGGTGGAGTCCACAGGTTTCCCCAGATTGCCAAGTCAGAGTGGAGGGGACTCCTGTGGCACAAAAATTTAAGAATGTCTGGGTTAAATTATGTAAAGCTCTAAGAATAATGCCCGGCACATAAGTAATTGCTAAAAAAGTTACTTAGTTTTAAAACAAGAACAAAAGTGCCGTCAGAATTCTAGAAATTTGAGTTTTGTTTTTATCTTTGAGTTGCTGAATAGATTTGATCAGAGTATCCCAATTTCATGCTCAGCGCATAGAAAGACCATTTCCATCACCCTTTCTGTCATCACTGCAGGTTCAGATGAGTGAGAGCTCTCCTGGTGAGGGCTAGGGGAGGCCTGGTAAGGGCCTTCATAATGATTAATACTAGAAAGAATCTGTGTGTCAATTCAAATGAGCAGTATTTATGACTGTGCTCTGTCAGTATTCATGCCATAGCCTGATGTCCTTAGAAACATTACTTAAAGCCTTATTTTATTATTGTTTAAAAGGCATATTATTTAATATTACAAAATAATAAGTTATCTTTATGGATATCATTACTGCCATGAGTATATAATATTTTATTCTTACATATTGAAGGTAAGTTTTATATAAATAACCAACAGTCTGTACTAATAACGATAAATCGTATCTTTGGTGGGAAGCATTGTGATAATCAAAGGACATTGGATCCATGCAACAAAGGGTAACAAGTGGGGGCTAGGTGGAGGTGGACAAAGGGGGGTGGAAAGAGGGGACATTTTAATACTGTCAACAATAAAAAAAAGTTTATGTAAAACAACAACACAAAAGAGAGATAGAAAAGCATTTGGGGGCCTTCTGCATCCATTTATACCTAGCAAGCCCTTTTCCAAGTATGGCTCAGGGTTATAACTTTAACTCCTGATAACCCCATAGTTTCTTCTATCCTAGTGCCTTCTGCTAGCAGTGGTTCTCAACCTTCTGGCCCTTTAAATACAGTTCCTCATGTTGTGACCCAACCATAAAATTATTTTCGTTGCTACTTCATAACTGTAATGTTGCTACTGTTATGAATCGTAATGTAAATATCTGATATGCAGGATGGTCTTAGGCGACCCCTGTGAAAGGGTCGTTCGGCTGTCAAAGGGGTCGAGACCCACAGGTTGAGAACCGCTGTGCTAAAGCCTCACAAAAGAATAATTAGCAAAATAATGCATCCAATTGTGTGGGTTTTTTTAGAAATTGTGACTGATAATAGTCACAGTTATTTTCATAAAAGTAGTATGTTTGCCAGGTACAGTGATAGATCTGATATAAAACAGTGAAAAGCATACTTCTTTGCAAACTTTACGGTTTGGGAGACAAGGCCTTAGAAAGAAGTTAATGATTGGTGAAATTTTCTATTCCTTCTTCTCCTTTCTTATGTGGCCAGGGACTGGGCTTCAGCCAAGATGTGTGCTTCCATTTATACCTCCCTCATAGGTCAGAGACAGCCATGAAAGTCAGGCTCTGAGTGATTAGGTGTCACCTGAAACTCTTACAGACATGATGAATTTTTCACCTTCATCAAAGTGTGTTTGTCTATATTATTAGACTAATTAAACACTGGTCTAATCTCTTCAGTGTAGAGAATGAGATGGAAATAATTTGCACATGGTATACATGCCTCTTACCAAGTGAAAACTTAAGAAGTAATTATTCTCTGTGAATTTTCTCAGTCTTACGGGAATATAAGAGGAATTCAATTCAAGATCAGGGTGAACTTTTTAAAATCAAAGGCCCAATAAATTAAGAATGCCTTCAAATTTTGAGTTAATTTCTTCAAATTCTGAGTCCAGTTATGCACTTTATAGTATAGAACCAGTTAGCATTATTTTCATTAACTTACCTACTTTCAATAGCATCAGGTATATGTACTATTTTGTATTCTGAAATAGTAATTTCTTTTTGTATTAAATACTTCAAAATTACACTGTTGAACTGTTCTCTCCGTTGTTAAAATTAGAAAGGTTGGCCCTAGCCAGTTTGGCTCAGTAGATAGAGTGTTGACCCACAGACTGAAGGGTCCCGGGTTCAATTCCAGTCAAGGGCACGTACCTTGGTTGCAGGTTCCTCAGCCCTGGTTGGGGTGTGTGCAGGAGGCAACCAATCGATGTGTCTCTCTCACATCAATGTTTCTCTCCCTCTCCCTCTCACTCTCTCTCTAAAAAATCAGTGGAAAAATATCCTTGGTTGAGAATTAATGAAAAAACCACACAAAAAAACAAACAAAAAAATTAGAAAGGTTGGTTGGTTTTATGATTAGCAGTGTTCTTTTAATAATGTTAATATCTTAACGATACTGACTAAAGAACAGGGAGTTAATGTTCTTAGAGCAATTGCTGCTTTGAATATTGTAATGTTACATTTTCCAGGAGGAAAAAGATCTAGACTATAAATAGGCTTTATGCAGAATAAGGATTTGGGGGGTAAGATTAATGATGTTTAGGTACAAACTTAGAATGAGTAGTAAATAAGCCATGGAGACGTAATGCGCGTTATAACGGCTATGGGCAATACCATTATCATATTGCTGCATCGGCAATCATATTGCAAGCCGAGGATCGCTGGCAACACCAGAACTGAGGAGGCAGGGAACAAGCTGTTCCCCAAGCCTTCTGAGAGAATGGACACCTTGACTTCAGACTTGTAGCATCCAGGACTGTGAGAGGATAAATGTTTGTTTCTAAGTCTCTAGGTTTGTGGTCATTTGTTTTAGCGGCCCTAGGACACTAATACAGTCACTATCATGCCTTCAATGGTGCTCACACCATTGTTTTCCTTTATGCTTTTGTCACCTAAGCATCCATCCCTAAACACTGTGGCTTACTTGTAAGATAAACCTTTTTGTGTTAAAGTAGATTTAGATTTACAGACAGTTGTGAAGCTAGTATGGAATTCCCACCTACTCCATGCCGTTACCTTGTTATTAGCATCTTATATCAGTGTGGTCCACTGGTCCCAATGAAGGAACCAGTATTGATACACCATATTACTCGTCTGTCCTTTATTTGGATTTCCTTAGTTTTTGCTAGAATGATAATGTAGTAGAATAATGTAAAGTGTAACCAAGAGCATATGTGAGCAGCTGTGTGCCCTAAACTCTCAGTTCCCACATTCTTGGACCACATTCCATGGTTCTCTGGGGTAGAAAGCCTGACGAGAGCACGAGGAGCTGACTCTGCGTAACTAGCCCACACCTACGGCGCAGGCCACACTCGGGAATGAGGCCAGACAAGTTACACCTGCTCCCCCAGTGAAGCCCGTAGAGAGGCTCTGGACTGGCAGGGACTACTGGACCATGGAGAGTCTGCAGCAGACATATGCACCCCAGGCCGATCGATTCCCTACAGTTCCCTTAGCCACATTCCCACTAACGAGAGGTTAGAGGAGCAACCCAGGAGATGCCTTTAAGCCAATGCTTGGTCATTGGTCAGCAGGGTTAAGTACAAAACGAGTTCCACAAGTGAGCTTGACCAGAACCGGGCAGAGCAGGTGAAAGATTCCAAGGCCCCCTTAGAGCCCAGCACAGAGGGTGGGAGGGGAGATATGTGTTCTGCTGTGGGCACAGTGGCAAGTTCTGTTCTGCTGTCCTGGCCCAATTGGTACAGGTCCTACCAGCTTTCTGGGTCTGCCATCTGGTGGCCCTGAGCTTTCACTTCTGAACCTAAACTTCCCAGCCTCAAGCATACACAGAGCAGGACTGCTGGAGGCAGAGGGCTCTCTGAGGAGGTGCAGTCATCATGAGAATGGGCGGGTCCTCCATACCCCTTCCCTGGGGTGGGGCAGGTAAAGAGCACGCTGGGTCCCAGGGGCAGAGTGCAGCTCCGAGCAGGAAGGAGTGCAGCTGGGAGAAGGGGAGGAAGTCAGTGTCTTTCTTCTGTTCCAGGATCACTTTGCCATTTTAAATTTTAAATAAATGGAATCATACAGTGTCACTTCTCCATGTCTCTTAATTTTGCTTTCATATTTTTAAAGCTTTTTGTCAGTATTTTCCATATATTCCATATAATAATTTTAGTATACTTTTCATCACTAACATTTTCTTCATGCCCATCAATTGAGTTTGATTTAACTCAATATACTTTTCATTTCTGTTGTTCTATTTGGTTCCTTTTCATATTTGGTTCCTTTTCATATCTGTTAGGACTTTTTTGATAGTCCCTGTTTCTTCCATTAAACTTTGAGAAATCTTTCAAAATTGCATCATAATATTATACACATTTATTGTTACAGTCACTCTGATAATCCTGCTATTTTGCAGTGTTTTGGGATCTGATTCTGTTGTTTGTTTCTTCCTTATGTGGCTCATTTCCATTCTTGTGACTTTTTTTCTTGTTAATCCTCACCCAAGAATATTTTTCCATTGATTTTTAGAGGGTGGAAGGGTAGGGGAGAGACAGAGAAACATCAATGAGAGAGGGAGAGAGAGAGAGAGAGAGAGACAGACAGACATCGATTGGTTACCTTCTGCACACGCCCAGACAGGGCCAGGGATTGAGCTTGCAACCGAGGTACAAGCCCTTGACCAGTAATCGAACCTGAGACCCACCCTTCAGTCCACAGGCTGATGCTCTATCCACTGAGCCAAACTGGTTAGGGCTTTGTGACTTTGTTGTTAATTCTCACATGAGGATATGTTTTCCATTGCTTTTCAGAGGGAGTGGCGGGGCGGCGGGGGGGGGGGGGGAGAGAAACATCGATGTGAGAGACACATCAGCTGGTTGCTTCTCGCATGTGCCCCAACTGGGAGTGAACCACAACCCAGGTACATGCCCTTAACCTGGAATCAAACCCGATGCTTGGGCTGGTGCTCTAGTCGCTGGGCCACACCAGCTAGGGCACAGTTTGTGACTTTTGATTGTGAGGTTATATTCTTTAGGATTTTACCTGTGTCTCTTTGAGGTCTAAGTTTGCACCTGAGAGGATTTGCATTTCCTTCTCCTGCATCCCTCAGGTCTACTTGAGACCTGTGTAAGTTAAGTGAGCATCTTGGGACTGTTTAGGACACACAGCAACATACATTCCAGCCTCAGGTGTGTGAGGGCCAGCGTGTGCTTAAAAGTGGTCAGAAGTGCTGTTCCTTCTCCGCTTAGAGCTGAGACTGAGCAGAAAACGTTTCCTTCCTGTCGCTCTCTGTGGGCTGCCTCTATCCCACGCAGCGTCTGGTACAGCGGGTCCCAGTGCTTCACACAGTCTCCTGTCTGACTTCACACTCTTGCCTCCCAAGTCTGATAAAGACCCCACGCTCCTGGCTGCCTCACTACATTCAGGCCTTTCCATTCTTTTGGCCTCTGAGGATTTTGTTTTTCATTACAAGCTCAGACACATATTTAAAGAGATGGTTTACATATATCTTACCCTGTTTTTTTCCCGCCAGGTATTCTGTGCTGAGGGGTTTTATGTTATGTGGTCGGCCACATTGTTGATAGTGAAACTGTTACATTATTCTCCATACTTTCCTAATTGCCTGAAGTTTCCTAATAATAACTACTAAACTGTAATATGACTACTTTCCCATGTCTTTTTCCCTCCCCTTTATTTCTTTTTTTTAAAAAAAATCCTCACCCAAGGAGTGAGGATATTTTTTCCCATTAATTTTTAGAGAGAGTGGAAGGGAAGGGGGAGGGGGAGAGAGCAAGAGAGAGAAACACCGACGTGTTAGAGACACAATGATTCGTTGCCTCCTGCTTGCACCCTGACTGGGGCTGGGGATTGAACCTGCAACCGAGGTACGTGCCTTTGACCAGGAATCGAACCCTTTCAGTTTGTGGGCTGATGCTCTGACCACTGGGAAAAACTGACCAGGGTCCCATGTCTTTTGTAATTTTGTTAAAAACTTTTTATGGTTGTATAGTATTTTATAATTATTTAACTAGTGCCCTTTTGATGGGTCATTTTCCAGTATTTTGCTATTAAAGATATTGAGAAACAACTTTATACCTACATTTTTCTGGGCAGCCAAGAAGAATACTAGCAGCAGTTACTAAACAGGTAACACTGACCATTTTAAAGCTCCTGATACCTGTTAATTACAGGCCGTTGGGAAGAGCCCCTTTATGTGTTGTAGCCACGTGTGTGGCAGGCGGCAGCCAGGGCACTGGCCCTGATTCCCTCCGAGCGCATGTGGCTGTCTGAGGCCGTGTCTTCCCTGTGGACGTGGACGCATCGGGTTGGTTAAGCTGTGGGGTTCCTCAGCGTTGGCACCTGTGATCCTCACTGTGCTCCTTCTTCCCTGTTCCAAGGTGACCTCACGGTGGACTTTCCGATGCCCAGGATGCCCCCAGGCCCTGTCCCACGATGATTCCCACTTTCACGAGCGGCACAAATGCATCAACTTCTTTGTCAAGGTGTACGGCTACATGCCCCTGCTGTACACGCAGTTCAGGGTGGACTCTGTGCTCTTCAAGACCCGCCTGCCCCACGACAAGACCAAGTGCTTCAAGTTCATCTAGGGGCCTCGCAGGTTTGGGGAGAGGATGCGCAGAGTGAGGGAGGTGGCTCCTGGACGTGGAAGGACCCCAGGCACATCCACGGGGTGGGTGGCCAGACCCTCTGCTGGGGGAGGCGGCGGGAAGAGTGGAAAGGAAAGAGTTGCCTTTCTCTTGAAGCTGCCACGCTGGGCCTGGAACCCGGACAGAGGACACTGGGACTCCCTGCACAGGGCACTGACTGATAGCTTACACTGAGGACATGGGGGCTCTGGAGAGTCACTCACACAGGTCATAAGCCCAGGACAGCTGGTTTGTGGTTTTTAAATCCAGTAACAACTATTATTATTATTTAAAAAGAAAATGTTTCAGATTTGCCATTCGAGGCTTATTTATATATATGTGTGTGTATATATACATATGTATGTGTATGTATATATATTGCACACATACTCACATGCATATACATATATATATTTGGGGGGAATTTGAAATTTCTGCCTGTCTCACAAAGTGAGGGACCCACCAAGGCTCCTGATGTACTCTCTTTTGGTGGAGATGGATCCTGGCCTTAGGGATCTGGCTCATCCTTAAAGATCATCTCCATTCTCCCCAGAGGATGTGCAGAAACAAAAAAAGGGCCGGCTGGCCCTCTTATGGGGCCCGGGATGAGATAAGACCTGTCGGTTTGTTCCTTCTCCCTTTGTACTGCCAACGGCGCTCCGTGACTCCTGTCTCCTCTCCCTTGAGTCCCTGGGGAGGGCGGACCTGCATCTCGGGGACAGTTGAGCTTCCTTGTGCTGGATCACTGGTGTGTGTAGAGTCACGATGAGGTCATGCTGTCCCAGGACTGTCCCTGCTTTTTCCTTCTCTTCCATGTTGGAACCAGAGGAAGGAGGAAGGGGACCCCCAAGGCAGCACTTCCAAGTGGCTCTTTTGTCCACCCCCCTTTTATAAATGTGTTTTGGCTTCAGGCTTTCCTGAGGGTTGTCTCCTGTGTAAGAGAACAGAACTGGCGGGCTGCCCTCCCAGGTGTGGTCTGAAGTGGTTTGCAGGTGGGCCTTCTCTCTGTGACTTGGAATAAGCAAGCGTCCTTTGTGGCCCCCCACCCGGCTGGCCGGTGAGTCTTACGCAAGGCAGCTGCCTTGGCATAAATACCTGGGTGAAATTCACCTTCCCCTCCACCGTATCTTACCTGTAGTTTTTGGATCCCTAATGCCTGGTTGTTCCAGAACACCCCGAGGTTTGGTATGTGCCAGAACAATGGGAGGATCTAACGCCCTTTCCTTGACTTCTGACTGAAATATCATAGGCATTTTCACCCACATTGTCACTTTCCTTGGGTTTAAATTTCTATTCCCTGGGCTGAGATAGGAAAAGCTCATTTTTCTTTTGTGGTGACGGCAGTAGGATAAGCAAAGAGGGTGTTAATGGCATTTGGCAGGGATTCAGCCCATGCCTTTGGCCCTTTTTCTGGACCCCACTTCCTTCCAGTGAAGTTGAGTGTAGCTGGTTTTCTGCACCTGAACAAAAGCTCAGGTCTGTCCTGGTCATGCACATGCCTTAAACCGGTCCGTCTTCCCCAGACCTTGACACCTGTGCTTCTATTTCTTGGGGGCACATTCTCCTGTGACCTGCCTGTACCAGTGGGTTCTCTTCAAGTATCATTTTGAAGCCAGGCTCTGTCCTGTAGATACACCCGACCGTAGGGCTAGCTTGACCTAAGTGGCCTCTCCGCGGGCAAGCAGGACCAGGGCTGCTCCCAGGGCGGGTGGTGTCCTCCAGGTCCGCAGCGGCATCTTCTCGGGGCCCTCCTGCCGAGGCAGCTGCCTAGGAGATTGAGTTACACTGCTCAGCAACCCAGCAAAGGGTCCAGACTCCCAGCATCCTAACTTTCTAGCGTCCTTTCCTTGACTTCTGACTGTATTCTTTTTAGCAGTAGCCTTCTTCCCTCGGGAAGCCAAAGAGTGTGGTGTGTCGAGCTATGTATGTGGCTGCTATTTTTATCTTGTTTATTTCAATGTGAGGAACTAATATACTGCCCTTCAGTGGGACGTGGTGGGAAACGAGCAGTCTGTGTTAGGATCCCCTCCAGAGGAGCCAGATCGTTGGGTCCCTGAAGGCTGTTGGTGGATCCAGGAGTAGCCGAACGAGCTGAGATCATGGAGAACGTCAGCGTGTGCTGTAGGCAAGGTTGTGATGCCAGAGCTTCAAACAAGGATGCTCTATTGGGACCTGGATGGACACTGACATGAAGGACCCCACAGCAGGCTCTGGTGGACACTAAGAAAACAGCCGTGTTGTTAGACACTCCTCAGCAGCAAGCAGCAGGGCAGGCGGATCTTCTGGATTGTGGGTCAGGTGCTCCTGGAGCTTGGCTGCTGGGTTTTGCCATGTGGCTTGGGGGGGAGGGGGCGCACTCTGTGCTTCGAAGGCCTTTGGTGCTGATCGTTACCTTGGGAAGCCCGATGTCACCTACACCACCTGTGACTCACCTGGAACACGGAACAGCTCTGAAGATCCACGTGGGTTTCCTTGGCTGTTGAAGGGAACACCCAGGGCCCAGGACATCTTGCTCTCCAGGTAGCGGTTTGCTCTTCTCCGTGAGGGGAATCCCGAGTGAGGGCCTCCCAAGGTGCTCGGCAGCCGTTCTGTGCTGGGCACCTCTGGCCAGGCTGTCGGCTGTGGGAGCACTTCCAGCCGGGGCCCGAGCACAGGGCTGAGGGCTCATCTTGCGGGAGGGTAACCCCTTCAGTAGTTGCCTGCCTCTGTGCTCATGAGCTCCTGGTTTGAGATGATGACACTTAGAAGGGGGAGCTCTCTGCTATCCATGCCATGTCTATCCGCCCACCCTTTCTAGTCATGAGCACAATGGTCTGACATGGGATTTTTGTAAAAAAAAAATAAAATACATGGAGACTAACTCAAGCAGCGTGGTAGTCTTTTGTGGTTTCCTCTGCAAGGACAGAGAGTGACCTGAGAGAAGGTGCCTGCTGGTTCCAGGGCGCCACCAGAGCACAGCCTGGAGCAGCCTGCATGCCTAAACCCAGGTGATGCTGCACACAGGCACGAACCCAGCTGCCTGGCCTGCGCCTGCTTCTGCGATTACTCAGTCAGTCAGAGAGGAATCCAGGTGTCATTTAACTGGTGTGAGTGGGATGTGGGATGGCATGTGGCATATATGCCACCTTTAATTTTTCATAGTAATTTTAAAACGTGTGGCCCTGACCGGTTTGGCTCAGTGGATGGAGCGTCGGCCTGCGGACTGAAAGGTCCCAGGTTCGATTCCGGTCAAGGGCATGTACCTTGGTTGCGGTCACATCCCCAGTAGGGAGTGTGCAGGAGGCAGCTGATCGATGTTTCTCTCTTGTCAATGTTTCTATCTCTCTATCCCTCTCCCTTCCTCTCTGTAAAAAATCAGTAACATATATATAAAAAATAAATAAAACGTGTGGATGTGGTGAGTGCAGGGGAGCTTGTGTGTGCATGTTCCAATGCACAGAGGACAGGGCTGGCCTGGAGTGGCCTGGGTTGGTCTAGAGGTCGCTTTGTTGAGATTCGAGGAGTCACTGAAAGTACCTACGTCTAGTTGGTGCTTCTCAACTGTCAGAGCCCAGTCCTTTGGTGTCTGGCTCCGACTGCTGCTTGGCTATGCGATCAAAGCCATCCTCGGAGAGAGCGTGAGTTGGGTGTCGCAGATGGTGGAAATCGGAAAGAAGACAGGAAACTGGGGCAAGCTGAGTTGGGGGGGCTCCTGTCCTAGGCTCTGTGGTTGGGAGTTTGGGTCACATGGACAATCCTAAGTGTGTGGGACCCAAAAGTCTGATACCTGCAAGTGTTGACAATCGATCAGGTAGGTTTGCGCAGGTGAGGCGGGTAGATATGTCATATAGGGTGGGGATGCCTACTTGGGTCTGGAGTTTTGACTGCCACGTTCCTATTCTTCCAACTGTCCATCTTGTCGTAATTTGTCCTGGGACCAGAGAGCCTTGAGGAAGTTGCACGAGCCTGTAGAAATGGGCGTTTTACTGAACACGGGCTCCTGACAGTTCCTGCTTGGACTTAACCAGGTAAGCTAAAGTGGCCAATGTTAGTGGTTGATAGTATTGCCAATGAAATCGGCTCCAAAATATTTACAAAAATGTGTTTGGGAAGGATAATGTTGCAGTTAAGGGTATGGGCTCTGGAATAGGTTACATGGGTTCAAATCCTAGGTTGTCCATTAAACTGTGGTGGGGAGCAATTTATCTACTCTATTAAATTGTTTGGGGTGACACTGGTCAACGTGAACATATAGGTTTCAGGTGTGGGTTTCTATGTTACAAGATCTGTATGTTGCACCATGTGCCCACCACCCAAAGTCAACTCTTCTGTCACCATATATTAGGACCCCATTCTCCCCCCACCACCTCCCCTCTGGCAACCACCATTCTGTTTGTGTTCACGAGTTTCAGTTTTATATCCCACATATGAGTGAAATCATATGGTTTTTAGCTTTTTTTCTGACTTATTTCACTTAGCATAATGTTCTCAAGGCCCATCTCAAGTTATCTATTCTAAACTTTCATCTGTAAAATAGCAAAAATCGTGCCATATCTTACATGTTGAAAGTTAGTATAAATGTGAAGAGTCCACTGTTTGGCACACAATAGAAATGAACTATTATTCGGGTAATGTTCTTTTTTCTGTTTGCCATTTATTTTAATGCCAGTTCATTGTTTAAGACTAAGATTGGAGTCGCTCAAGTAAACAGGCGGACACAGCGAGCAAGAGGGGAGTTTATTAGAGGGAATGGGGACGGAGCCCCAACCGGGGAAGGTTAGGACTCAGTTTCCACTGTCCTTGGGGTTGAATTATTTTTTCTTAATTGGTACATTTATTAAAAGTGTAGACTAATGGTCCTGTGCTTAAATGTTGTGGATGTGTGCTCGCTTCCATAAAACATAACTAATCATAAGGAACTCTTCAACAGATCTACTCCTGATAGAAGTGAACAGGTCACTAGAAATGACTGACAAGACAGGGCCACTGCAGACATAATTCCCTTATATAATTAATAATTGCTAGAAAATGGAGTTTGACATTATTTACAATTATACCAACATTCATGGAGACTGAGTATCACAGGCATAAGAAGCGTGTTTTCATGCTTCCCAAGTAGTTTTCTGTTTTAGATACATAGTGTAATTAGGTCAGTTACCACAACCGAACTTTTTCTCAACAAGCACAAGTTTTATGTCCCTTCACCAGTCTCTTCCATCTTTCTGGGCCTATTCATTTGCAGAGCAGAAACTAACCAGTTCTTCATGTCATGCATTCACATGTAACGTCCAATCTTTATTTGCTGTCCAGTTTCTTTAAGATAAAAGTGACTCGCGGCAGGGCTACGCAGACGAGGACGTTCCGTATGGAGGTCACATCCTCGCGCATCTTCCTTCCGTTTTATCTCCTCGGGGTCCAGCTTCATGCGAGGCCCTCCATACGGAACATCATGGCTCTGCCTCACTGGCTTCCACCAGCCGCGCTCTCGGGGTTGGATTTTATGCCCAAAACCTCAAGGGGAGGAGGCTGGGGGATGTAAGTGTTCTAGTCTGATTACATGGAGTTGGTTGTCCTTTAGACCGATGAGTGCTGGCCGTTGAGGCTGTGGGTTGTTGCCGTGAGCCTGCTGTCTTGCTCCTGGTGTGGCTGCCTCCTGTTGTGCTGGATAGGGTGACCGCTGGCTGTTCCACGAAATGCGGCTGGGCCACTTTCTTGTTCAGGACTCTTGAGTCCGGCTGAGCCACAGTCCTCTGTTGGCCTGTCAAAGACCCAGCTGGAGACACTGCCTCCAGGGAGCCTTCCCTCCTCTGAGTCACTGCCCGCCCGCGCTCCCTCCCCCCGCCCCCCCTCCCACCCCAGTTATCCTGTTAGAGCTGCCTGTCTGTCATGTTTACAGCCCTGCTTCCCACACCAGATTGTAAGCCTCTTGAGAGCAGAGCGCATGGTAAAGTGCTGAATAGTTTTTTGATGAAAGATTTGACAAACTAAAGAGGGTCACATAGAAGTCATAGTTGGCCATGAGCTGAATAGTAATCAGTACTGCAGTGTTTCTGGAATACTTTACCGCTGTGGTACTAACCAGACAGGTGACAGAAGCCTGGCACAGGATGGTGGAGAAGTTCTACAGTCACTGTTATTACTCACATCATTGACAAGGGGCTAAGAGAGCATGTCAGGAAAAACACGACACTGGATGGGTTCCAGAAGAGAGCATCTAGGTGGGAAGCCTCGCCCGAGGGCCGCGTTTGGTTTGCTATTTAATTCACCTGCTTCTTGGCCTGGTTTTATTAGGGAAATTGTTTTACTTTTCTCTATTTGTCTATAAATCCTGGTGGTATTGTATGGTTGTCATATTAGAATTTAAACTATTTAGATTCTATTTACTTAAACTATTAGTCCCAATAGTTTGTTTTTAAAAAAATATATTTTATTGATTTTTTTACAGAGAGGAAGAGAGAGAGTGAGTTAGAAACATCGATGAGAGAGAAACATCGATCAGCCGCCTCCCGCACATCTCCCACTGGGGATGTGCCCACAACCCAGGCACATGCCCTTGACCGGAATCGAACCTGGGACCTTTCCATCCGCAGGCCGAGGCTCTATCCACTGAGCCAAACCGGTTTCGGCAGTCCCAGTAGTTAATTATGAAACATTTCAAATGTACTGATAAGCTTAAATACTTTTTACAGTATGAGCCTGTGTGCCTAACATCCATTTTACTGTACTTTCTTTACAGTTATCTCTATATCCATCCCTCTATTCATCCTATTTTTGGTATATTTCTAAGTGAATTACATTAATGCATTTCCTTCTAAATATAAGCACACACATATTAACTAGACGTCAGTGTTAGTTTCTATGCATTTAATGAAAATTTACATATTAAATTTATACACTGAAATACACAAATCTTAAGTACATCTTCTGTTGAGTTTTGACAAATGCATACACCTATGTAACCCAAACCCCTATCAAAAAATAGAACATTTACTATTAAATCCAGAAAGTTCCCTCATGTTCCTTCCTCGTCAGTCTCCCTCTCTACCCTCCCAGAACCAATATTCTGATTTTTTTTCTTTATCTTGGGTTAGTTTTCCCTGTTCTAAGGTTTTATATAAATGGTGTTGCACATTTTTTACTGTTTTGAGTGAGTCTTGAAGAAACTCAGCATAGTGTTTTTGAGATTCAGCCCATGCTGTATTAGTAATTTGTTCCTTTTATTACTGAGTAGTATTCCCAAATGCAGTGTAACAGCATCGGTCCATTCTGTTGACAGGCACTTGGGCTGTTTCCAATTTTTGGCTATTATGGGTAAAACTGCTCTGAAGATTCCTGTGCAAGCCTTTTTGTGGGTTTATGTTTTTCTCTGGAGTAAATACCTAGGAGTGGAACTGTTGTGTGATAAGGTAGGCATATACATGTTTAGTTTTTTTTAATTTTACCTTTCATTTACAGTTTGCATTGAACATTATTTTGTGTTGTTTCAGGTACAGCATAGTGGCTAGACAACCATATACTTTACAAAGTGTTCCCCCAGATATTTTTAGCACCAACCATATATAGTTATTACAATAATACTGACAATGTTATTGACTGTACTTTATACCCCTGTGACTATTTTGTAATGACCAGTTTGTACTTCTTAATCCCTTCACCCTTTCCACCCCCCTCCCCTCCCATGCCCACCAGTCTGTTCTCTGTATCTATAAATTCTACATGTTTATAAGAAGCTGCCTGACCTTTCCCCAAAGTGACTGCACACGTTTTGTACTCACACAGATAATAGGGCTCTGCTTTTCCCACAGCCTCACCAATCTATGGTGTTGTCAGTCCTTGAAATTTTAGCCATTCTGGTAGGTAATGGTATCTTGTAGTTTCAATTTGCATTTCCCTGATGACTAATGGCATCTTGCTGGATCATATGGTAGCCCTATTTTTAATTTTTTGAGGAACCTCCATACTGGTTTCCATAGTAGTTGTACCAATTTACATTCCCACTAACAGTGCACAATTGTTCCCCTTTTCCACATCCTTGCCAAAACTTGATTATCTGTTTTTTTCATGATAGCCATTCTAACAGGAATGAGGTGATATCTCATTGTGGTTTGATTTGCATTTCCCTGATATTAGTGATATTGAACACTTTTCCATGTACTGTTGGCCATTTCTGTTTTCTCTATGGAAAATGTCTATCCAAGTCCTTTCCCCATTTTAAAATCAGAGCATCTTTTTGCTGTTGAGTTGTATGATTCTTTATGTATTTTGAATATTAGACCCTTATCAGAGAGATGGTTTACACATACTTTCTCACATTTGGTTGCTGCCTTTTCATTTTGCTGATGTTTTCTGTGTGGTGCAGGAGCTTTTTAGTTTGATGTGGTCCCACTTGTTTATTTTTGCTTTTGTTGCTTTTGCTTTTGGTATCATAAAAAAAAAAAAAAATGTTGCCAAGGCCTACATCAGTGGTTCTCAACCTTCTGGCCCCTTAAATACAGTTCCTCATGTTGTGACCCAACCATAAAATTATCTTCGTTGCTACTTCATAACTGTAATGTTGCTACTATTACGAATCGTAATGTAAATATCTGATACGCAGGATGGTCTTAGGCGACCCCTGTGAAAGGGTCGTTCCACCGCCAAAGGGGTGGCGACCCACAGGTTGAGAACCGCTGGCATCAAGGAACTTTACCCTTGTTTTCTTCTAGTAGTTTTGCAGTTTTGGGTCTTACATTTAAGTACTTAATCCTTTTTGAGTTAATTTTTGTGAGTGGTATAAGGTGGGGGTCCAATTTCATTCTTCTGCATGTGGTTCCCAGTTTTCCCACCACCATTTAGTGGAGACTGCTCTTTCTTTGAGTCTCTTGGCTCCCCTGTCAAGTATTAGTTGACTGTATATGTGTAGGTTTATGTCTGGGCTCTCAGTTCGATTCCATTAGTCTCTGTGTGTATTTTTATGATGGCACCATACTGTTTTGATTGCTATATAGCTTTGTAATAAAGCTTGAAATCAGAAAGTGGGATGCCTCCGGCTTTGTTCTCCCTCAGGATTGCCGGGCTACTTAAGGTCTTTAGTAGTTCCATAGACATTTTAGGGTTGCTTTTTCTATTACTGAGAAAAATGCCATTGGAATTTTGATAAATGGTAAAATGATGTTTTTATGATATAATTAAAATCTGTAACAGGCTACCAAGAAGCAGTGGAGACTGTGATATTTAATCTTTAGAGAATAAACTCATGATCAGTGTTGGCTCTAAACCCCACCAAGATTAGACATTTTTGGCTCAACTTTATACTGCCTATCTCTAGGATTTAGTTGTTACTCGTATTTCCTCCAGAATTATAGTTGGTTATTTTTACCTCATCCTAGGTTCATGTTATTTACACACAATTCCACTGCAGTGAATTTAAGACCATCTGATATTTTCTGCTTCCCCACAGTATGGTATGAAACAATGAGACAACATTCAACTTCCTTAGGACTGTAGGGGGAAATGGGACTCGGCGCCAAAGGAGTGTCTCCCTTTCCTGCCTGCCAGTTTACATGACTCATGTGAATATATCTATGTATACAAAAGGCTAAGCGACCAGCTGACCGGCTAGTAGGTATGACGTGCATTGACCACCAGGGGGCAGATGCTCAATGCAGGAGCTGCCAAGCGACAGCAACTTTGCAGAGTGCCCTCTTGCACTCTGGGACCCCTTGGGGGATGTTGGGCTGCCAGTTTCAGCCTGATCCCTGCAGGCCAGGCCGAGGAACCCCACCTGCCGGAGGGACCAGGCTCACTCTGCAGACGCCCTTCAAGCCCCAGGGCTACCCCAGGTGCGGCCAGCTGGGGAGGGACCGCGGGAGGTTGGCTCCAGGGCATGTCTGTCCCGTCTCACCCAGTCCCGCCCCGTCACCACCTTCTAGTTTCCTTTCAATGTGCAGGAATCCATGCACTGGGCTTCTAGTTATCATATAACTTGGGAGGTTTCTTCACTCTTATTTCTGTTGATACGTCATTGTAGTTTGGCAACTGAGACAGCCAAAAGCTTCAGGTTCTCCAGGGATCATGGAGAGGAGTTGTTACCTTTGCTTGAAAAGAAATGGACTAACAGGCACGCCTTCCCTTCCTGGCCAGCTCTTGTTCCCGGATACCCACCTGCGACACGATGGCAAAGCAGAAGCCACTTACTAGCTATGTGTTTTGGGGAAAGTTACTTAACCTCTGCACCTCAGTTTCCTCATCTGTAGCCCAGGGGAGGGAACCCTGAGCCAAGAGCACCCAGCTGAGCCACACAGAAATGGTGAGATGTTGTTGTATTAAGCCACTAAGTTTTGGGGTACTTTGTTACATAACAACAGCTGTATCACTTCTTAGAAAGATGAAATAATAACATCCAGTTCCTCCTCAGTATTTTTAATGGTTTTCTAATTACTATGTAATCAAGCCTTTCCAGGTGTCAGACTTTTCGCCAGGTCAGCACCAATGGTCAGGGGGCTGCCTCTCCGTCCGTCAGTGTGGGTAGCCCTTGAGGACAATGTGCCATTTCTTCTGGGTCTTCCACTCACCCACCTGGTGTGGGATCCAGAAACCCGAGCTGTGGTGGAGTGACAGCTGCTCCTGGAGAGGCCGGCTCCAGATTTCCTCTCTGCTCTAATGAGTGAGTCCCTGCTTCTTCCTCCCCCTGGCTTCCCCCACTGAGTAGGTGGGAGTAACTTGATTAAAACCGTCATAATTTCTAGATTATTCCCTATCCGTTTGACTAATTTACATATACATACTGGCTGTCTCTGTAGTAACCACCTCTCCAGGGATCAGTGCCCTGTGTTCTCATCAAGCACTAAAACAGAAAGCAAACTTGAACAAATCCAGTCATTCCTGAATGTATCATCATTAGGACCTGTAAGTAAAATAACCATTTTGATTTCTTTTGAGCTCTGTTTTGTACTGTTTTTGTATTTTCATGATTTAAAAGAAACTTTTAACTTGATTCTCTCAAAAGTTTTATTTAGGAAGTGTACCTACATGTGATGCTATTTACAATTCTCCTCCTAAAAACTAAATTTTCCTGGCCATGGCACATCCGTCTCTTGTAATGTCTATTCTCTCTCATGGTTGAAGGCTCCCAATCTATTCCATAGACACATCTCAGGGCCCTTGATTGGAATGACCTGTGCCTTAAAAAACACCTAGGTAAGCATGCTTGTGCCCCAATCTGACAAAGTTGGAAATGGCAAAAAATGAAGTAGCCTTTTTCCTCCTTTAATGAAGAATTCATTCTCACTATGTGTTTATTCCAGAGGGAGAATTGATACACAGCTCTCCATAAAACCTGAGCAAGCAGCTCTATAGTGCTGTCTATTGTATATGTATGCATACACGCATATACACACATATATAAATCCCTTTGTGATGTTTAGCTGCTAATTGAGTTGGAGGACTGACTTTCTGGCTAAACTTCAGTTTAAAAAATTCGTTCAGAACAGCAGGCAGAGCTGGGACTACTACCGTAGGCGACTAAGTCTAAGACTTGCACTCGACATTTTAATACCTGAAAAATTTGCACGTGTGCTACAAATGATGCTGTTAGATTAGATCTCATCTTGTAACTGTCTGTTTGAAACAGTTCAGAAGCAGCATTATTTCAAATGCACTACTGTTACTGGTGGATCTTTGGGCACTGAACTTAATGCAGAGAATCTGTGGGAAAGGTTACTACAGGTAAAGGTCATTTAGTGCAGCGGTCGCCAACCTTTGGGGCCTCACGGACCACAGGTTGGTGACCACTGATTTAGTAGAGCCCAGCCCCCTCTTCAGGACCCTCCCAGAAGGTCAAGGCTGGGGTTTTTCACTAGAGACACAGCTCAGGTAAAGTTCACCTTTTCAAACAATTTAAGGAAACTGAATTTTATTTTTTTAAATGTGACTCTCCTATTCTCCTAGATTCTTTTGTTTTTATTGATTTCAGAGAGAGAATCATCGATTGCCCCCTGCACGTCCCCTACTGGGGATCGAGCCCGAAACCCTGATATGTACCCTTGACTGGAATTGAACCCAGGACCCTTCAGTCTGCAGCCCGATGCTCTATCCACTGAACCAAACCAGCTAGGGCTGAATTTTATATTTAAAAAAAGCCAGGTTATATTGTTAAACATGCTCACCAAATAAAAATTTGCTATAGTATTTTCTAAGTTTATGCTAGTCTGAATATTTCCAATTTTTTTCAGATACTGTATCAGTGTAAATTGTAGGTTCAACAGAGCATAGAGACTCCTATAAAAATAAGTTTTATTCTCAAAATGGGCTCACAATATAAAACAGATAAATGGATTAATTTTACTAATTTTTTTGGGATCGTCTGTCTTATCAGATGCAACACAGTAGACAAGCAAGTAAAACAAAGTCACTGGTTCCCCACCTGAGGCCTGTGACACGATGAAAAACCAACACTGGCCACTAGAGACAAGTCAGTCATCTTTTCCCCTCCCCTCCCCTTCTGTCACTCTTCTGCCACTCACTGTCTTACCATCCTGGCTACCCGAGAGAGCCAGGCTTGGGAAGAAAATGAGTCTAAAGCTTAAATAAAGCAAAAGCTCTTGCCTGAGACAGCACTGCAAGTCAGACCAGCAGGTGTGGCCCTCAGAGCCTTTTCCCTTAGGTCAGAGACCACCACAAAGGCCTGGCTGACCTGTGTGCCCTTCCTCACTTGGCTTGTGCTGGGCAGGCAGAGTGTGAAGGGCGGTGGGATCTCAGGGAAGCAGACATGGCTCACGTGTTCCATTCAGAACTTCTGGAGGAATTTGAGGACAAGGTCCCGCAGTCGTACCCTGAGCATCTCGTCATTGTCACAGATGATGTGGGTTGAATCTTCCTCTATCTGGATGAGGGTCTCAGCTTCTTGGAGCAGGACGATGTGGCCCTTGGCTGTGTCCTCCACTTTGATGTCACTGAAGCCATGCTGCTCCAACAGAAAAGAGAAGGAGGTTGGTGGGGACTCAGGAGCAGCGGCTGACCGAAGGCAGGGGGGTATTTCAGCAACTGAGAACCCTAACCACGGCTCTTCCCAGACAGCTAAGCTCAGTGTCTAGAAACCGGCGTTTCTGACCCTCCTCAGTGAAATCCTTCAGACCAGACCTTCTGCAGTTCAGCCTGAGTTCACACAGAGCGGCCCTGGACAACGCACGGGCTAAGGGTGCCGACTGTTGGCAGAGCTGAAAATCCGCATATAACTTCTGGCTCCCCGAAAACTTAGCCACAGTTGGCCCTCGGTACCCACAAGGAATTGGTTCCAGGACCCCCTGTAGATACCAAAATCTACGGGTGTTCAAGTTCCTTACATAAAATAGTGTAACAATGCTCTCCATCTGTGGATCGAAAATACTGTTTTTGATCTGTGGGTGCAAAACCCAGGGAGATGGAAGGCTGACTGTATATGTATTGAAAAGGCTCCACGTATAAGTGGACCTGCACACTTCAAACCCGTGTAGTTCAAAGGCCAACTGTACTTCAAAAGAGGCCCCCAAACATGCAAAACAAAACAATTTCTGTAACCTGCGTACGCTTTTGTGATTGAGGAGCACAGCCCAGTGCCTGGTCAGGTCAGGGGTCTGGGACACGGCTCCCCGCCAGCAGCCTCCGCACCAAGCCCATGAGCCCTGGTGAAAAGGCTCAGTCCTGCCCCAGGAAAATGCCATTCCTCACGATCCCGGTGATCGGGCACATCCCTCTCAGGGAGAAGGAAATAAAGCAGCACAGCAAATGCCTCTCTAGCCGCTCTGATGCGAATCACAGGACTTGCTTACACATCAGACGTAATGTTGAGAAAAAAGAAAAGAAGTGGAAAGAAGACTGATTTGCCTGAAAGGGATGCCAAACAGGTGAGGAACGGGACCTGAGGAGCTCCACCTAGTTCTTGCGAGCACACCTGTGGGGTGGGCAGACGAACATCCCTCCTGCAGAAGGAACGCGGCAGAGATGGTGGAGGGAACAGGGTCCGGGCCTGGGCGCTGAACCGGGCAGAAGAACTAAGTAAAGGTCTTTCCGGGGAAGCAAGTTGTTTAAAAGACAAGTCGAGGGTGAGTCCCGGCACCAGGGACTGGGGCTGCTGCAAGGTCATGAGGAGGCACTTACTGGTGTGTCCCCCACTCGACGCCCATGGAGCACCCACAGTACCACCAGGGGCCGGGGAGCCGCACAACCTGGTGGAAGCCCTTCCTTCAGGGACAATGACATGACAATGGAGAAGACAAATCCCAATAAAGAGAAAGCTTTTCCCATGTGGAAGCACTCAGCCACTGAGGTACTTAGTGTGGACAAACGGCAGCAGCTGATGGTTTAAAAGAAGAAAGTCTCTTTTCCTGGAACTTTTTATTCCAGTTAGTTGCAGTTCTTGCAAGAAGCAGCATGAATAATACGTTTAGCTAATTCCCTCTTTCTATCAAGAATTCTGTAAAACATTAGAATCTTTGAAGTTCTGTGACTGAAGCCAAAATTCTAAAAACCTTTAAGGTTAAATTATTTTTCTTATAATTATAGTTGAGAAGTCTGTTCCTTGGGAGGAGCGGCCATCGGGACAAGGTGTGACCAGCTGCTGCGATGGAGAGGGACCCCTTTCTCTGAGGCAACGCCTCACAACTCCCGCCCAGCAATGGCTGGGCCTGCCTCTCGAGCTCACGGGGACCCAGTAACACTGCCCCTTCTCCCGACACTCCCCCGAGACTCATCCCTGGGACCAGGCCACGCTGGTGCTCTGACAGCCACCAGCCGGGGCTTGTGGAGAAGGGAGGGCAGACCCTTCTCCATCCCCCGTCCCCGCCTGCCCGTCTGCCACAGGTTTCTGAGAAAGGCCTCAGCCTAGCTGCTCAAGGAATGGCATCTGATGAGGCTGTCATCCCGCTACCTGGTACTGGATGGAAGGAGGGTCCGCTCCGCGCACCTCTCACTCTCCCCCAGTCTGTCCCTGGCATGACCTTGGACCAGGGAGACGCCACAGGGACAGCAGCTCAGTGGAGACCAAACCAAGTGGAAAGCAGGAGGCACAGGGAGAGAGAGGACGGCTCCTGGGCCGTGCAGACGTGCGAACGTGTGCTCACCTTCTCCAGGGTCTGCACAAACTGCTCCACTGGGATGGAGCCGCTCAGCAAGGGCTTCAGAACCTTGCAGTCAGGGATGTCATCAGTCACCCGCTTTCTCTTCTTACCACCTGTGGGCTGGACCGGCCTGGGCGGGGGCTGGAGCAGGAGGGAACATGGGTCAGGACACACACAACCTGTGGGCACCCCAGGCCCAGCTAGCCTGGTGCCGCCTGTGGTGTCAAGTCTGCAGGCCCCGGGGCTCCACCTGGAGTTCTCAAGACCCATAAGCAAATGCCAGCTCTCCACACATCACACCTTATTTGGCAAAGACACCGTCCTTTGATAAAGAGCCACGTTCAATTTTTAACTGATTCAGTTCAGTGTTTTCTGAGTAAATTAACCCGTGTTGGCATGCAGGTGCAGCAATAGCACAGCCGCAAGGGACACTGGCTGTGGGTCACTGACTGGTGAGAACCCTCCTGGCCCAGAGAAAGTGCCTGTAAGGCGGCGGCGAGAGACTTCTGTGAGGACCAGGCACACAGAGCACGGGGCCCGGCACAGCGTCCCGCACACTTCACACTCCCACGATGCAGGGCCAGAGGTGACCCAGGCCAGCTCTGCAAGGTGCTGCCCACCCACGTGGAGCCTGTGCAGTGACGCCCAGGCCCTCGGGCCCCGATGGCAGCTGTGCTTTTATTTCTAGGCCTCGGTGGGAGGGTGCCATCTGGGCTGATTTTTAAAGCCCCCTCCCCCAGCACCCACCCAGTGCCCTGCAGTGCTGGGGTGGGCACCCGCGGAGCTCTGAGTGATGGGGAACTTCCAGAGCCGTGAGCAGCACTTAGGAGGATGGGTGGCCCCATCTCTGTGAATGGTAGTTTCTCTTCCCTTTTCTCTCTGAGGCGCGTGGCCAGAGCAATAAGCAGTGGAGGGTTTGCAGGCAGTGCTCTCTTTAGGTCTCGCATCTGATCCGTTAGGTAGTCTGGTCTCCCGGGTTTGCTGGTTTGGGAAGCAGTGTCCTGGGAGCCAGCTGAATGCTAGGGCTTTGTGGGGAGGGAGTTCTAGTCCCAGGCCCTGGAGGTTCCTCAGGGTTCCAGCCCAGCCACCCTCCCCTACGATACCTGAAGCACGTGCTTGTTGTCTTTAGTGTGCAGCACGGCCGAGACGGTTGCCAAGGAAATGCCAGGCTTAATCTCCATGGGCACCAGTGAATCTGCGAGCTGGAAGCAAACAGGGGTTTCAGTCAGGCCCACTCTCGTTTGGGGTGTGGGGGCTGCAGCTCCGCCTTCTGTGCAGAGCTCCCCACGCGTCCCTGCCGGCCTGCTGGGAAAGGTACCAATCAGCAAGTGTTATAAAGCTGAGCCTTTAAAGGTCACCATTATTTTATTTTACTTTGCATTTTTATTTACATTATTTTGGTCTAAAATGACCAAATAGCCCTTGCTGGTTTGGTCAAGGGCATGTACCTGGGTTGCAGGCTCCTCCCCGGCCGGGGCCCTGGTTGGGGCTCATGCAGGAGGCAACCAATCAATGTGTTTCTCTCTGTCTTTCCCTCTCTCTAAAAGTCAATGGAAAAATACCCTTGGGTGAGGATTAAAAAACAATAATAAATGAGCAAATAACTTTAGGGAAGAAAGAAGGTAAATTAATTTTTAACCCAAACTACATCACGAAAATTATCTATTATCTCTCTATCTACTGCAATAAAGGAAGGAAGGAAGGGATGACAGAGGGAAGGGGTGCGGTGGCAGATAAACTGGGCTGAGAAGAGAACAAACCAGTGTCCCAGGCACAGTCTCGGGTGCTTTGCCTGGAGGCCTCCACAGATTCCTGCGCTTACCGGTGCCGACCCTGCTGCTTTCCCCTTCGTTAGTCAACCCCCAGAGGACGGCACGCCCCGCAGCCGGACGGCACGCCCCGCAGCCTGCCTGGGGCTCGGCATCTGAGGCATCTGAACCGCCACCACCTCCTCTCCACCTCTGGAAGCTCCGGAAGACACCCAAGTCTTCTCTGGTAGCTCCGAGCCTGCGGGCTTCCCGCGGCAGACACTAACGAGACTTGCAAATGTAAAGCAGTGCCCGCTCTTCTCATCTTTTTTTAAGATACATTTTTCAAAGAAGATGTGTTAGTTATGTTAATATCTAATGGGTTTATATTACTTTGGAATGAATTAATAAATATTTTTAAATTTCTTAGTTTTAACTTCTAGTTAGCAAACATCAATATCATCCGCATAAACAAAAGCTCTTTGGGGCTCTGTTTTTGTTTTTTTTCCCCTCAAGGATATTTTTTCCATTGATTTTTAGAGAGTGAAGGGAGAGGGAGAAACAGAGAAACACTGAATGTGAGAGACACATCAGTTGGTTGCCTCCCTCATGCCCCTGACCAGGGCTGGGAGCCTGCAAACAAGGTACGTGCCTTTGACGAGAATTGAACCTGGGACCCTTCAGTCGGCAGGCCGACGCTCTATCCACTGAGCCAAACCGGCTAGAGCTGGGGTTCTAATTTTTAACAAGTCTTGATACCACACAGTTTGAGAACGGCTGGATTAACGTGTTGAAATCTAAACCTAACCCTTCAACCCCACTGTACAACTCTAAGCTAGAAAGTAAATACAAAGATGATCCAAAGATTGGGCCAGCATCTCTCACTCTGAGATGAGCAAAATGCAGAGAAAATGAAAAGCAAAATCCTGTAGGTTAAACAACCTTAACATCCGGAGGTGCAGATGGTTAGCTCCATGTTGGTGTTACAAACAAAACAAAAACTTTGCCTCTTTTTGGAGGGGGAACATGCTTTCTTCTCTCCCCATAAAAAAATATCATTATTAATGACAACTACTGAAACAAAACAAACACTGGCAATATGAACCTAAGGGTTGGGCAGCAGGAGGACCCTGGACTGAAGTCTGGCCGGCAGGGCGATGGAGCTGGTTACCAGGGACCTGCAGGTGCACAGGGCGGGCAGGGCAGGTCTCAGAGCTGCTACTCTGTTCCTACAGCATTTGAAGGGCTTCGTGAACAGAACGGGGTGGTGTGCACCCCCTGCGGCGACCCCCCCACCCCCCAGCCAATCCCTTCTCTGGCTCAGTGTCAGAGGTGTAACAGCAGATGTATTCTTTTCTTCTGGTGACTTGGAACAGGCAAGCTAACAAGGACTGTTTAATCATGGGTAAGGATAAACTTGGGCATGAGAAATGCCAGAAACCAATTAGTAAGATGGTTTCTCGGTGGACGTCTTAATATTTTTGTTTCTGTCTTGGAAACAACATGCGGCTTCCTTTTGCCTCTAGTATGGAAACTGGGACTCACGGGATCGGCCTGTCCACCGTGGGGCTCACATTTTCAGTGCGAATTGACCTGGGGGCTCCACTCTCACCTAAAAGACAGGCTCTGTAACCCGTGTTGGGGTGACCTTTGTGGACAGGCATGTTGGTGGTCGCCTGAGGTTTTCTCAGGGCAGAGCAGGCCCTGCCCTGCCCGCTGAGCGTGCCAAGTCGAAGCACTGTGCCCGTCTCACAGAGCGGGGTGACAGTCCATGGGAAGTGCTTAGTATTGTCCCCTAGGGAGGGTCCATAAACAGGTTACTTCCATTATAATTAAGCAGAGGAGCCAGGAGGCCGGGCTAGTGAGGTATGGAGAAAGGACAACTGGGCATTCAGAGCTAAGAGAGTTTTTATCCCCTTGGTCATGAGAGGATGTGGCCTGAACGAGGAGCAGAGCCTGCTGCACGCTAACTGCACGCTGTCCCTGGTTCTCAGCAGCAAAGGAAATCCATGGGGGCAGCCCTGCCACTTCTCAGGAAGGAACTGTAATTAGAAACGCAAGTCAGCTGCTCAGCTGAGAGGGCGAGAGGAGGGTTTGAGTGGCTGCATTCACAACCTCTAACGAAAAATTAATAATTTTCCTTTTAAAGAATTAGCAGACCACAAACATCCAAATGACCATCAAAGTAGTCTTCGTGAGGAGCCGTACATCTTTCCACAGTATTGCTTAAGGTGTTTGTGACGACTCCTTTCAAAAAATTGCCTTTATGACCCATTTATAAGGTTTATAAGAAAACTGGTATCATTGCTTTGAAGTTATAATTTGGCTTGGGCTGAAATCACCTAGCTTTTTCACTCCACCTTGGTCACCAGTCTTCACTACAAATGAGTTTTTGGATCGCCTCCAGCAGTCACTCCACTTACTCCTCCCTCCCCCCGCAGGGGTGAAGAGCTGCCTGGAGTGACTGCACGGGCAGGTACTCCACGCTCTCAGAGCCTGGGGCCTGGACTACCCCGCCTCTCTGTGCGTCCCCTGCAGGAAGAGGGGTTCTCGTCCTTGCCCGTTCTCCCCACAGTTGCCCTCTCTCCAGCCGGGGCTCACAGCTGGCACTGTCACTCCTTCAGTCTGGCCACACTGGCTGTAGAGAGCACGGGCCCTGTGGCGGCTCCCTCCAAGGGTCCAGCAGTGAAACGAGAATGGGTGTAACATGTGGGTGATACATGTGTGGTAATGAAGAGCAGACTGCTTACATTAAAAAAACCCCACCTTGACTATTCTGTGTTGGTGAATCAATTTTATCTAAGTCAATTCTTATTTTTAAACCTCACCTGAGGATATTTCTCCCATTGATCTTTAGTGAGATAGTGGGAAGGAGGGACGGGGGGAGAGAGAGAAACATTGATGTGAGACACACTGACTGGCTGCCTCCTGCACTTGGGGCCTGGAATGGAACCCAGACCCTTTAGTCTGTGGGCTGATGCTCTACCTACTGAGCCAAACAGGCCGGGACCTAAGTCAATTATTGAAATCCATTTGATCTCCTTTATCTATTGCTCTTAATTAAAGTAACTGAGGTTAACCCTGGGAAGGACTGCATGTCCTGGAAACCGAGTCCCCGCTGGTGGCACCTGGCCTCGCCCCACCACCAGCCTTTGTTGGGCAGGAATGAGCACCACCCAGGAGCTGAGATGTCAGTCCCAGACCTGGACATTATTCTGAACTCCAAAGAGAATTTTGGGGACACTGTTCTTAATAAGTTTCCCTACCTCTTTTTATTGTTTGTGGAAAACATGTTCGAGTGACCTGCCTGCCATTTCGGGAGCCGGGCACTGACTGCTGCCTGCCTTCCCCCAGACCAGCCTCTCACGCAACCTACAGCGTCCCCACGACGATACGCTGTGTAACGGTTCCCTGTTAACACAGGCTCAGATTCCATGTAACTAAAATATTTAGACTTCAACAGACCACGTCAGTAGATCAAAATCCTGGCCTCCCGGATTGCATGCAGAACCTTAATCGGAGCAGCAGTCAGCAGCCCTGATGTTCGCAGCTGTCACTTCACTACTTGGAAAATGTGAATGAAAACATGAAATCCCACCTCTTCCCACCTACTTGCTTAAGGGCCTAAGGGGCTCTTTGGTTCACACACATTTGACACAAACCCGAAAAGAAGGCCAGGGCCTGCTTCCAGAGACGCCAGTGAGTCCCGAGTTCACCCTGAGAAGAAGCCCGCTCACCTCCGGCATGATTTCGATCTTCTCGTAGCGCCGCTTGAAGGGCAGGGCGAGGACCTCGGCGCGCCGGTAGGACATGGGCGGCGGCTGGCAGTCGATCATCAGGTCCATCCTGTGGGCCTGCGCGGGCGGCGGCTGCGTGTACTGCTCAGGGCAGACCACGTGCAGGGGCTGAGGGACCGAGGGGACGGGAGGGGGGAGGAGGAGGGAGAGGAGGCCGTGAGGCAGAGCAGCCCATTCAGAAGCCCCTTCCTTAGCTGCTCCTCCTTCTTGGCACGGACAAGACTCAGCACTTCCAGGCCACTGTGAACTTTCCTCTCACACCCAAGTGGCCAGTGAGGAGAGATGAGTGCAGTGGGGGGTAGAAGGGAACTTCAGGCAAGCCCTGCACCGTAGCCATGGTGACAGGCAAGGCATCTTCTAGCTGCCTCAGAGCCGACTCCAGTCCCAGCCTGAGGACTCCCCGTCTCTCACCCTCACCCGGGAGACCAGGCAGCCTCTCCAGTTTCAGCACCAGCCGAGGGGCTGGACGAGGACCCGCTGGCTTAAGGAATGCGGGTGAAGTTGTCCAGGAATGGAAACCACAGGCTCTTAACCACCAGCATGCTGGGCACAGGGCAGGGTCACACCACCCAGCATGCTGGGCACAGGGCGGGGGTCACACCACCCAGCATGCTGGGCACGGGGCGGGGGTCACACCACCCAGCATGCTGGGCACGGGGCGGGGGTCACACCACCCAGCATGCTGGGCACGGGGCGGGGGTCACACCACCCAGCATGCTGGGCACGGGGCGGGGGTCACACCACCCAGCATGCTGGGCACGGGGCGGGGGTCACACCACCCAGCATGCTGGGCACGGGGCAGGCTCTTAACCACCAGCATGCTGGGCACCAGGGCAAGAGTCACACCACCCAGCATGCTGGGCACAGGGCGGGGGTCACACCACCCAGCATGCTGGGCACGGGGCGGGGGTCACACCACCCAGCATGCTGGGCACGGGGCGGGGTCACACCACCCAGCAGCCCGAAGGCGGGAACTGCTCCAAGCCCGGCCAGAGAAAGCCACACTCTTCCCTGCCCTCCTGGGCCTCGCCTTCTCGGCCTCTCGCTACGTTTCCTCTGAGTTTTGTGTTGGCGTCTCTCACCCTGCGGTCAGAGACTGCGGAGGAGGAGAGTGAATGCCCGGCCGCGGCGTGAGGGGCATCACACCTGCTGAGGGAGGAGCTGGGAGTGGGTGCGGCCACCGTGGCCCTTGTTTGGGGTCCTGAAGACACCGTGGGGGTGGGAAGTCAGAGACGCCCCTGCCTGTTCTCAGCCATCCTTCCGGACAATTCCAACTGCTTCTCCACCCTCAACCCTCAAACACCCGCCCAGTGTAGCTGACCCCGTGTGGCGGTTTTCATCCCCTGCTCTCCCTTCAGTCTCCTGTCCAGATGTCTTCCCTTTACCTCCCACCCCACCCAACTACTTCTCCCCTTGCTCTGGGGCAGAAAGTGCAAAATGCAAACACCCAGCAAACGAAAGCAAAAACAAAAACCAAACCGAACTGAACTTCCGACGAAAAGCAAAACGACACTGTGTGGCACTGATTGAACGGGCACCACGCCCCGTCCACGTCCCAGGGAAGCTGCCTTTCACTCCATGAGGACTTTTTTGGGGGGTTGAGGGGCCAGCTGGCTTTTAACTGGACACAAATGGTCCTTCCCACTTGGAGTTCACTGGAATGGACGCTTCTTTCAGGGTGTGAAGCCCACACTGAAGTGTGAAGGGAAATGACCCAGCTCTGCAGACGCTGAGCCGGGAGGAAGGAATGCCCCCAGAGGCCCCGCCCTCGCACCAGACACACCACGGAGGCCAGGACACAGGTCACAGGAGGACACAGGTCCCAGGAGACACCGGCATGGTTGCCTTGGTTACCTGCACTTCTTTGAGCAGCTTTGACACTTGGATGAAATTCAGCCGGGTATCAATGGGGCAGTAAATGCATTTCATGGCCAAGGGCTGGTAGGGAGCCAGTGCCTCCAGGTACGAGAAGTCGGGTTCTAAGGAAAGCACAGATGAGATGAATTAAGTGCAGGGAGCAGAGGGGCTGCCCCGAGAGGAGGCAGCTGGTATGGTCAGGGCAAGCAGGCGTCAGAAGGGTGAGCCAGTGAGTAAGTGCTCCGAGGGGCCGGGCTCCCCATCACCAGAGAGAGGAGCCACTTACCCCCAGGGAAAGGGAGAGACCAGGGCGAACCCTGTAGGTGGGGGAGCAATGGCAGGTCTGAGTGTGAATAAAGGGGTCGATGAGATAAATGAGGGATAAATAAGTGGGTGAGAAGAGAAAGCTCTTGTTTGCAACAAAATACCAGTTAATAAATGCAAAAGAAATGATAAAATTGTTTAAAACTCACTATCTGACAACCATCACAGTAATAACGTATTCAGTCCTGAATCATCAGTAAATGCTACAAAAATTAGATGAAAATTTGAAAAAGACCAGGACATACACACAGACTCAAAGTGTCCCCACAAGAGACAAAATAGAGAACAGTGACTTCAGAGAGAAGAAATGTGGCCCGGACCCTGGACTCAAGTGCTCCGGGTCAACACCCAGGCCTGAGGCCAAGCACAGGCCACAGAAAGATGCACCCAGAAGAAAACAGGAAGGGCCTGGACCCCATGGGAGCAAAATGCTACTCCTATCGGCAGAGCCCAGCGCATCCCGACGGGGACCCACCCTGTCACGACGACCAGTTGTTCCCCAAGAGCCACTCGTGCCGTCTGCTTGGCAGGGACGGTTCTCTCCACCTGAGGAGCTGCCCCCCTGGGGCCGAAGACCTGGCTCCCTCCTGGCGTGCACACAGCCTGCCCCCACGTGCTCCACTCACCTCACACCTGCTGTGCTCACGACAGCTGCTCCGGCACCCACATGTTTACATTAACACCCTCCAGTGGATCCTGTTTCCCCAAGAAGAGCACGTAGGAACCCCCATATGGGCCAGCACAGGGAGGGTGGCTGACCCCCTTTTTACATCCACTGTGCGAGCTGCAATTCCCACCGTCGTCGTAACACAATTGGAAGAACTGGTCCAAAACTCCTGACTCTAGCAGACATCACGCACGACACCTGTTCTGGAAGCCCAACGAACCAGTTTAAACTTAAATTCATTATTCAGGGTGTCACAGACAATCGCAGAGCCTTGACTTCAGCTGGCTAAAGAAAAGTTTATACAGAGCGGACACTTCCTACTGTGCAACTGCCCATGAGTCAGCACCTCCTCAAACAGGAGAGACCACCCTTGGTCCCACTGCAGGTGACTTCCCTGCACGGCCCTGCTCAGCAGAACCAGACAGCGGTGAGCTTCCGGGTGTCAGGAATCAATGTTCGGTGGCTGACTTCCTCCACCAGGGCTGCAAGGGGACCCAGGGAAAGAAGCAGCCGGCAGCTGCTCTCTGAGTTCTGCACTTCCTGCCAGCGGGGTGTTGGCAGGAGCGGGCCCGCACCCAGGCTGGCCACCTTCTCCTGCTGGACATAGCGATGTCACCAACACTGACCCAGGCAAGGCCACTCGGTGACCACGATGGACCCAGACAAAAACAAGACCCCCCCCGTAATCCTGCCTGAACCACAGCACTGTCCACACCACACACATTACCTACCCGGCTCCACTCTTCCTGCCTCTGGCTACGAGTCACTGAGACACCCAATCGATGTCACATGTCTGCCTCACGCCTGCCCGTGGCCGCGTTTCCCCTGATCGCCATGAGCCAGTCAGCCTGAGTTTGTTTAAGCACCGCGTGCTCCTGGAGGCCTCTGGCTGACGGCACTGTTTCCTCACAAACAGGCTGAGCACAGGGAGGACCCACAGGGTTCCTGACCCCGAAGCTGTGGGCACAGTAGCCTTTGCTCCATGAAGTCTAAAGTAACTGTAAGACGGCACCCAAGCAACAGCTCTGTGTGCAGGCCCTGCATGAAGTGCCTTCTCACACGACCCACCCAACACACAGCTGCCCAGGAGAGGGCCACCTCGGGCCCCAGGTCACAAGGGGAGCCAGGCTCCGGGGGCGGAGGCAGCTTGGCCGAGGGGACAGCAATTTGGATGACTTCAGAGCAAGGTTTTTTACTGCACAGCCTGTAAGACGTTCAAATGTCGAGGCTGTCTGAGGACCTCAGATTGATCACATAATATAGCGATTAAGTAAAAACTCTACTTGGTCTCATTAAAGGACTTATTTTACTCTGAGGGGTTCATTCTCTAGAAAAAACCGCTGCAGTGCAAGCCGGAGCGAACTTTCACCAAAGCAGAAAGATCCAGTTCAGGAAACGAGCCCTAAGGTAAACAGGCTGGCGACCAGTTTACACAGCCCTACCCTCAGCAGTGGGTGAAATCTGCCTCCGGGAAAGAGCTGCAAACACGGATGCAAAAGCTTTGTCTGACAGTTACTTACCTTGTGCTTTATCTGACTCTTTCCCTGGATTCTTTATCCTTTAATATTTATGACAAAAGAGTGTTCATACTTATGCCTTATTTTAAAAACTGTCTCTGGCCCTGACTGGTGTGGCTCAGTTAGTTGGAACATCGTCCCGTACACTGAATGGTCACAGGTTCAACTCCTAGGAAGGCAACTGATCCATGTTTCTCTCTCGCACTGATGGTTCTCTCTCTCCCCCCGCCACTCCCCCTCTCTCTAAAATCAATAAGCATATCCTTGGGTGAAGATTAAAAAAAAAATTGTCCCCCTAGCCAGTTTGGCTCAGTGGATGGAGCAGTGGCCTGCAGACTGAAGGGTCCCAGGTTCAATTCTGGTCAAGGGCATGTATCTCGGTTGCAGGCTCGATCCCCGGCTGGAGCGTGTGCGGGAACAACCAATCGATGTGTCTCTCTCACCTAGATGTTTCTCTCTCTCTGTCTCTCCCCCTCCCTCCCACTCTCTCTAAAAATCAACGGAAAAAAAATCCTCTGGTGAGGATTAACAGCAACAACAAAACTGCCCCTGGGTCTCTACTTGGTAGGAGCGTTCAGTGATGGTCCCCAGCAGAAAGGGCAGGGCGTGACTTACCTGTGAATATGACAGTGTTGAGACTGGACTTCCCCCAGAGCTCCATGAAATGGACCACGTCCCCAAACCGGAGGGAAGGGTGCCCAGTGAACACCACGCACGGCTGCCTGAAGTCGTTGCTGAAGTCGCCGTGGATGCTGGGGTAGTGTTTCAGCTTGTTGGTCTGAATGAGCTAGAATCGATATATAAAACGTTAGCCTGTCTGGGTGGGAGGGAGGCCACAATTATGGGAGGGTGACCAGAAGTAAATTAAAAATACAAGTGAATCTCATTATAATTTGCCAAAGATTAACATTTTTTAAATCTACAATGTAACTTTTTCACTCAATGGAAGCTTTTCAGGTTGTTACAGCTGATGTAGTCCTGTCTGCCTTTATAGCGGGGGTGGGAACATCCGGCCCTCGGGCCGTACAGGGCCCACAAAATCATTTTGTCTGGCCCCACCAAGGCATTAGGGGTGAGTTAATGACATGTTTGACCAAATACAGCAGGCTAATTTTAAAAAATATATATATTTTATTGATTTTTTACAGAGAGGAAGGGAGAGGGATAGAGAGTTAGAAACATCGATGAGAGAGAAACATCGATCAGCTGCCTCCCGCATACCTCCCACTGGGCATGTGCCCGCGACCAAGGTACATACATGCCCTTGACTGGAATCGAACCTGGGACCCTTCAGTCCTCAGGCTGACGCTCTATTCACTGAGCCAAACCAGTCAGGGCGAGCAGGCTAATTTTTAAGTTGGTAATTTTGTATGGCCCTCGAATGGTGTTGTAAATATCCAAATGGCCCTTGGCAGAAAAAAGGTTCCCCACCCCTGCTTTATAGCTTTCTGATACTCCGAGCCCTGGCCCACGAGTCCCCGGTATCAGGTCACCTTCCCAAAACGTGATTCACCAAGTTCTGCCACCAATACACACCTCCCACAAGAGCTACTCTTTACCCACACAGGACCTCCTTTGGAGCTGTAAGCTACTGTGGCAACTTCATAAAAACCAAGGCCAAACTGGCTCTTAGAAGCCTGGGAGCTGTGACATCCTCATCGCACAGAGAGCTAAGTAAGAGGCAGACCGTGCACAGCCCCAAACTTGTCTCAAACGTTTATATTTAGAACCAAAAAGGTCTCCCTTCCAGCCCAATACTAGATAATACCCTCCCAACGTCAGGCCAACCCAAGGCAATACCATCTACAGCCACAGCCACAGCCGCAGACAGCATCTTAGGACCCTGGGCAGACACTGCCTGCTGCCTGGACGCTGCCCCCACCTCCCCACTCCAGCATCGAAAGGTCAGATCCCTAAATCCAGACGTCAGAGACCCTAGGTGTCCACTAAGCCAAAGGGAATTTCGCCTGGAGGCGCTGTTGAGTGGGTGATCGAATTACCATGGCACGGGTTAATCCTGAGGCAAGCCCTCGTGCAGAAGGGGGTCTGGAAACTGTCATCGGTGTCACGTGCTCCCATGGGACATGCACAGTAGGGAGCAAGCCCTTAACTCCCACTTTCCTCCCAAGTTACAAGCAAACAAAACTGACGTTCTTTCTGTAACCTAGCTGCCACGGTCGTTACCTGCCCCAGTTAAATGGGTGAGCGCTGTCTAAAAGACAAATAAGTCTACTGGATCCAGAGACGTCAAGGAGATGAATGGGCCTCTAAGAATAGCACGTCTTTGCACGTAACTTGAGTCACTTTCCAGGCATCACCTAGAGTTCCTGCAGTTCTCCTGATCAATGCACAGGACCTAAGATAAATTCATCTCGTTTTGCCGCTTGGACCGAACTGTCCAGGGACTACTGCATTTGACCATCCGGAATTACTGCGTGCTCTGGCGGGTACCCTACCGCCAGTTCCCTAAAGTGCTTATGCCAATGTAAACATCTTTAAATTATGTATGTTACAATATATATAAACATAAAACACACACACATATACATAAAATAAAAAATTGGGAGTAATTCTATTGTGTGATAGAGAAAATGGTTAAGAACATTATAGTACTCGCATATGATACGCCAGATTAGGCTGCAATAATAATACGAGACGCACAGGAAAATGCTGGTGATACAATGTTTGGTGGAAGAAAAAAAATTGAAACAAAACAGGGCACACAGCTACATAGAAACACTCATCCATCCTGTGAGGGAGGGAAATTTTCCTGTTTTTTAAAAATTGAGGTATAATTGACAAGTAACATTACTTCCAGGTATGCAACATCATCATTTGGTTGTATGTACATCACAAATGGTCACCACAATAAGTCTAGCTGACATCTGTCACTGTATAGTCACACAATTTTTCCCCTTGTGATGAGGACATTTAAGTCTGCTCTGTTAGCAGCTTTCAAGCATTAACTCTGGTCACCATGGGCACATGACATCCCCGTGACTCATTTGTTTATAACTGGAGGTTTGTACCTTTTGACCTCCAATTTTTTAAACTGATATGTTATCATTTTCATCATTAAAACTTCACATCTATGATTAACATAACTGGAAAGACTTTACAATAAAAAATCTGTTATGCAAACATTTTAGTAGATAATAGAATTCCTCGTGCAGTCAACGGAACAGAGGGAGGCTACGAAGGGTGAATGCACTGGTCATACAGTGTTTGTAAGAGGAAGTGATGGACCTGGAGTTAGAACACTCCACTGTCATTGCATATGGGGAACAAGGGCGATGAGCTTACGTAAGGATTTCACTTTTGTCTAATGGCCTGCTACCTCCATCCATGTCCATTCACCTAAAGGTCTTTCTTGCTCTGATCCCAGCAGACCATTTTCTTACCTCTGCATGAGGAAAAGGTGGTTCTGGGAGATACACCTTCGTCTGCTTGTTGTGACAAAGCCTAAGAGGAAAAGCGGATAAGCCAGTCAGCTGGGCACACAGGCTCATTGGTGCCACCTAGTGGTAGCAGTGAATAAGTAATAAGCACAAGTAAAAAGTCCTGCAGTGAATCTCAGCATCTACAGAATAAAATCCACTGTCTATAGAGCACTCAGGACAGAAAACTCTTTTAAGCATTTTTTAACCTTTAAAATTCTTTAATACATTTTTTCTTAAGAAGTAACCTTGTTATTTTGAAATAATCTTAGATTTACAGGAAAGTTGCAAAGATAGTTGAGCTCCTCGTATGCCCTTCACCCACTGCCCCCCGATGTTAATATCATGCACAACTGTGATAAATTTGTTAAACTAAAATATTAACATCAGTACATTACAACGAGCCAAGTTCCAGACCTGACTGGCATTTCACCAGCTGTCCCGCTAATGTCCTTCTGACCCAATCCAGGACTCCGTGTTGATTGGCTGAGCGCAGTACCAAGGGGAGAGTGACATACCCTTTGCAGAGACACAACTTTCTGCTTGTCACAGCCACTGAGCTGCACTGGCAACTCGAACTGGGGAGTAAGTGTCTCAATCCCCCGGCAGACATGAATGACGTGCACAGGGATGGAGAAGCCTGTCTGAGTGTGCACACAGAGAAAGATCCCACCACAACGAAAAGGGGAGAGTCCTTAGGAAGGGCTGAGGGGCAGCATATGAGATGTGGCACAGATGAGGGACACATTCCTTTTTCATGAGAGACTTAGCAGTACACTGTCCATGAGGCCACCACACCACTCACAGGGATGACACACACTCTATGTATGTGTTTTCACAGCCCTGAATGCTTGGAAACACCACCCTAAGGCACTACTGGGTGCCTGGTGAAAGCTGACCTGTTTCCTCCTCCCGCCCTTCTTCTGGCCAAGGTGCGTTAGATTCAAACAGGCATCTAAGGAGTCCTAAAAAGGCTCACGGACGTCTTACTGTTCAGTAATTTACTCTCCCTACGTTTGATCAATGTCCTGCTGTAATAAAACTTAATTTTGTCAAATGTCATGCTATTAAAATGAAGATATAGAGTTTTCTTTCAGATTTGGTATTAGAAATGTAGACAACATGAGCGTGGGCTTTAACATCTTTTTCGCGTCTAGGATGCGATTTTACTTTGTAACAGCAGGCAGAAGACAGCATGTGAGAAGATAAATGATAGCATTTCTGTTGCTAATCTGGAAAGTGCTGGCTAAGTCTTTATCTTTGGTCCTTCCTCCCTTCCCAGCTACTCTTCCCGCAGTTAGCCCTGTGACAGACTCGGCCTTCATTAGCACAGCTTCGCTCACAGATACGGGAACGCCACAGGAGGAAAGTCTCCCAGTACCGTGGGAAGAAGCGGGATCATTTCTGTTTTACTGCTTGACTGTACTGCCTCAAAGTAGAACTCAGAGAGAACACAGACATACCACTCAGCAAAGATCTGGGAAAACTCGAGGGAGCTGTTAGCCACGGGGGAGATGAAGTAGAAGGGGATGCTGGAGAGGCCGGCCGAGTCGATGTACTGGTACAGGCACTCCAGGAGGTCGTAGATCACCCCCGACGGGTAGCAGGGGACCAACACGTTTCCTCCGTTCCGGACGGTCAGCGCTGGGGAAGTTGAAGCCAGGAGGAAAACAGTAGTATCAAAAGAACAGCTTTATAAAAGTAGAATGGAACGCGTATACAGTATATGGATTTGTTTCATTTTCCTACGTCTGTGGGTACAACCCCCTGCACGTCTAGGATAGTCCGCTTCTCCTGACGGCCAGGACCAGAGCGGGAGCCCCGGGCTGGCGAGCAGCGAGGCCTCAGTCAACCTCTCAGTCCCAGGAACAGGACGTGCAATCAAGGGTTGGGGTTTAAAAGTTACCAATGGAAGCTGAGCTTCAGGATAGAAGACCCTTCAAGCTCCTCTTTTTAGCTCCAGCTCAAAACTCTGCTGGGTTTGTCTTTGTTCAGTCTCGGACCCCTGCGGAGTGACCTATAACAAAATAGGCCACGTTTTTCTGCTCGACTCATTTTAGTGGCATTTTCTTTCATAAAAAAAAATGTTTGTCTGTGAGACAATGCTCCCTACATTATCCAAACTATCAAATGAGGAATTGCAACTTCTAGGTGTAATCATATTAGAAGCTATAACTGGCTTAAAAAAAGCTAAGTGTCCTCTCAAGTTTGTTTTTTGTTGGGTTTTCAAAATAGATGGAAGGCACAGCGGTACCCTGAGCACTGGCTGACCTGCTGTTACGAGTTGGTACCGTGGGAAAACCACACCAGCGGGTGGGAGGCCCTCAAGAGGCTGGCCCCAGTCCCGCCTCTGCCACAGGCTGCAGGACTCCAGTGTCCTCACTGGCTATATGAGAGTGAACTAGATCAGTGGTTTTAAAGCTTTAGTTTGTAGGAAAATATCCAGAACATGCTGAAAACTCAACTTTCCTTCTGGCTCCCCTTCTGCAGAGCCGGACGTACTAGGCCCGTGGTGGGACCCCCTCATTTGCATTTTTAATAAGTGGACTCCTTGATCTCGAAGCCCGTGGTTACTGGACCCCACTCTGAGCGACAGTGGATTTGATGTAAGGTCTCCTTTAGACCTGAAGTTCTCTGTGTCTACGATTCCAGATTATGAACAAACATACAAACCAAAGATTCTATCTGAGACTAGTCCAATCCATTTTCCAAGGTAAGAATGAACGGCTCTGACTTAGTATCAGCAAAGAACAACAACAAAAACTATACTTATTGGCACTGGCCCAGTGAGATCTGAAGGACAACACCTTCGAGCAGAGGTAAATTCACTTATAAATCGCTACAGGTGAAGGGTGTGAGCTCACTAACTCCTCTTTGGTAACTGTTATGGCCTGAATGTTAGTGTCCCCCCAAGTCCACACACTGAAGCCCTGACTCCCCTTGTGGTGGTTTATGGGCAGGGCTTTGGGAGGTCATTAGGGTTAGATGAGGGTGGAGCCCCCAGGAGGGGATTCGTGCCCTTATAAGAGGAAGAGACACCAGAGCTGCCTCTCTCTGCTATAGACACAGCAAGAAGGTGGCCATCTGCTAGGAGGGTCCTCACCAGGACCTCACAAGCTGGCAACCTACTCGCAGCCTTCCCAGCCCCCTGAACAGAGAGGTAAACATCTCTTGTTACGCCACCCAATCTATGGTATTTTGTTACAGTAGCCAGAGCCGACTAAGACATTAACCAACCAGCACTTTTCTAAAAGAAAGGCAGGATTTCTTGATTTTATTGACAATTATATCCAAAGGAAAATAAATTTCTTCCAGGTAGCAAAGACCCCAAGTCTCTCAATTTAGTCTTCTCCCCCCAAATAAAAAAATAACACCACCAAATATTCATAGGAAAAAATACACATGTTCAGTGGTGTCACTGTTGTGAATTTAAAGTCCATGTACAGTAAGTCCTCACTTAACGTTGTTGGTAGGTGCTGTGACTTTAACCCTTTGAGTGCCAACCAATATCCTAGAAACTATGCTAAAATTGCCAAGGCATTTTTGCTGATTTTACAGCAGTTTAGGAAAAAAATTATGAATCGCAAGTAAATGAAGTTTCATATTCAAAAACTTAAGGAAACCTTTACTACATTTGTTTTCATCTTTGACATATATTGTTTGCTGATCCTATCTAATAAAGGACAAAAGGGTAATTGACCATACCTTCGCTACCCTTCCCATTGGCTAATCAGGGCGATATGCAAATTAACCGCCAACCAAGATGGCGGCCGGTAGCCACACAGCTGAAGCGAGCAGGAGGCTTGCTTGCTCCAGTGATGGAGGAAGCCAAGGTTCCCCGCCTGCCACGGCCCGGCTCTGAGCTCTGAAAGCAACAAAGTTTCAATTATAGAAGCTAAACAAACCCCAGATACCTGCTTTCAGCAGGCCGTGGCCTCAGAGCTGGAGTGAGCAGGACGGCAACAAAGTTTCAATTGTAGAAGGTAAATAAATCCCAGAATTAAAAAAAAAAAAAAAAAGGAGAGGCTGGGAGCTTCAGTCGCTGGCCAGCCTGAAAACAGCCCTCAGCCCCTCACCCAGACTGGCCAGGCACCCCAGTGGGGACCCCCACCCTGAAGGGGGTGTGGCCAGCCTGAAAACAGCCATCAGCCCCTCATCCAGGCTGGCCAGGCACCCCAGTGGGGACCCCCACCCTGAAGGGGGTGTGACCAGCTGCAAATAGCCATCAGCCCCTCACCCAGGCTGGCCAGGCACCCAAGCGGGACCCCCACCCTGATCCGGGACACCCTTCAGGGCAAATCAGCCGGCCCTCACCCGTGCACCAGGCCTCTATCCTATATAGTAAAAGGGTAATATGCAAACTGACCCTAACAGCAGAAGGACTGGGAATGACTGGTCACTATGACACACACTGACCACCAGGGGGCAGACGCTCAATGCAGGAGCTGCCCTCTGGTGGTCAGTGCACTCCCACATGGGGGGAGCTCTGCTCAGCCACAAGCCAGGCTGACGGCTGCCAGTACAGCGGTGGTAGTGGGAGCCTCTCCTGCCTCCTCAGCAGTGCTAAGGATGTCTGACTGCAGCTTAGGTCTGCTCCCTGCTGGCAAGTGGACATCCCCTGAGGGCTGCCGGGCTGCCAGAGGGATGTCTGATTGCCATCTTAGGCCCAATCCCCCAGGGAGCAGGCCTAAGCCAGCAGGTGGTTATCCCCTGAGGGGTTCCAAACTGTGAGAGGGCACAGGCCGGGCTGAGGGACCCCTCCCCGCTGAGTGCACAAATTTTTGTGCACTGGGCCTCTAGTTGTATTATAAAATACTAGTAGAAAAAAATTTGAACAAAACATATAATGTTAAAATAGAGGGACACCCTTCTCCAATATCTTCCACAAAATCGTCATCTTCACAGCAAGAATTGATATATTTAGCAATATCATCATCACTAATAAAAGCAGACTTAGGTCAAACTGGTTTGGCTCAGTGGATAGAGCACCGGCCTGCAGACTGAAAGGTCCCAGGTTCGATTCCGGTCAAGGGCATGTACCTTGGTTGCGGGCACATCCCCAGTAGGAGGTGTGCGGGAGGCAGCTGGTCGATGTTTCTAACTCTCTATCCCTCTCCCTTCCTCTCTGTAAAAAATCAATAAAATATATTAAAAAAAAAAAAAGGCAGACTTAGAACTGGACGCCATTTCGAAGCTTTAGGGCAACAAAAACTGAGTAAACTTCATAAAATCATATTATCTGTAAAAAATTAGGCAGGTAAATGCCAGTGGTCAATTTTAGAACTACAAACATTTGGCATCATAAGTAATCTGCACTTAGGTGCCATCTGTCAATAAATAGTGAACTACTAGCATCTAATAGTGACACTGCAGGAGGAGCGCGATAGCGCTCCCCAGCACTGTAGGGGTTAAGAGGAACAATGCATATGAAACCAGTTTTACCATAGCCTCATTGATAAAAACAACAGTTAGGTTCCTACAGCATCTCCACAACCTACAATGAAACAATGCTGAAACAAACGACATTCCTTGAGGACCTGCTGTCCAACCTTTGACTGTAAGGACCCCTGCTCCAACACCAAATCCCACCCCGAAGCAAGAAGATTAAATAAGAATTTTCTATATGAACAAGTGAGAGAATGCTGAGTACCTGTTGCATAGCATGCTCAAAATTCGAATGTACCATTATAACAACTATTTTTACCGCACCTTCAGATTGAAGCTGCTTAACCCCTAGAGTGCCGGGGAGCTCGATTGCGCTCCTCCTGTCTTTCGCCAAAAGTGCCGGGAGCGCATTCATAATTTTTTTCCTAAACTGCTGTAAAATCAGCAAAAATGCCTTGGCAATTTTAGCATAGTTCCTAGGATATTGGTTGGCACTCAAAGGGTTAAGAAGTGCTTTTGTCAACTAGTGGTTTTGCAGGATGAGCAAAAAGGATGAGAGAAAATGGGAAAAGGTCTTAAAAGGTGGCACCTGCGGGCGTAAATAGGAAGGAAGGGGCAAAACACTACAGAGGTAGGTACTAAAACACAAACTTCACGAGTCAGCGGGGGGTGTACATACCCAGGTTGCTGAAGAACTCGCCCACCATGCCGTCCGGGTTGGCAGTGGGAATCTGGGTGAGGCCTGTCAGGACGAGAACATCGCTGTTTTTGAGAGACGCTTGGTCCATGGGCTGAAAAATCAGAGAGCCACGCTTAGCAATTTAAAAAGGGATGTTACCCACAAATATAAAGGCAAAAGAAAATATCACATTGCTCTTTCTATGTCCAACTCATCACCAAGTCCTCTTACTTCCTCTGATGAAGTCTGTCACTACACAGTGGTTGCCCATGGGGTGTGGGGACTGATGGGAATGGAGGAGGTGCTGAGCACATGATATCAAAGTTCATAGCATTGTACATGTAAGATCTTAGGGTTTCACTCTATATAAATGTTACTTCAATGGAAAACAGCAGATTCTATAATGCTTTTTGCTCCTTTCACAATATGATCTCACATTTACCATGGGGGGGAGGGGGTTCTCAAACTTGAGGTGCATAGGAATCACCTGCAGAGTTGGCTGAACCAGGGAGTATGGGCCCCGCCCCAGGGCTTCTGATGCAGGTCTGATGGGCCAGAGGATGTGCATTGCTAACCAGCTCCCGGGAGGTGCTCCTGGGCTGGTATGGGGACCACGCCTTGAGAACGACTAGACTGTGTAATGTGATTCTCAAAGCAACTCTGTGAGCACCTGGAATCAGTGTTTTTATGAAAACACGGAAGTTGGGACTCCAGAAGTCGAGGTGATTTTCCCCAAGTCTCAGTGACAGAGGGACCAGAACATGGATTAGGGATTAGAAACGTGACTTCCTTCCAATTCCATTACTAGCCACATGGCCTCAGCCAAGGCTTGGAGCTGGGTTTCTTATAAAATGGGCATATTTCTTCGCCCATCTCGCTTCAGTGATTTCTGAGAGTCTCATGATAATATTCATGATATTCTTGTGAACTATGAAGTCTAATGGTGCACTGTTATGTGATCCTCAGGATGTTTTTTAAAAATATATTTTTATTGATTTTTAGAGAGAGGAAGGGAGAGGGAGAGAAAGAGAAACATTGCTGTGAGAGCGAAACATGGATCTGCTGCCTCCTGCACACCCCCTACCAGGCATGTGCCCTGACTAGGAATCGAACCAATGACCTTTTGTTGCATGGGACGATGCTCAACAAACTGAGCCAGGCAGGCTGTTGTATTTTTGTTTTCACCTGGCACAATTAGAATTTTTTTTTTTTTTTCCTTAATTACATCAGGATTCAAACTGGCAACAAAAATGATTCCATAACTGAGCTGCTGGAGAGCTCATAAGTGTTTTCATGTTGTAACACATCTTTTCCTCGGTTTCATTTAATATACTCATTGGAATGTTAGGAGAAAAAAAGCCAGAAACACAGATTACTAAGAGGCCTCATCCCTCCCTTCTCTGTTCCACCCAGATTTTCCAATCCTATCTAACAAAGAGGGAATATGCTAATTGACCCTCGTGTCATCACAAAGATGGTGGCGCCCACAGCCAATAAGGAGGGAATATGTTAATTGACTGCACCACCCTCAAAGATGGCGGCGCCCACAGCCACTAGATGGCCGGCAGGGGAGGGCAGTTGTGGGCAATCATGCCAGCAGGGGAGGGAAGTTGGGGGCGACCGGGCCTGCAAGGGAGGGAGGGCAGTTGGGGGGGACCAGGCCGGCAGGGGATGGCACTTAGGGGCAACCAGGCTGGCAGGGAAGGGCAGTTAGGGGCGACCAGGCCTGCAGAGGAGGGCAGTTGGGGGTAACTAGGCCGGTAGGGGAGGGCAGTTGGGGGCGATTGGGCCAGCAGGGGAGTGGTTAGGGGGTGATCAGGTTGACAGGCAGAAGCAGTTAGGGGCAATCAGGCAGGCAGGCGAGCAGTTGGGAGCCAGCAGTCCCGGATTGTGAGAGGGATCCCAGATTGGAGAGAGTGCAGGCTGGGCTGAGGGACACCCCCCGCCCCCCCCAGTGCATGAATTTCGTGCACCGGGCCTCTAGTAAAAAAATAAAATTCCAAATTGTAGTACAGCAAAGACCCACAACCTGCACTGTTATCTCTGAGTACATGTGCCTTTTGATGTATTTTCCTTTACATTTTATATAAGCATAGGTATATGGGCTTCATTATTTTTTTTACTAACATAACTGTTGTTATATAAGCTGCTTTACAACCTGAAAAACATTTCTTTAATAAGAATATAGAAAAACTACAGTTATGACAATTATACTGAATAGCTTCTAATTCCTACTTGCAGGTTATGCTAATGTGTGTAAGAGCTTTTCTGCTGCTTGGGAAGACCTGACCTGTCTATCTGTGCTTCTCCAACAAATACAAATCGCCCACTGCTTCTAGAGAAGGAAGGTGGAGTGGAGTCCAGTGGTTTAGTAGCACATGTACAGTGAGCCTGGGAATGTTAACTATCATGCATCAAACACAAGGAAACCGGAACGGTGACAAAAGGGACCAAGTTTCATTGGGCAGTATTTTCAGCTTAAAATGGTAAGAATTTTATATGGGTCTTATTTGAACAAGCCAATCATGACCCACAGGGCTGACGGGAGATGGGGAAATTCAGAGGGTGCAGCACCCCCTGAAATGGTATATACAATTCTGTCTGTGCCTATGTACATTTCTCTATGGAGTTAATTGGACTGTCTTATGGGCCATGACCCCAAAAAGTTAAGAACCACCATACGTTCTAAATGAAAACATATAAGGAAGAACAAATTCTGGCCCTGAAAACATTATCTCTGAACCTCAGCCATCAGCAATGCCTTCCTTTGAAAATTAAATGCCCATAATAAAAAAATAAACAAAAGCATTTGTATAAAGGGATGGTGCTCTAACCAACTGAGCTGTAGAGACAGGCTCATAGAAAGAAAGTAGGCAGACAGCTCTGGTGGTGGTGGTGGTGATGGTGGTGGTGGTGGTGGTGGGTGCTTGGGGGGGAAGGTTGAGCAAAAAAGAAAAAAAAGAGAGACCTCATGGACAACAGTGTGGTGACTGGGCGGGGAGGAGGGTGGAGGTGGAAGAGAGCATAGAGGGGATAAATGGTGATGGGGGAAAAAGAAAATAAAAAAAAGAAAATTATCACACATCTCAGTTGTAACTTAAAACAAACAAACAAACAAAAATCTAAAAGCAGTTCTAGAACTTGAATCCCACTGAGCTGGAAGTTATGAAATACTCCATGTCAGGCCAGATGCGGAAGCTGGGACTCCACGAACATGCTCCTTATTTTAGCTCTATAACTCGAAGATGTTTCTTGCTGACAGCCAGCGCTACTGTGAGGAAGGAGGCTGACAAGGCTTTTAGTGGCCCTCTCCAAACAGGCTGACACCACCACCGTCGCCAGGTCCCACCGAAGGGCAAATGTATACACTGGCTGCTACCAATAGCCATGCACTGAGCACTTCAAATGGGAACGTTTTGTTCAAGCGCACAGGAACAGAAAATTCCATTGTGTACAAGACTCAAATAAAAACGCCTTATAAAGTTGACAATTACAATCGATCTTGTAGAATAAAGTTTTGAAAAACCCTAAGCCCACGGATGCTTGTGGCTATCATGTCGGTCCTCTGCTGGGTAATTTTCACTGAACAGGACACGAGAAAAAGAAGACCCAGTCTTTTGGTCCTAGAAGCTTACAGTTAAGTTGAAGAGAAAACATGTATGTATAATCAGAAAAGAGGATTTTTCAAAAAGCCATAGAAGAATAATGCAAATATCAAGAGCTAGCACTGAGTATATGAGTGCCAGGAGGAATGCGGACCAGAGAGCTACCCGGCCAGGGAGGTCGCTTGTGTATGCTTTTTGGCAGATGGAGTTTGGTTCTAGTTTTTCTTCCTTCTTTTGCCAAGGAACTTAAGACAGCCCAGGTCGCTGCCTCTGGAACCTCCCCGTGACACCCCTTCCCTCCCCCACACCAAGATGTCCTTCCTACCCATGCCCCATGGCCTCCAACTCTTCCTATCTCAGCACCAATCACACTGGATCGTAACTGCCTATTTACCTGTCTGCATCCCCAAAGGACTATGAAGCTGAGGGCAAGGACTGTGTATCTCCATTGCCTAGCAAAATGCCAGGCACACAGCAAAAACTAAATTAACATTTGTTGAATAAATGAGCCCATGAAAAAAGCACACAGTCTGACAGGCAAGGCAAGAGCATTGCATCTTGGGAAATGCTACATGGAAAGTCAGGAAGGTGAGGAGGGCTGGGGAGGGAAACCTGGAGATGCCAAATGACCTGACTTGCCTGGAATGGAAAGTCTACTTTGGGGCTGAGGAAAGAGATTAGTAGAAAGAGAGAAAGTATAATTGGTCAAGGGCCAAAAAGGTCAGAATCAGCAAGACTGGTAGGTAGGCAATAAGTAGTCAATAGTCTGAAGCATGAGAAGACATTTGGTTACAATAATTATAGATAACTAGAGGCCCGGTGCATGAAAATTCATGCACTGTAGAGGGTGTCCCTCAGTCCGGCCTGCCCCCTCTCACAGTCCAGGAGCCCTCAGGGGCGGGAGGTGACACAGCAATCAGGGGAAGGCAACGCCCCATCACACCTCTGCTGCTGCCACTGCCGGCAGCACCAGCCTCGGCCGGCCCTGGTTACCTGAGCCTCGGGCGGCCCTGGGCGGCCGGGGGGCTGAGGGGACTGGGGGTCTCTGGAGGCAGGTGTGTAGAGCAGCTGGGCCAGCATGGGGGCAGGCCCGGCTTTGCCATGCACCTGCCGCCCCGGCGGGGTTGAGAGGACTGGGTGCCACCATCTTGTGGCTGTGGGCACTGCCATATTTGAGGGCGTGGCAGTCAATTAGCATATTCCCTCCGTATTGGCTGTGGGCGCCGCCATCTTTGAGGGCGTGGCAGTCAATTAGCATATTCCCTCTTTATTGGATAGGACACCTAAAGGAGGAGGGTGAGACCAACTAGAGAGAGGTCACACTGAAAGCCCCCACAGCAGCTCAGACATAAAGGGAAAAGCACTGTAATCTCATGGCAGGTGAAATGGAAGAAGCAGATCTAAACGACACTAGAAAAACCAACATTTGGGAATGGGTCAGACACATAGGACAACGGAGAAAGCAGACTCTAAGATGCCTCCAAAATGTCAGAGACATAGTCAAAGGGAAATTTAAGAGATGCAATGATTTAAAAGAATAAGGACACAATAGTACGTCCAGTGTTGGCAAGCTGCACGTGTTGAGGGGAGGGAGAGCAAATGGGTTTATTCTGACCTATCCTTTGATGAGAGAAAAAAGAAACAGCCTCGTGATTGGCTGAGCTTGGTCTCTCAAATGTGTTCCAGTCTAGAGACCAAGGCGGGGAGAGTCCTCAAGGCCAGGAGGGCTGACGTGGTGGGATGAATGCCTTTTCAGGCCCCTTTCGAGGTCAGAAGGACAGAAAAAGATCAACACCATAAACACACCAAAATACCACCAACAAAATATGTCACACACTACAATTTTCCATGCTTCAAGCCTTAGCCTTGTATCAGGGTCCTGGGCTAGGTCAGTTTCTAACACCCACCAGGAATTCCGTAGCTCCCTACTCAAGGTATTTGTAGCTTTTGCCCTATTACGCTGGTGATTTGCACACCTAAAACTCAAGTCCTGCTGGGAAGTCAGGCAAAATGGCCAGGAAGCTATTAAAATAATGAGTGTTAAGTTGCCTTTTCAAACCATTATAAGAGAAAAACTGGTGTTCAAATATAGGTTCACAACCCACAAGCAAATCCATTAATTTGATTTCTAAGGCCAAAAAGGCGTTGGCTCTAATAACCAAAAGTGCTTTAGCTTTAGCTAATGCACTTATGGGATCTAGCCAACGGTTACTGTTTGTTTTGTTCTATTAGTATTATTGTTTCTAAACAATGTCCTATACCCTCTTTCTGGGCACACTGCACATCTGTTTGGTGTAGGTATTTTTCAGTGAAAAAAAATTAAAAAAGAAACTTAAAATGCCCAACAGTGATAAAAGTTAAACATTTTATTGTATGCCCATATGATGGACCACCAGGCAAATATCAAACATCCTGTGGTGGAATACTAATAACCTAAAAAAAATTCATTAAATAGTTAAATCAGAAAGAGCAGAAAAGCAGGCTGTAAATAGTTATCTCTTTGTATTAAGATGATTACAATTTTTATTTTTTCTCTGAGGTTGCTAAGTTTTCCAAAATTACTACACTAAAGATAATGTTCCAATAACAAATATAAGGCAATAATATTATTTTAAAACAAAACAAAAACTCCACTATGCTTCCTGACAAGACAAAGACAGTGAGCTGCTGGCTCCCTTTTAGAATCTAAGTGGAGGGACAGCTTAGATATAAGAGAAAGTGACAAATTTTGAGAGAGTAAAAAACTAGAATAAATTCTCGGGGAAACCATGGGTCCTGGAATAGGGACAGAATGGCAAGAGCCACAGAGGCCTGGGCATTGCGGGAGAGTAGAGGCTGGGAAAAGAACACCTTGTCCCTTTCTCTCTCGTCTATGCTACTGTTGGCAGATTGTGGCTGCTCCCACACACTGCGAGGAAGAAAACGCCAGGACGGAGGATGAGCGTTCACAGAAGGTGCAGGCAGACCTACAGCCCTGGCTTGTCTCTCACACTCCAAGGCTAACCGGTGGGAAGCAAGTCAGGGAGACAAATCCTGGAGCCGAGGACTTTCCTGTGGGGCAAGCAGTGAGAGCTCACAGGGAAACAGCACAGGACCACAGAGGAACACACCACCTACTAAACACAACAAGCTACAAACCCACCCCACGTGGCAAATTAGTACACAGAAGAGACGACTATGCATGACAAAAGTCTACACACAAATAAAATAAAAACAAGTAAAATAAAAATGACTAAGTATCAAGAAAAATATTTGGAAATACTGTGTATGAAAATATACTTGTTGAAATAAAAACCTCAGCACATACGTTGCAGAGCAGTATGGATACAGCCAAAGAGGGAATTCATGAGCTGGGGGATCAAGAGGAATTTTTTTCAGGAGGCTTCAAGAAGAAGATAGGAAATATAAAAGGAAAGAGAGATGGAAACATAAAAGTGTCACTATTTATATACTTGAAGTTCCATAAAGAGAAAAAATAATCAACCACAGGAAGACTTTATAAAATGATTAAGAATTTTTCTACATAAAGGAAATTGGAAGATCGTAGAGTGTTATGTTACACTTATAGACAGGAAAAAGCACACATGTAAGATATAGTACAGTAACCTTTAAGAACATTGAAGATAAATTAAAATTCTAAAACAGATCCCTCAAAGGAACACAGTTCTAAAGGGCTTCACAGTTCTAACTGCAACAGGGTACAAGTGGAAAACAAAGTAATATTTTCAAAGCTTTATAGGTTCAACATTCCTTTCCTTTCATTTTATATCTATGAAGCTATCATTTATAAATGTGAGAAAAATTAAAAACTTCAAGGCCTCATGAGGTTTACCATTTTAAGACCCCTCGGTAAACATTCCTCAAATATTTCTGGAAGAGGAGTAAATCTAGGAGGATTATGAGACATACGGGAAGTAAATTTGAAAAACAAACTAAAAACCCCACCTCAATAAAGTTCACTGCTGTCTCAACAAGCAATATATTAACCACCCTAAGTATATTCTAAATAACCCAGAACTAAAATTCTGGACAGTATCAACATGGTGGGCGGGGGTAGGGGGGAGGAAGGGAGAGGAAAAAGATGGGAGAGATAAGAGGAAGGTGTGGCTCTGGAGGGAAAGATATAGATAGTGATAAGCTTAACACATTGTGGACCAGTAGTTTTATTGCTAGGTTTACCCAGTGGCCAGATGAGTGTCTATTGAACGAGTATAAAAAACGTTTACATGAATGTTAAAGGCACGCTTTAAAATTAAATACCCATTGCATTTTTTGAAGTTATTTATTACATGTTCTTAACATGCTAATATATTTTTAAAGAATTCTCGTGATTGGCCACAAGCCTTAGAGCAGAAAACACGAGAATTCTTGTGATCTGTCTTAAGATACTTGTAGGAAAAATGAACAACCCAGAAGAATAAAAATAAAATATGTTCAAATTGTAGAAAAAAATTTAGCCCTGCAAAAGGAGGCCGGGAAAGATGGAAAAAAAATGAAATAAAAAATCAAATAAGATGGCAAAAATAATTCCCAAATACAATAACAGTTACAAGAAACACAAATAGGTTCACCAATCAAAAGAGACTCTCTAGATTAAATAAGGAAAAACATCCCTGGCCATATCTTCTACGTGGGATTCACTCGCTAGAAAAGGACAGGGAAAAAGTGAAAAGAAAGGGATGGAAAATAACAGCAAACACGAAGGGGAGAGAAGTCACTTGGCTTTTAATGCAGTTTTAATTGAGAAAAAAACACATCATCCTGATAAAATGAATAATTTATCAATAAAACATAATGATCATGAACCTATATACCACAGAGCATACAGCTTAAAATTATTAAAAGCAATAACTGGTGAAACTAAAGAGGGAAACAGGTAAGTCAACACGTTTTCAGAAACGGGTAGCTAAGCGAAGATATGAAAGACTTGAGTAAAACAATAAACTCAAATGAATAAGTTCATATAGAAAAATTTTCATTCAACAGTGAGTACAGTCTTTCCCAACATATGTAGAACATTTTCAAAATAAATAAAATTTAGAATCCTGAAGCATAAGTATGACTTGATAAAAGTCTTGTCTAACTATACTGGATGGATTAGAAACAGACAAAAGTACTATAAAATAACTTTGGTCATTTAAATCATGAACATTATGAAGGAAATTATGATATGCTAAGAGATCAAAAACAAAGCAATTCATATTAAAAAATTTGCAGAATTAAATGATACTAAGAAACTGACAGCTTTAAATATTACTTATTGGAAAACAAAGAAAGACCAATGCAAATGAGATAAGTATTAAAAGAAAAGTAACAGAATAACCCAAGGAAGAAAATAATAAAGGGAAGAATAAAGAATGAAAATACAAAAAAAAAAAACCATTGAAAGCAAAAACTTTTTCTTTGAAGAAAAACCATAATGTAGACAAACTTCTGGCAAATCTGACCATGTTAAAAAAAAAAAGAGGTACTGAAAATAAAATTTTAAATGAAAATAGACTTCCACAAAAAAATTAAAGGATAATGTATACAATTCCATATGTTGAAACAATTTCATGTTTTGAAAACCTTGTCAAAATGGATAAATTTTGGTCAAAAGTGGCAACATCCTGACCTAGAAAATATAGTTCAATAACCAAGAAAAAAATTAAAAAGATAATCCCAGGCCTAGACAGTTTTATAGAGAATTTGAATTTCAAGAAAAGATAGCCCCTATCTTGTCTATCTGTGGCATTAGAAAAAGAGGGGAAAATGCCCAAATCATTTAATGAAGCTAATTAATGTACCTGCTTCCAAATAAATAGTGATAGTACAAAAAAATAATGCATGGGTTCATTTTCACTTATGAATATAAATTATACACCTCAATTAAATACTGACCAACTGATTCCAGGAGGGCATTTAAAAATAATAAATTGTGATCATGTAACATTTATTCAGGGAATGCAAGGGTGGTTAAATGTGAGAAAAGCTAACATTACAATTCACTACATTGACGGTCGAATGGAAAGAAATCACATGATAATCTCATAGACTCAGAAAAAACATCTGTGAAGGTATACCATCTGTATCCGATTTTTAAAAATCAGAGCATTAGGACACAGGAAGAATTCCTTAAATGGATAAATAAAGATGTACAGTAAGCGCTCTCTTCATTGAAGAAACCACAAAAGCGTTCCCTTTAACACCTGGTACAAGCCAAGGATGGCACTATCAGCACCTCTGTTTAACATGAGACTAAAGAGCCTCGTTGTAAGACGGGAAAAGAGGTAAGAGATACAGGATTGGGAAGAGAAGTGACAAAGCTGTTACTCCTTTGCAGATCTTATCGTCAAAAGGTAAATATTAGAATGTGAGAGTTTAACATGGTTACTGAATATTAGATCAACTTTTTAAAATTAATACTGAGACCTTGTGCTCATTAAAGGCTAGTTCTCTTCCTCTTCCATTTGGGATGTTGTACTTTCTTTGGCCTCAATTCTCCTCCAACTCTCCAAACATTTTTATTCAGGACTATTTTCCTACCTCCCACTGTCTAGTGGTAAATGTTCCCTACAGCCCAGTCTCTCTCTCTTACCCCTTCATTTATATGTTTTAAAAGTCTGATGCCTCTCCAGGCTTGCCTTCATATCATGGTCGGCTCTGCATTTCTGTCTGTCCAACGTTCTCTCAACTTCCTGTTTCATCACACCCACCAACACCTTCTAAAACTGACAACCCCAGCCAACTCCTTCTTGGCACCTAGATTAGTGTCATTATAACCATTCTCTATGTCCTCCAAGCATGAAATCTCCAGAGACAGTGAGCATCCTATCTAATAAACAGGGAATATGCAAATTGACCGGAACACCATCACAAAGATGGCAGTGCCCAGTCCCCTCAGCCCCACCAGAGTTGCCCAGTCCTTTCAGCCCCGCTGGGGGGTTGGGGGGTGGCAGGCGCACAGTGTGGCCAGACCCGCCCTCGGCCCCCCAGCCGCCCAGGGCCAGCCCGAGGCACAGGCAAGCTTCCGATGGCAGCGCCCAGCCGCCCAGGGCTGCCTGAGGCTCAGGTAACCAGGGCCAGCCGAAGCTTGTGCTGTAGGCAGTGGCAGCAGCAGAGGTGTGATGGGAACACTGCCTTCCCCTGATCGCCGGGTCGCCTCCTGCCCCTGAGGGCTCCCGGACTGTGAAAGGTGGCAGGCTGAGCTGAGGGACCTCCAGTGCATGAGTTTTCATGAACTGGGCCTCTAGTTCAATATATGTTTGTTGAATTAAAGAACTGCCAATGTTTTCTTGAACTTATCTTTCCATTCTTATTGCCTCAGGCTAAACCCAAAGCCACATTCCCCTGTGCTTATTAGATTACTAGGACAGCCTGCTATATTCTTCCTAGCTAGTGAGGGTTCTACTCAAGTAGACCGGTGGTTGGCCTCTTTCTGTAAAGTTTAAAGTTTAACTGTCATAATGGTGTGTAAGCATCCGTTAACAACCCATAAACATATGGGTATGGCTGTAGTCCAAGAAAACATTATTTACAAAAACAGGTTTGTGGGGGGTTCAAATTTGGTCCATGGGCCATAGTTTGCTGCCTTTTGAAGTACACTATCAAGTTTTCTGAAACCAAAACTTTTCTTATCCCTTAGAATTCCATTATTCGGGTAAAAGAAAATCTAATTTATTTTCTTTTTTATATACAATACTGGCTGCCAGTTAGGAATTAAAATTAATTACTTAAGTATGGTACTCATTACTTTCAAAACCTTATTTTCCCTTTAAATTTACGAACCTTATAAGAATAATTTACTGGAAATTACATCAATAATACTGTAAAGGCTTTGATGTAAGCAGGACAAATAGGAAGAGTTGGCAGCCAAGTAATCTTTCTGTCTTTCATGAAGGAATAGATCAGGAATGATAGAAGCTGCCAATAAGAAAATTTGATTCAATGAAGCAGGTTAAGATGACATTGATGGACTTTTGATTTCAATAAGCGGGAAAGGCCCAGAATTCTGCTAGCTATAGGAAAAAATTACAACTTGTCCCCTCAAGACCTTGAGATGAAACTTGATTATAAAAGAAGGTATAACAAAAAAACAATGCACAGTAGCAGCTCAGGAACATCCTGTAGTTCTAGACTTACAGCAGCCCTTCTTTTTCCCCATATTAAAGTGGGATTTGGACTTCTCCAAGTTATCTACCATCCACCCATTCATTCATCCACCCATCTGCTATCTAATAATATCCCTGGCCCTCCTTTACAAACATGGAAAGAACCAGAATTTATAAAATGAATAATAAATTCTTTACAAACACCTAAAATGGAATAACTAATGCATTTATAACAAAGTTTATGTACTTAGCTTATTGCCAAAATGACTGTTGATGACTGACCAACTTAAAACCTTCCAATAGCTTCCCTCTACACATGAAAATAAAACCCAAATTTCTCATGATGGCCTACCGGGCCCTATACGGCCAGGCCTCTGCTCATCTCCGGACATCTCTGCTGACCATACTCAGTATGCTGCAGTCTGAGTGGCCTCTGCGCTGCAAACATGCCCAGCTGCTCCTGCTGTAGGGGCCCTTCATCTGTCATGTCCCTGTAAGACTTTGCCCTCCCTGCTTTATGTGGTTCATTTCTTCAGGTCTCTGTTCCAACAGATCCTCCCCGGAAGCTTTCTCTGACCATCCAAGTTAAACTAGTCTCTATCACTCTACACACAACCTTACTTTGTTGTTTTCAGTATTTATATCACAACCTGAAATTACTTTGCAAATTTATTTTCTGCACCCCATCCTTTCTCCATACATCCACAGAACTCAGATCCATGAGCAAGGACTCTGCCTGTGGGTCACCACTGACTCTCATACCTAGAGGAGTGCTGGACACATAATAGGTCCTTAATAATGTTAAATAACTAATATCTGCTGAGTAAACAAGTGTCCATCTCTCTTCCACATCAGGCTATGATTATTAGAAGTGTTGGGAAATCTCAGAATCCTAGCGGTGGCTTTAGAGGCAACAGGATCTTACAGAGGAGCCAGAGATTCTAAATGTGGGACATGAATAATCTAACTTTGATAAAGTATATGTGTAGAACATAAAGTTTCAGTGCAGCAGGATGAGTAAGCTCTAGAGCTGCTGTACAACACTGTATCTACAGTCAACAGTAATGTCTTCTACACTTAAAAATTTAGCCTGGCCGGGGTGTTCAGTGGTTGAGTGTTGATCCTTGCACCAGGAAGTTGCCAGTTCAATTCCCAGTCAGGGCACATGCCTGAGTTATGGGCTCGATCCCTAGTAGGGGTTGTGAAGGAGGCATTCAAGCAATGATTCTCTCTCATCATTGATGTTTTTATTTCTCTCTCCCTCTTCCTTACTCTCTGAAATCAATAAAAATATATTTTTTTAAAAAAGTTATTAAGAGGGTGGATCTCCTGTTAAGTGTTCTTAGTATGATTTAAAGAAAGTGTCTATAGAAACCAAAATTAGGAAGATTAAGACACTGCTGATGGTACTCTGGATATAGTCTAAATTTGGGTTAAGTAACCAAAAAGCTGAGTTGTTAAATGCGAATTCAGAGTTACCTGTGGGTGTGTGGTAAGCAAGGAGGATCCTGAGACGTAAGACACCTTCTCATAATGGGACTGAATAATCCAGTTGGAGCTTCCAAGGGCGTAGCCGGAGCTGAGCGGAGTCACCTGGACCGCACCAAACAGCTCCTGGAAAAGAACCGCAGGAAGAAGTGATGAGCTTTCAGCAACGCAGTCATGCAGGTGAGTCTGTAGGAGAAAAGAGCAGAAACAACCTTCTCCACTTAGAAACGATTTAAGTAAACCAGAAAGGCTGACGTAAAACAGAAAGAGCCCATGTGGCAGACACAGAAAGCAACCCCATCGTTTTGACTTGTCACCTTCCAGAAAGTTTCGGTGCATCCACATGGCACCAGGCACTCAGGCCTCACTCAGTGAAAGGCAGAGCGGATATATTACCAAATAAACCAGAGAGACAAATACGCCCGTTTTCTTTTTCTTTACAGGTTAGGTGTTATTCTCAGGGTTGCTCTACACCGAATGACTCTGGGCATAAGCTGACAGAAACGGGAACCTTATCGTTATCAGGTCACATCTCAAAAGTTACACTTGCCAAGCTGCTTCCTGATCTCTTTTATGCTCCCTGTTTCCTGTTTCCCTTGTCCAAAATCTGTCCTAAAGTGGGTAGAATGACATGCCTTTCTCTTGACTTATCACATGCTGGCCAATCAAATGCCGCCAGTGATGGGGAATGCAAGGGGCGGAAGGAGCCCAGGAAGAACCTGGGAGGGATGGAGGAAGGGACAGACACTGTTCTGTCTTCAGCGTGCACGAGTCCACGATTCTTACTGATCAAATGGCTTATAAAGGGAACTAGGGGATCCTACCATAAAACCAATATGAATCTAAAGCATTCATTAATCACTTAAGATCATATCAACACTCACAATTTTCTGAGAATATCCCACCAGCTGGATTTTACTCAGGGCGGAGTTCACCTCTTGCATCGTATAGCATCTTCTCCAGGTGGACACTTCCACTGCGTCCTTGAGAGGAGAGGGCAGCAGCCTGTAAGTGCATCACAATGCCAATTCTTTAGGTTCTAGAGGTTCCGTTCAAGTACTCTGTCCATTTGTCTAAGTTGTCCAACTTACGGGCACATAACTGTCCATGGAATTGTGATCTTTTTTCTTTCTCTTGGTCGTACTGTCCCCTTTCATTTCTGGCTCCAGTAATTTAAATCTTCTCTTTTTTTTCTTGGTCAATCTAGCTAAAGGTTTGCCAGTTTTGTTGACCCTTTCAAAGAACCAATTTTTGGTTTCATGGACTTTTTTCTATTGTTTTTCCGTTCTTTATTTTGTTCAGCCAGCATATAGCTGGATCTTTTTTACTTTTTATTCAGTCTGATGATGTTATCTGACTGACTTGTTTAAGCCATTTACATTTTTTAATATTATTGATATAGATGGTTTGTCTGCCAATTTAAATTTTTTCTGTCTCATGTCTTTTTCTTCATCTATTTTTCCTTTACTACTTAAAAAAAAAGATAGTAGCTGCCGAAACCGGTTTGGCTCAGTGGATAGAGCATCGGCCTGCGGACTGAGGGGTCCCAGGTTCGATTCCGGTTAAGGGCATGTACCTGAGTTGCAGGCACATCCCCAGTGGGAGATGTGCAGGAGGCAGCTGGTCGATGTTTCTCTCTCATCGATGTTTCTAACTCTCTATCTCTCTCCCTTCCTCTCTGTAAAAAATCAATAAAATATATTTAAAAAAAAAAAAGACAGTAAGTGAATATTTTTGTTTGTAGCTTCTTCTTTCATACTCCCCCCCCCCCCCCCCCCCCCCTTTTAAGTTATTTCCTTAGTGGTTGTTCTAGGGCTTACCACATACATCTTACTATAGAACATTTCTATATGGCATCTCACATAAGATAAATGTTCACAAAAGATAAATGAGATAAACTTTACTCATGGGCCAGCAAAGCAATAGGAATGGGCTTGGTTAAACGCAGATGAGGCTTGGCATAAAAGAGGAAAGTAAAACATGATTTGTAATCTTTCAGACCAGCCTCAGGAACATCCATTAAAATAAGCAAACAAACAAAATGGGTCATTAGAAATACATTTTATCACTTGCTCTAACATAACCAAGAACAGACCTGAAAAGTGACTTCCCTGAGAGCCTCAGGACAATACAGATGAAGGGACTTCTGATGAACTGAATGTGTGCGTTAGCTCTGCTCTCTCCTGAAATATCCCTGAGCACTAACAGTAAAGGGCTTCACACACACATACAGACACACACAGACACGCACGCATGCACGCGCGCACCCTCAAGACAAAGAGAAACAGAGAAGAGACAATAGCAACAGCATTCTGGAAAGTAAAAAGTAGGTCAAATGGTAACTCTTAGCAGACCCAGGAAAGTTCAATTCAAGTCTCAATTTATACTGCAGAACCCACAAAAAGCTCAGCAACTGAAAACAGTACGTACGTCTGGAAATAAAGTTGAAGATGGGCCTAAAAAGAGGATTTACTGAAAAAATAAAAAAACCAAAACTGATTAAGAAACAGAACCTTCCAGTTCTCCTCACCTATCCCAAACAGCTCAGCAACTGTCCCTTCCCTCCCAGGCATATCCCAGAGGTCATTCTCAGGAGAGAGTAAAAATGAGAGTCAGGACAAGGAGAAACCCTCAATCACCGAAGGCAGTATTTTTAAGCAAAGTTTACATACTGATGCCTGGGTTGCAGGCTTGATCCTCAGTAGGGGAATGCGGGAGGCAGCCCATTAACGATTATCTCTCATCATTGATGTTTCTCTCTCTCTCTCCTTCTCCTTTCCTCTCTGAAACCAATAAAATGCATATTTTTAAAAAATTATACAAGATGTGAAAGAGCCATGTAAATGAAAAATCAGAAAAGCTTTAAAATGATGTGGCAACTCAATAAATAATTAGAAGTCATAAAAAATCAGAAATGAAGACTAAACTAATAGATACACAAGAGTGAATAAACACAACAAATAATACTGTTAACTAATATATAGGAAGAAAAAAAACACTAAAAAGAAATGAAGAGATAAGAATTTGAAGAAAAAAGTGGCAATGTGGCCTGAAGATAGGCAATGTAGTGTGAAGACAGGCGAGAAGATGTAACATACAGACAATGGGAGCCCCTGATAGAAATCCAAGCAAGGGAACAGAACAAATACCAAAAACCATGATTGCTAAACTAAAAAGAGGTTTGAAACTACATACTGGAAGAACACGCTGCATACCTGAGAAAACTGACCCAAAAAGAACTAATACCAGATACATTCTGAGAAAACATTTACACTATATAGAAAACAGATAAATAAAACTTTGGGTGTATAGGTTAAAAGAGCAAGTGACTTATAAGAAAAAAAAAAATTAGATTCTATTAGTGTCTTCAACAGTAATGCTTTACTAGAAGAAAACAGAGTAGCTTGTTTAAGACACTCAGAGAAAGAAAATGCAAGCTGAAAATTACACATCTAGCAAAACTGACTTTCAAGGTCACAGAGCACAGATAAAGAAATATTATCTGCGAGAACTTGGGTATATTGTTCTTGTAACCCCATCCTGAGAGATCTTCTGAAGAATGAGTTTCAGACAACCAAAATGTAGACAGAAATACATGGGTTGGTAGTGAGCATTAAATATATAAAATAGATAGTTATTTGTGGAAGACCAAATGAAGGTTAAAAGGAAGAGAGGATACTATATAAAGGCTACATGTTCTGACAATATATAGAAAGGAAAATACATATGACCCGTCCTCCAAAAAGGCCTACAAACAATGACCAATTCAGTAGCAATGAGCACTGCTAGCACCCAGAATGGGAACTAAAATTTCATTTCCCATTACAAGAATCCAGAGTTTCTGGGAGAAATGGGTGATTCCAGATGTAGGGCAGGTAATGTGGAAGAGGAGTCTTAAGCATCCTGCTACATCAGATAGTGGGTTGTGATTATATTGGGGCAGAGAGGGGCTTTTGAATTAACTGAAAATTTTCTATTTCTCAACTTGGGTAGTGCTTATAAGGGTGCTGGCTTTATAATAATTTATTAATGATATAATATTAATTTTGTGTGTTTTTTGTGTTTTATAGTAAAAAGGTAAATAGAAAAAATAGTAAAATGTATGCCAAAATGAAAAATATGATAGCCAAAATAAAATACTCATAGAAAGGTTGAGAAATAAACTTAAAAAAATATTCCAAACAAAAGAACAAACAAAAACAGAGATGGAAAAGAGAAAATAATTTGAGTGACAATTCAGGAAGTTCAACATCTAAATAAAAAGAGTTCCAGAAAGAACACAAAAAATGAAAGAAACTAAGAAAATAAGGAGGAACATTTTTTTAAAGACCAGAATTGAAGTTCTTGATTTTCTAGATGGGGGGTCAGCAAACATCTGCTCTGAAGGGCCACAGGGCCACAGACATTTTAAACGTTGCAGAGCACATACAGTCTCTGTCAAATTATTCAACTTGGCCATGTAAGGCCATTCTCTGTAAAAATTGGGGCAGGGCAGGTTTGGCCCATAAAACAGGGGCCTGGCCAGAGCTGCCACCCCTGTTCCTGCCACCCACTCGGTACTCAGCACATGAATGAAAACTATCCCTTAGCAAGACATCATAAACTTAGAGAACAAAGAGAAATTCTACAAGTTTCCACAGAGCAATCTACAGGATACATACCAAAAATCTACACTCAGTTGCATTGGACTTTTCAATAGCATTTCCGGGAGCTAGAAGAATAGAGCAATGCTTTCAAAATTCTAGGAAAAAATTATATCTAATCTGCATTTCTATCCGAGTATGAGGGTAGAACAAGGCATTTTAGACGTGCAGGGTCTCAGATAGTTTACCTCCCAAGTATGCTTTCTCAGGAAGCTATTGGAGGATGTGCCCAGCAAAATGAGGGTGAAAAGGAGAGGGAGGGGAAAGGGCAGGGCAGGACTTAGAAAACGGAGCTTCTAGCAGAAGAAAGAGGCACAGAAACCTTCAGGATCGTGGTGAAGATTATCCTAACCTGAAAGCTGTGCAGCAGGCTCGAGAGCAGCTACAATCAGACCCGGGGAAGAGAGAAAACTCTGCGAGAGGATTTCTTAAGATAAAATTGTTAAAAAACAGAGTTTGAACATACTGAGGAGAGGCTGCTACAAGTGAGGCAGAGGGTGGACATAAATTAGTAATAAGTACATTGAAAACGAAGCAAATAAGCAAACAAGTTAATTAGTAACTCAAGGAGAAACAAAAAGTTGTGCAGAAAGGAAAAATTATCCTAATAATGTTATATGGCCTGTGAATTGCACACTAGAGATTTAGCCAAAATAGCATACAGATCATGTTATTACAATTCCCTTCACCTGTTTCTTCAGCAACAAAATACCTTCTACATAAAGAGTCACATGAAGATTTTCTTATTTCACTTATCTGTCCTCTTGCTTTAGGTTTCACAGTATTTATTCAATAAAGATTTACTTAGTCCTGACTGCGGTCTTAGCATTAAGCCCTGTAAGGGATGTAACAGGCACAACATAAAGGCCTCTGCTCACAAGGAGCTCAAGTTTAAGAAAAATTTATAACAATACAAAGCAATAAAAGAGCTGTGGCCTGGCCGGTGTGGCTCAGGGGTTGAGCATCAAACCATGCACCAAGAGGTCACTGGTTGGATTCCCAGTCAGGGCACATGCCTGGGTTGTGGGCTCGATCTCCAGCAGGGGGTGTGCAGGAAGCAGCCAATTGATGTTTCACTCTTGTGCTTGTGCGCGCTCTCTCTCTCTCCCTCCCTCCCCCTTCCTCTCTAAAAACCAATTTAAAAAAATCTTTTAAAAAACCATGATCCATCCTTGACTGTATATTTGCCTTCACTCACAGAAGGTCCTAAATAACATATTAAAAATGAAAATCGTAACACACACCCTCCTCCACCGTAATGGCTTGCCATTACAATCAGGACAAAATCTAAGGCTCTTAGTGAGGTAGAACCGTAAGCAGCTAGAAAAATTCCTGGGCAAGTGGAATGGGGAAACTGAGACAAGATAATTACACAAGGCCAAACAATTTGACTGATTTACAGACAGCTAGTGAATCACAAGATCTTATCTTCCCTTACCAAGGACATCTGAGAACAAACAGTGTATACTGTATACACCTCTCCTCCCTGACCAGAGAATAAATAGCTTACATCACTCTGGTCGGGTAGATAGAGGACAGAGACCCAATTAATGCCATTTGTGTCAGCCAACCCCAAGGGCAGATGAAGTCAGGGGAACAAATAACAAAAACCCAATTAGAGCCAGACAGGCCCAAAATAAAAATAAAATTGCAAAGGTGAACAAAGAATAATCCCAAACTTGCCTATATGCTCATTTTGATGCATCAGCATATTAAAAATGCACCTGGAAAGCTGATGAAAATTCTACTGAAACCCTCCTTTAAGACGCTCGCCCACAGAAGAGATAAAACCCTCCGGACAAAGGGTACCAGTGCAGGTTTGCTCTAGAGCAGCGGTCGCCAACTGGTGGTCCGCGAACCACTGGTGGTCTGTGAGGTCTGAAAGGTTGGCGACCGCTGCTCTAGAGCACACCCATGCCCCTTCTCGGGCATGACCTTTTTACTTTCTTTTTCGTAAACTCTAAAGGTCCCCACAAGACTTGCAACCAGGGGAGCAGTGGGCAGTGGCAGCTCGTCCAGGGCTAACCCTCTGATCCGGTCTCCCAGGCCCCCCTTTTCTCTAACTCTCCAGTGAGCTAAAAGCAGCCCCACCTTGACTCACTTCTGTCACTCCAGCAACAAAATACCTTCTACATAAAGAGTCAATGAAGATTTTCTTATTTCACTTATCTGTCCTCTTGCTTTAGGTTTCACAGTATCTATTCAATGAAGATTTTCATATCCCAGGGAGCTCACAGCAGCCTCACCCTGACTTACTTCTTTCCTACGACGTTTCTAGGGAGTCAAAGCAGAGCGCCTCCTGCTGCTGCTTCTTCCCTTGGTCTCTCCTTTGTTTCGCTGTCCCCAGCTTTAACAAACGTGCTCTCAACATCACCTGCCCTCGTGTGGTGAAACCTCTCCCGCTCCAGGCCGGTCCCTGTCTGATAACATTAGCATGGCTTTATAAATTCCTTCTTTATCTAGGTCCTGCCTCAGCCTATAGCCTTGGACATCATGGGGGTGAGGGGTGCCGATCCCTGCACAGTCAAAAATCCACATATAACTTTGATTTCTCCAAAACTTTCTAATGGCCTACTATTGACCACAAGCCTTACAAAGAACATAAACAGTCAATTAACATATTTTGTATGTTAAATGTATTACATATTGTATTCTTATCATAAAGTAAGCTAAAGAAAAGATGTTAGCCTGGCCAGTGTGGCTCAGTGGTTGAGCATCGACCCATGAACCAGGAGGTCACTGTTTGATTCCTGGTTAGGGCACATGCCTGGGTTGAGGGCTTGATCTCTAGTGTGGGGCATGCAGGAGGCAGCTGATGGGTGATTCTCTCATCACTGATGTTTCTATCTCTCTCTCTGCCTCTCCCTTTCTCTGAATTCCATAAAAACATATGTTTTTTAAAAAAGAAAAGATGTTAATAAGAAAATCAGAAAGGAAATACATTTACAGTACTGTACGAGTTTATTTTGAAAAGTCCATGTAGAAGTGGGCCTGCACAGTTCAAACCCCTGCTGTTCAAGGGTCGGTGCTGCTGAGCTATAAGCCGCTCTCAGTGCCAGGCTCCCTCGAGCCTGCAACCTCCCCTGTTGCCTTCTTCACCTTCTGTGTGGACAATGCTTACTGCTGCCCTACTCCTGCTTTAAAACCTAGACCATTTGCCACTTTTTTTCCGTCTTGGGACACTGGAGTAGGCCAGGGGCACATCCTTTATTCTTTGGGAAATAGCCCGAGTACGAGGGACAGGGAAGAGGTACTGAAGCTCTGCTGGACGAGCTGCGGGCAGGGGTCAAGGCCACTGCTTCCCTTTCCCTTCGGTTTCCCTGTGTCTCTGCCACCCACGCTGAGGAAGGGAAGTTTCTCTCAGAGGCACTATGACATCATGGAAAAAAAGAAGACCTCTTTCCCTCTGTTACCTCTTGACCTCTGAGCCTCAGTTTCCTCGTCGGTAGGACAGGGAGAATATCACCTTCCTTTCAGAGTTGTCACGTGTCGGGCAGAGAACAGATACTCAGTACAGATGGTCTCCAGCCCTCCCCAGCACAGACAGCCATCACAGCCCAGGAGCACTGTGTCTTCCAACAATTCAACCCAAGGTGATTTACCCAGATGAGCAGCGATGACTACGAACTTGAGTGGCCCAGGCACTTCTCCTGTGAATTCCTCAGGATTAGAGAACCTCATGGCCTGGGCCTCCTAGGGCTGCCCTTCATAAAAAATAAAGGCTTCTCACACTGTGCTGAGTTGGAGCAGAAGGCTCCTTAACTTTATCCAAGAGCTGGAAGGCTGTTGTGGGAGTGGCTAGACCAGGGGTTCTCAACCTGTGGGTCGTAACCCCTTTGGGGGTCGAACAACCCTTTCACAGGGGTCGCCTAAGACCATCGGAAAACATATATAATTACATATTGTTTTTGTGATTAATCACTATGCTTTAATTATGTTCAATTTGTAACAATGAAATTGGGGGTCACCACAAGGGTCGCGGCATTAGGAAGGTTGAGAACCACTGGGCTAGAGAAGCATAATAAACTGCATCCCTCACCCCAACTGCATTTGTTATACGTTGCCTTCAGCTTTGCCAAGGCCCTGCAACTGAGCCGCCTCTCTGAGAGGCTGAGCCAAACAGCCACACACAAGGCTAGGGTTAGACTGCTTTCTCTCCTCTGCCCTTCCCCCTCATCTCTTGACAACTAGTACTGCCATTACCCAAACTAACACCCGGGCTCTACTTCCTTCCCTCGACGGCCCTTCCAGCATCCTCTCCCCTTCCCATCTAGGACAATGTTCTGTGAAAGTTAAGCCGATTCAAGTCTGAAACATTCTCCAAGTGAGGCATTTGGTTCCTTTAATGTTCCCACTCTCTGCTGGAGGGTGAACAATCAGATATGCAGCCTCCAGAGTAAGCCAGCAAATGATCCCAGCCTTGGGTAAGGGGGAGAGGGAAGACTGAACATTCACACATATTTCAGCCTGGATCTTTTCCCATCATTTCCTCCCCTCAGGAGAAACAGCACAGAAATTATAAACTTACGTTCCAGAGAAACTGGAGAAACCATTTGTGTAAACAGAAATAGTCCTGATGGTTTCTGATGACCCGTTTAGTAAAGCAATGTTGGAAGGAGGAGAAGAGTCTTGTTAAACACAATAACAAAAACAATAACTTATCTTCTTATCCCATTATTAGAGGCCTGGTGCACGAAATTCATGCACTGGGGGGGGGGGGTCCCCTCAGCCCAGCTTTTGCCCTCTGGCAGTCCAGGAGCCGTCAGTCGGACATCCTTAGCACTGCTGCGGAGGTGAGAGAGGCTCCTGCCACCGCTGTTGCGCTTGCCAGCTGTGAGCCTGGCTTCTGACTGAGCAGCGCTCCCCAGCGGGAGCGCACTGACCACCAAGGGACAGCTCCTGCGTTGAGCATCTGCCCACTGGTGGTCAGTGCGAGTCATAGTGACCTGTCGTTCCACCGTCGGGCCAAAACTGGCTCTCTGACATCCCCCGAGGGGTCCCAGATTGTGAGAGGGTGCAGGCCAGGCCGAGGGTCACCACCTGTGCACGACTGTGGCCAGGGAGGGATGCGGGAGGTTGGCCAGCCGGGGAGGGACCGTGGGAGGGCTCCAGGGTGTGTCTGGCCCATCTTGCTCAGTCCCGATTGGCTGGATCCCAGCAGCAAGCTAACCTACCGGTCAGAGCGTCTGCTCCCTGGTGGTCAGTGCACGTCATAGTAAGCAGTTGAGTGGCCTTAGCATATTACACTTTGGTTGAATGGCCAACTGGACGACCAGACACTTAGCATATTAGGCTTTTATTATATAGGATATCATACTAGAGGCCTGGTGCACAAATTCATGCACAGGTGGGGTCCATCTGGCCCACCCCAATCAGGGCTGATCAGGCCGTGCTGGCCAGGGGGAGGGGCCGCAGGTGGTTGGCCAGCCAGCCCTGCCCCCGATTGGTGGAGGGGTGATAGAGGGTGGGGCTGGCTGGGGGTAGGGGCCGTGGGCGGTTGGCCAACTGGCCCCTCCCCCTGGTCGAACTCCCGGATTAGGGGACAATTTGCATATTAGCCTTTTATTATATAGAATTTTTCACACAGTAGTATCTTTTCCATTTCTGTGTCCTCCGCACTGAGCATAGTGCCAACATAAAGACAAATACCTGTTCTCGTAACTAACACCTCAGGAAAGGTAAGAACCAGTGAGTCGATACTAATGAGTCCTATCTGAATGCACCAGTAAGTTTGGGTGGAAGTGAGCCCTAGGACAGTGGGCTAGGCGGTGACCACAGCAGGGAGGAATCAACCAGTGAGCCAGAAGAGGAAGGCTAAGCAGGTCCCGGTGGAGTCTCGGCTGACCTGCTCAGTTTAGGGTTTTGTGGCAGGCAGCTTCTGACACAGCTCCCGAGGATCCCACCTCCCGTATTCACCCCCTTGTGTTGATCCCCTCCCCGAGTGTGGCTTGCTTCTAGTGCAGTAATATGACAAAGGCCACGGGTTGTCACTTCTAAGGTTAGCTTGGGTCCTCTTGCCTGTTAGCTTTGATTTAACCAGCTGCCACGTTGTGAGATGCCAAGATTTTTTTTTTTTTTTTAAATATATTTTATTGATTTTTTACAGAGAGGAAGGGAGAGAGACAGAGAGCTAGAAACATCGATGAGAAGGGATCCCTCCCAGTGCAGCTTGAGATAACCGGCCGGTGGGAGACCCAGAGCCAGATGACCCAGTTAGTAACCAACAGGAAAGCTTCCTGAGACCTGTTGCAGTACAGAGGCAGCGTTTACTACCTTCCCTCAGTGTGAGCTTTGCTCGGGTCTTTTCAGTGACTTTTTTACAAACTCTGTTTGTACAGAACTTCTGTAGAAGGCTGATGTGCATATCTCATTTAATTTTGATTTTTGCTTCTTTTAGTTGCAATATTGAGCAATTAAGCTCTTTTTCCCCCCGCCATATTTCTAAATGAGGGTAAAAACTTCCCTCCCAAATTGTTCTGAGCACTACAGCAAATGCGTAGTAAAATAGATATTGATATGTAAATAAATATATATGATATTCAGTACATATTAATTCCCCCTCACCCTTTTATGCTTCAATTCTTTTGGGTACCTTATATACTCACTACATCTTTCAGATCTAAAACTACCTAATTATTTGCCATTTCTCTATTTGGAAATGTCTAGAAGGTTTCCTTTCTCATATAGGTTTGGTGACTATATTTTCACAAACAATTTGGGTAAGTTTTCTGTCAGCTAGACAAGAGACTTAAACTAGAAATCGGTCAAATATATTGTTGGCATTTTCAAAGGTACAAAGTTTCATTCTTGTTTTACATAATGTGATCTTTCCATGATTTTCTCTCCTTCCTGGTGTGCACTGGCTGATTTTATTGTAACTCAGCTCTTCTACCATGTTTTCACCACATTGCTCCTTTCTTCTCAACCTGTGGGTCGTGACCCCTTTGACGGTCGAACGACCCTTTCACAGGGGTCGCCTAAGACCATCCTGCATATCAGATATTTACATTACAATTCATAACAGTAGCAACATTACAGTTATGAAGTAGCAATGAAAATAATTTTATGGTTGGGTCACAACATGAGGAACTATATTTAAAGGGCCAGAAGGTTGAGAACCACTGTCTTAGAATAATCTCTGTCCTCATTCAAACCCTACTTACCCTGCCAAGACTAGCCTAAGTCTTGCCACTTGGTACCTAATCTTTCCTTGATAAACTCGAGTACAGGGATTGTCTTAAACTTTTGGGGGCATTTTTCTATGAACTTATTATAATGCCAGGCACTTGGTAGTTAATCAACAAATAAGTTTGAAGTTCTCTGAATTCCTTATTTATACCCACGGATTCCTTTTGCTAACATCTCCTTTTACTCTTTTGAGCTACTTAGTCCATTTGTCATTACTTCTTTCTATCTCCTAACATCTTGTCTTTAACATCTTGTACCTTAGCTTTCCGGAGAACTCTCCTTATGCTCACCTGCGGACATTATCATACAGAGGCATTTAGAGAGCCATTCAAAGCCATTAGGATGATTGGCTGATAAGGAAATACAGTGCAAACAAGCTCTGGGTTTTTTTCTGGCTTTCTAATTTATCAAAGTCAAGTTCTCAGAGTCTAAATGTTTCATAAGTACTTTCTAAAAGATTTCCTTGTTTTGTTTTGTTCTTATCATACTCGAGTGCCTACTAAAGGACCTCCCAGTGCTCTGACACCAGGCCAGAGCTCTGCCTGTTCTCCCACCCAAAGCACAGGCAGCACATGAGCATGAGTTTCTGTGAAAAGGGAAGACTTGAAAGTCCACTGGAACCACTTAGAAGCTTATAAATAAAACACTGGTTGGGCTTTTTCTAAGACTTTGATGAACGAATGAACAAAATGAATATAAGAGCAAAATACGAAAGAATATAAGCAGCAGAAAAGTTGTTTCCTCTCATTACAGCAAACTGTGCTTGACACACACGTGGGTGGGGTGGGGTGGAGATGTGTGAGCAGAGTGACATCTAGATAGTTCATTGAATGTGGAGTTTCAAAAACCATGCATTTAATAGTAACCTGAAACTAGATTAAAACCCCGGAATTTTGTTTTAGATCAATTTATCTCTAAAAAGGACAAAGGCAATTGCTTGGGCTACCACAGGGTAACAGAAACAATTCCTGAGAGCACCTAAACTATCTCTGCTTTAATTCTGTGCTCATGAAAAAAACTCTTTATCTATAATTTGATCTCGTAAGTGGACCTGCTGACCAAAACAGAGTGTCCTAGAGAGATGAACCATTCTAATTCAGGAGCCAGGCAGACGTCTCAGTGTAATGTGATTACGTGGAATTTTTGTGTGTTAGTCAATATCCTGGGAGTTGGGTTAGCCTGAATCAGAGGCTAATCAACTCTGAGCGAAATGGCATGATTAAGTTTCTGGGACTGCAATGCTGAAGAACTCGTTGTGAGGACTCCAGCAAAGTACCGCCACTCCACGAGGATCTGTTTAAGGAGCCTGTCCCTTGGACATCTTTAAAAACTGTAACATACGTGAGCTTAGAGGTAATTTAACTCAATTCTTTTATTTTACAGAAAAGGAGACTAAATCCCAGAATCTAAATGACAGTACTAAATAACTAGAGGCAACAGAATTAGAAAATTGTTTAAGAGACTCTGAATGGTGACCACACAATATAAAGATGATTTATTATAGAACTGTACACTTGAGACCTATATTTTATTAACTAATGTTACCCCAATAAATTCAATAAAAATTAAAAAAAATAGAGAGAGAGAGAAAATGGTTTCCCTTCTACTATCCTACCTTGCTTTTATCAGGAAAGGCAAAATCTAACAAAAAATCAGTCTGTGGAAGGCGGATGTGTCCTGGTAACTGACAGGAGGCTACGTGAGCCAAGTACATCAGTAAAAGGGAGAAGGATGAGGGTGTCTACTGAGTACTACTATGTGCTTACCACTGGGGGGGAAAAAAAAAAGACTTGACTCATATTGCTCATTTAATCCCCCCAACAACCCTCTGAAGTTGCTAATATTATTCCTCGTTTATAATGAGGAATCGGAGCCTAGAAGAAATAACTTGCGCAAGCTACCGAGAAGATCTGAAATTCAAACACCAGCCTATTTGACCTCCAAGCCCACAGCTTTAATGTTCTTCCTACGAGAGTCAGACCTGATAAATTCCTCTATAAATACCAAAGAAGTGTCAGAGCCGAGGAACTTCAACTAGAATATGATTGTTTTTTCTTTTATATCTTCTGTAAGGTATGAACTCACATTTTAAACTCTGAGTACTGAAAATTGCCAAAACATTTCAGCCTGGAATGTATCAGTGCATAATTCCTTAATGCTTGTGAGCACTATGACAATAACCTGAATTATAATTGCAGATTTCTAGTCTTATACGAAAAAAATGGCAGCCTGAAACAAAAAAATGCTAGAGGATGGGTTAGTTTCTTAAGTGAAATATTTTGCTTTGAATTTTCCCATTAAAATATCTAAACTCTGAAGTGGGTATGGGAAAATCAGAAACTCAAAAATTATATTGCAAGGGATTCTCCTTTTCCTACCCTTCAAACTCTCTTTTCTCAAGAAGACTAAACTGCAACGTCAAAATGAGGAAGAAGGATGGTTAATATCTAAATAAATCTCAGGAGAAGTGTCACCTGAGGCAGGGAGTCAGACAGCTGCCAAAAAAGCAAGAGTAGTAGTTTTTTTGGTACACATACTAATACTAAATCAAATGCTAATTCAAACTATAACTTAAGGGAAATGATTTAAGGGAGTTTGTCAAACTCTTTTGACCAATGAGTTAGAAAAATTTTAATTTATTGTTTTCTTTAGTTGATGGTCTTATTAGCAACTTAAGCTACTAAAATGCATTAATTCAAGGCACTTAACCAAGAGATTGCCTGCATGAAGTTTCAGCATAAGTAAAAAATTGGGGGCTCAAATCTCAAATCGAATTCACAGAGGTGTTTATAGCTGGATCGTACAGGATTTTATTTTAATGTGTGAGCCAACATTTTCAAGAGACTTTTTAAAATGACATTTAAAACATCCAAATTTTGAGTTTCTCTTGAAAAAAAAAAAAAAGAGATTTGTCAGTGACAGGTTCATATTCCCACATGGTCACCATCAGCTGAAGCTGTGTGTCAGCTGTGCCATTAGAGTGGTAAGGTCTCTGATCCACACTTCCTGGCTCTCACCTCACTCCTATGCTTCTCTTCCCCATGCCTGGAACCACCTGAGTTTGTGATGCCTACTTTAGAGGAATCAGATAAGGAAAGTGCAGAAATTAAAGAAAAAAAAAGAAACAACAACAAATGAAGAGAACTTGGGGAAAATGTCAACGTACTAGACAGCAAAAAGCAGTGATTCTCAATATCATACGCCATAGTATTCTGGGGCCCTAGAGATCAAGAGGCTTGTGACAGAAAAATTTTAAAGTGACATAAATCCTTTAGCATAAATATTGCCCAAATGAAGCACTTTTTGTACTCTGGCCAAGGTTAAATTCTAGGTGGATATTTCAAAAGGATTTTTTTTTTGTCTGATGTCAACTACAAAACAACTCTTCAAATTCTTCCGCCATTTCTGATATGTATGCTGAGTTTACCCAGGAGAAAAAAGATGATGCAGCTTTCTTGGTTTGTCTTTCTAACACCTCAATATATTCTTTCCAATAATTAGACTCTCCTCTTTCTCTATCAATAAGCATATCTCATCTCATGCTCAAAAGTGAAAACAAAATACTTGACCAGGATCAGAAATATGGTCACGATATATGAAATAATGAAATATGGTTTTCTCCAAAAGCACAAGTTATTCCTTCTGCTCCTTTAACCCAGCTGGTTTTCAAGTCTGACTTTTGCCCACCAGGTGGCGAGATAGCCAATTCAAGATTTTATTTCAATTGGCACTTTTTTAAAAGGTAGATTTTCTAAGATTCTTAAAAAATAACTTTCAGCCCCACCCTACCCTTCTGCTTCAAGCTCAATTCACCTCTCCCTAATATACAATAGCACTTCTTCTGTAAGCCAGTTATCTTGTATTTTATAAATGGGAGGCAAAGGAAAACTGCCAAGGACTCTGCTCAAGGTCACAGAAGAAAAGGCAAAATAAGGGCTTGGAACTTCCTAAGACTTGGCCCAGGGTTTGGGAGTCAGGAAATAGTGACCTTTGCACGTCAATTCTGGTGTGCCAAAATTATTTGCAGCAGAATATTATAAAGGGTATAAATTTAAAAGGAGGAAGTAAGGGGAGCCAAGGCATACATGTTCCATGGGGAAAGGAAACAAAGTTCTCTGGTTTCCAAGGAGGGATGTAGAGACCTGGGTCCAATGTGGTTCAGGGAGCACGTGGGAGAGAGAAAGAAAAGGGGTAGAAGGTACAGCCATGGCAGGAGGAAAGGGAGCAGAGAATAAGAACGCAAAATGAGGGGAGGGGTCTCTGTATTAAGCAGGTGGGTGGGCAGATCAAGGAAACCATGTAAAGACTCAGACATGTGCCTGTAAGAGAAAACGTTTCCTAACCCCAAACCAGACAGACACCATATCCCCAAGTGAGGACACAGAGGTGTGAAGAAGATCCATAAGACATAGGAGAGAATGTGCAGTTATACATCCTTCCTCCTTTCTCACATGAACGGGGTCTCGCACACATGTGAGAAGAAATGTGTGTGTATCCAAGAGGCGGTCCAGCACAGTGGTTAAGAGCACAGACTCTGGAACCAGACTAGCCTGACTGTCTGGGTATGAATCCAAATCCTACTGTAGCTCAGTAGCTGGGTGATCTTGAACAAGTTACTTAACCTCTCTGTGCCTGCTTTCTCTTCTGTAAAATGATAATGTTAAAAATTAAATTTAGCCCTGGCTGGTGTGGCTCAGTTGGCTGGAGTATTGTCCCATACACCAAAAGGTTGTGGGTTTGATTCCTGGCAAGGGCACATATCTGGGTTGCGGGTTCAGTTCATGTTTCTCTCTCACATCTATGTTTCTGTTTATCTCTTTCTCTCTCTCCTTCTCTCCCTCTCTTTAAAATCAATGAAAATGTCCTCGGGTGAGGATCGAAAAAAATAAAAAAGAAACGTATTAAATAAAACATTGAGAATAGGGCTACCTACACTAAATAAAATAAATAATTCATACAAAGGAATGCATAGAGGAAATTTACATGCTCAAACTCTAAATAGTTACAGTACTAGTATAAAAACAAAGCACATTCTCCTAGCTACATTTATGTATTCTTGACTTTCTTAATGTTAGATAACTAGATGGTGAATAATCACTGATCTAGAAGGAAAGAGAACTCGGTGGTCAGAGTTTGTGGAACACGTGCTACTTGAGAAGTCACAGATGAGCCCTGACTTGACTCTGGATGCCAGGCCCAGAGGCTGGGTGACTGTGGTGCCTGGAGGTGAGGGCAGCAGTGGGCAGGATTAGAGACACTGCAGTATGTTAGGCCTGACTGGTGTCCTCCGCTGCCAATGAAGTGTGAGAGCACTGAAGGGGAACCAAGCTGCCCCCTTGCCTCATCTATTATCTTTCTACTTATATCACCTCTTATCTTCTGGTTTCTGATCCAGGGGCCACTGAAACTAACCTCTCTGAAATGTCCACAGCCAAGGGCCTCATCCACCTTATGTGCTGATCCGTCTGCAGTATCTGAGACCACTGACAAGCCTGGGTTTCCCCCTTGGCTTCCACTCAGGGCTCCTCGTACCTTCCTAGTTACAACATCTCAGCTTCTTCACAATTCTTACCAATTCTCTTCAATTCTATTGCAGAAATATCTTTTAAGCTAGACCCTTCATGTTCATTGCTACTGCCTTAGTTCAGGCCTCTGTTCTCTCCTCTGGGTTTCTGACACTGTCTTCCTGCTGGTCTCCTGCCCCCATCTGTATACTTCCATTCACTCTCCATGCTGCTAGAGTTACCTTCCCCAGAACAAATACTTGATCATGTCATTCTCTTCCTTATAAACCTCCACTGATGGACTTCCCACTCCCAATAATATTCAAACGTGACACGTTAAGTTTCCTCATTATCTTGCCTCAACTTTCCTCTTTAGTTTCATCCTCTCTTCTCTACTCTACCCATTCTAATCCACCCTGAACTTCTCCCTATTCCCTGAATACACTATATCCTAGGATGCTGTGCCTGAATCTTTTCCATCTGCAAAGTCCTTTTCTTCCTCTAAGAAGAAAGTCACCCCTAAGGAAGTCCTCCTCAGCTTCCCTAAGCAGAGTTCATTCTCTGAGTGCCCACAGTGCTGTGATCAAGCATCAAATCTAATGCATCCATCCCACTTGTAATCTACCTGCTAACTGTCTGATTTCCACCGACAACTGAATACCTCAAAGACAGAGATAATTGTTTTATTAGTTTTTAAAAACTCCCAGGCCCAGCACAATACCTTGCCCATGGCATGGTTGCCTCTCAAATTATGTTGGTTGAATCAAACATAACCCTTTCATAAACAGGGAGAAAAGAATCTAAGGCTGTACATAAGGGGGGCATACAGGCCTTCTGCTCACCGCTGAATGTCCTTGTTCTTCCACAAGGAGGCAGATTGCGCCTTGGGCACTCTTTCAATGAAATTCACCAGCTCTTCCATGAGAAGCCTGAGTTTAATCAAACACAAAAAGTGATGAAAATTCATAGAAGAACTAGGGAAACACCGCACTCTAACACAGAATTCAACAGAAATGGGCTTGTCTGCCTTCTCCCTCCCCAATTATCTTTCCCTCTGTTGCATATGAATGTGGGCACCATTTTACATAAAGTTGAATACAAATCTAGCCTCCTATTGAATTTCCAAGTTAAAAATTTGGAATATGAATGATTTAGTTCACCTTTAAAACAAGCCTGGCATGTTTTCATCTCCAAACACTGAAATAGATAGACATCTGGTTTAATTCTCACTCTAAGATTGCTGCCTTTATGTAACTAAAAATACAAACGGAGAAAAAGTTAAATGATTGTGAAGTACTTGCTTGCTATTGGTGGCAGCAGGGGTCGGGTAGGATTTTTAAAATGATATTAAATGGCCTGGCCAGGAGGCTCAGTGGTTGAGCTTTGACCTATGAACCAGGAGACTACGGTTTGATTCCTGGATTGCGGGCTCGATCCCCAGTGTTGGGGCACGCAGGAGGCAGCCTATTGCTGATTTTCTCTCATCATGGATATTGTTATCTCTCTCCCTTCCTCTCTAAAATCAATAAAAATACATTTAAAATAAATAAAAGAAAATAAAATGATATTAAATGACCAATTTAAACTGGTAAAGTTTTCTTCATGTGTGTCTTAGGGATTAACAAAATTCCATATGGAATATTCCTAAAGCAGGGATGGGGAATGTCTAGCCCTTAGGCCATATAAAGCCTGAGAAATCATTTGGTCTGGCCATGCCAAGGCATTATGGGTGAGCTAATGAAATGTTTGACCAAGTACAGCAGGCTAATTTTTAAATTGATCATTTTGTATGGCCCTCGAATAATGCTGTAAATATCCAAATGGCGCTTGGCAGAAAAAAGGTTCCCCACCCCTGCTCTAAAGACTGATCCTAAAGACCTAACTCAAGGACCTACAAAAGGCAGGCTATGCACATTGAGAGATGGATTACCACAGAACCACAGCGGAGGGGATGTAAGAAATAACCCACTCGATGGGATCAATGGTCCGCATGCTCTGAGGGGTTCATGCACAGAGAACTATCAGAATCCTGGATAACTCCAGGAAGACCAATAAGCTGGAAGCAGGTTTTCAACAGCATGAGACCCCTTGCATAACCTAGGAGAGAGGATCCATATTGACTCCAATCCGGTCCCAATCAACCACAAATGTATCCGCATTTGAATGCTGAGCATCTTCATTTCCTTTCCATTTATTTATTTATTCCTAATACCACCCCTCCTTTCAACTTGAAGGAGCAGTATGAGTCCCAGCATCTAAGATCTGGGACCAGGCTCATTACCATTCTGGTTACAGCTTTCAGGAGAACCGCTGTAACTTTTTCAGACTGGAGTCCAATGTTTTCACCTCATCCTCCCACTGAAACTGATCCATCACCTCCCATGTCTTATGGTCCTATAATGTCTCTTCCTCAGATCCCTTACATTTTCCTATACACACTGCAGGAAATGTGATTTAACACAAAAATAAGGACATATTGTTTTATTTCCAGTAACTCCATCTTGTTGGACTCTGCAAGACACTAGAACCCATACTTTTGGTCTTGATAGTTTCATCTTATACCACACTTATTAGTTTGATTCAACGCAATTCTTTTCCCTGGAGTAACTTTCTTCTCACTAACTGATGCTATGGTTACTTGCAGCAACCATGAAGGCGCGGGAGGGGCAGAGAAAGAGACAGCAGGGCGTTCTGAGTCAAAGGAGGCCTGAGGTTTTACTCCTTGGATTTTGGCGTTTCAGTCTCCTAACAGCCCAGACAACTTACCCATCTAGTGACTTACCCTGTTTTCTACACGCTGTCTGCATTTAGTCCGTACTAATCCATAAAAGGGGGGACATTTTGAAAGCAAAGTAATAAAATTTCTTTTCTTAAATATGCTGTTCCTTCTCCTGAATCTCTTCGCAGTGCATATTTGTGGCATCTTATTAAACGTTACCTCCCCTGATTAGCATCTGCACAGAGGAGCTCTCTCAGGAACTCCTTCTTCCAGTTTTGATTCAAAAAAAAAAAAAATGATAGTGAAGACTTCTGGCAGCATCAGTCTCTGGGAGAGTCCAGTGACCATCTGTTTTATCTAGAGAGCTGTCTATTCATGCCTGTCCTCCGGGTCGGCTGCTCGGGAGGAAATAACGATCACTCCTGGCACAGCACTCTATTAAGCAGTCACCAGTGAAGGAAGGAGCTCTGGGCCTCATGCTCACGGGGTAGAGCAGTGTCTCACCTGCCGATCTGCACGGTGGGCTCGGTGGCGTACACCGTGCCTGTGAACCCGGTGTGCTCGGTGATGTAGGGCAGCGCCATCATGCAGTGGTAGTTAGAGATGAGGATCACATCTACCGTAGACAGATCTATTAGCTCTGTCTGAAAAGAAAGGAGAGGGGATGATGCATATCTGTTCCAAGCCCATAGATCAACGTGCTGCGACTGAAAGAGGATGCTGTCAGAATGCAGAGTAGTTTGAGTGCTACGGAATGATGATGGTCTTCCTGCGACACTTCTGTTCTCACGTTAGGATGTTTCCTGATATTGACGTTGGGTAGCAGGACAGGAGGGCTAACACCGAGAACGCAGCCTGGACACCAGCAGCGCCCTGATGCACTAAAGCAAGTTCTGAGTCACCCCTATGGGGATA
>NW_005871049.1:38012734-38018347 GCF_000147115.1 Myotis lucifugus | reverse complement strand
GATTTTTTTTTTTTTTTTTCCAGAGAGGAACGGAGAGGGAGAGATAGAAACGTCAATGATAAGAGAGAATCACGGACTGGCTGCCTCCTGCACGCACCACACTGGGGATCGAGCCTGCAACCCAGGCATGTGCCCTTGACCGGAATCGAACCTGGGACCCTTCAGTCCACAGGCTGATGCGCTACCCACTGAGCCAAACCAGCTAGGGCGGGAACTGACTTTTGTTTTGTTTTTTAAGGTAACTTCTGACCACTAGTGCTGGATATAACCACTCCCCCAACCCCCCCCCCACCCCCCGCCAAAAGAAAAGAAAAAGTAGTGGCAGTCACAAAAGGAAATTATACTCTTATTTTACCCTAGTCTTAACCCCAAATCTACCCCTTTTCCCATTAAGGGCATGTGAAAATGGCAAAGACAAGTTGGCAGGTGAGGGAAAATGCTACCATGTTCAGTAAATTTTATGAGAACTCTCTTCTAAGGAAATGATCCTCTTACTGATTTGCCCAGATGAAAGAAATCACTTCTCAGAACCACCACGCACTTCATGCATGTCCCTCTATGGCAGTGATTACTCTGTACCATGGCAACTCAAGTATCACTTTCTCCCTTACATAGTAAATGTCTTTCGGGTCAAGAATCCTGCTGACTCATCTGTCCCTTCCCAGCTGCACAGCCGGCACGGGACTGACCTCGGCTCTGCTGCTGGAGGGATGCAGTTATAAGCAGCACCTTCTGTGGGGAAAGCTGAGACGCAATCACCTCAACCACGGAGTCCCCCTCACGGAAGTTACCCCCGGGATAGCGCATGGTGCACTGAGGACAGCGTGCGGCGAGTCGAGGAAGTCTTTCGAAGAACGGGTCATTGCCCTCATACGTCCCCCACGGAGAAGTGACAGAGATGTCTGTGCCGTCTTTGCAAATGACAGAGACAATGTACCATTTTGCTGTGGGTATTTTCTGGTTGAGTGACTTGACACATGAAATAAGTTAATTTAATAAGGCTGCTGAGGCATAATCAGCTCCTGAGGACGGCATGTAGATTCGAGGTCAAAAGCTACATCCTGCCGAGGGCAATGGCAATCTGTGTGAATAACAGGCTTAATGACAGTATTCAATTTACATCACCCTTGACCCCATGTCGTACACTGCACTTCCAAGACAATGTCCTCACCATGAAAGGTCACGTAGCATTCTGCTGGTCCTAGCCCCACCACCGCTCTAGAACCACTTTTATTGTTGATTTTACTTAAATATATTTTTATTGATTTCAGAGAGGAAGGAAGAGGGAGAGAGAGACAGACACACCAATGATGAGAGGGAATCATTGATCGGCTGCCTCCTGCACGTCCCCCACTGGGGATCGAGCCCACAACCTGGGCATGTGTCCTGACTGGGATCGAGCCACGACCTACGGGTCTAGAAACACTTTTACACAAAGACACGAAGACAGAGAGGCAGAGTGACAGACCCAGAAGAAAACGGGGAAGGACAGCTGAGGCAAGAGCCAAGCTCCGAAGCTTCTCTACCTTCCTTTCCTGTCATGTACAGGACCTGCGTGAGAATATTTGACATTTCTCTTTAATGTCTAAAAAAATCAGCCAAGTCTATAATGATGAGAAATTTGGTGGGGACAGCTGGAAAAAAATAGGTATATATACTCTGTCTGCATACATGTCAACAGTGTCTACATAAACATTTTTCCATCTGAGAAATAAATTTAATATCCAGGCCACGTTTATATACTCACATTTATATATTTACTTACATACTTTTACTCAGTGAAATCCAATAAAGATTAATTTTAAACTGTATATGGACACTTGGGTTCTACAGCCCATAAACTGGGTCAAAACAACCCTAATTTATTGCTTGCCTATTATACTGTCCTGGGCCTTATATGCAGTCCCTGGTGTAGAAGTTAGGGGACAGTAGGATGTTTAGATAGTCGTACAAGATTATAAATTATAAACTCCATGAGGACTGGGGTTAGGTCTGTCCGACTCACCCAAGTCAGTGAAGTCTGGGCTTAGTAAGCACCTCTCTCCTGATTCTTTGATTCTCCTATTTTCTCCTGATGATGCAATACTCTGGTTCTACCTTAAAATAGCAACTATTACTAACTTGTTATATAAGCTATAAGTTATGACAGAAGTTGAAAAAAATTATATGGCTCTAGAATCCTAAATATATCAATACTCTTTGAGCTTGCCAAAGGTGAATTGCGAAATGGTAATTGTCTAATTTTAAAGTTTAGCACCCTATGGAGCAGGCCAAAAAAGTCATGAGAACACCACCTCAGGTTCCACACTGTTGTCCGTAAACGAGGGTGCAGCAGTTAGTGCCGTGTGTGGTCCCTGGAAGTAAACACAGCACCGGGCTTAGGAGTCTTTGAACAGATGGGGAACTGCCCCACCAGTTCCTCGATGACAAATGAAGATGACAGGGAGGCTAACTGCAGGCAGGGAGAGCTCAGGATTCTCGATCACTGTCTTCCTTCACCCTTATTCTTACTACTTTACCTCAACTTCTCCCCCTTTGCTGCTACCTTCAATGACCACGTCCTTCATTGGTTTCCTTCCTTTCTTCCACTCGGGTACAGCAAAGGGCACATACACGTACTTAGAAGAGAGAAAAATGGTTCTCTATAGGGTATCAAAGAAAGTGTAGAAATGGAAAGAGAGGAAGAGAGGACAAAAATAAGGGAAAGGGCTCTCCATTTCTTTTCTCTTTGGCACTGGACTGTGCAAGAATTTTTCCACAGGTGCTGTGATCCATTGGGCGGCAAGGAGAAGACAGGATGGCAGCTTTGCACTGACTTCCTCAGGAACCCCGGATTAGCTACTGGCTCCCCTGCACTCCATCTGTCCGCTGAGAGCGCCCAGGCCGCTCAGGGGATTAGGCCTGTCAGCTGAGATTCGTTTCCTTTAAAACTAATGGAAACTGATCTCTGTTTCCTTTAAAGGATGAAACTGGCCCGAGACTCTTATAATGAGTCTCACTATGATGGTAATATGTAAATGACAGATATCCATAACTCAGTTCAGAATTCGTGAATTTCAAGCAATATTCAATGTGATCTTTCAGGTCAGCAAGAAATTTTACAGTTTACTGCACTGGCTGAAGAACAGCAATTCCCAGTTACCCACTCTAAGCAAGACGAGGAAAAGTAGGGCTAATCTAAGTCACAGGCACTGTAATTACAAAACAAAGGTCTGAGCTATTTCCTTACTTTGCTCAAGAGCACAAGTGTCAGTGGGGATTATGGAAAGAGCTAGGAACAGGAGGAAGAGAGTGACAAATGATGCCCAGACAACAGAAAGAACTCCTAAATGATATTTCAGCTGTGTAACAAAGTGGCTGAAATAACAGATTCATTTCAACTTGAAGAGAGAAGCTAAGCCCCTTAAAATTATTTCTTGACTTCATTTTGAGGGATGACGAGATACGCTTTGTTTCTACAGTGAGATTCACTTTAATCTTACCTCTGGTAAGCAGAATTCAGGCACAGAATCCACAAATACATGGCCCGAGCACTCCTTCAGCTCCTAAAAGAAAGGAAAAGGAAAAATTCTAGGGAGAAATATCCAATTGATACAGCAACAAAGAAATTTCATCCTCAAACCAAATTTTCCATGAAGAATCAGAGACGGCTAGAGTTGGAGGGAAGCTAGAAGGTTATGCAGGCCAACTGTTTCCAGTGTAGGCTCAGGGAGGTTAGGTATCTTATTCAGGATAACAAATGCTGGTAGGTGGCAGACTCAGGACCTGAATGCATATTTCCTGATGGCTCTTCGAGGAAGCCAAGTGTGGACACATGCTGCTTCCATAATTCATGACCCAATGCTTCTCGAATAATAGCAACATCAGAATACACATGGGCACACTGATGGAGTCAAGACTCCTGGGCCCTACCTAACAGCCAAGGGATCAGAAACTCTGGGGATGAGGTCATGGAACCTGTATTTATAACGAGCACCTCCAGTGATTTTATTATGCAATCAGGGCCAAGGGGCAAGTAAGGAGGGGGATGAAGAGTAGAAGGTAGGAATTAAACTCCCCCCCCCCATTATCTTCATGAATATAATCTTTGTCCTTGCAGAGCATGCAATTTATTTGAGATTATAAACCAAATGTAATCATCCAAAAGAAAAAAGCATATTTGTAGTACAACTCGCCACACTGCTCATGACCTACCACATTAGATATGCCTGCCTTAGCTTGAACTCCCACACAAATATCCCCGAGAAAAAGATGAGCGCAAGCTTATATGGAAGGTGCTGAAAAACAGGGGGAGGGTGGGCAAGTGACAAAAGGAAAGGAAGAGGGCCAATAATGGATGCATTATTGAGCTATACACCTCTGTGGGCAAGGGGGACTTAATCCATGGGGACACTCTGGTGCATAAATCACCTTGGAGTTATCCTACCCAGGGGACATGGAATCTGAGGTATTTATATAGCAACCTCTGCATTTTAGAGCTGCAGGAAGAACTCTCTGGAGAACCATCCAGGGATTGGCAGCTGGAAGTACGGTAGAGCACACTGAACAGTGGGCCACCAACAGGGTCTGCTGCAATGCCTCCAGAAGGCCACTAGTTGCTGTCTTCCCTCACTGACACTTGAAACTGAAATCTATGGAGGATTTTTTGTGCCACCCAGTTAAAGCTATCTATGACTTTATAAAAAAAACTAGAGGTCCGGTGCATGGATTTGTGCACCAGTGGGGTCCCTCAGCCTGGCCTGTACCCTCTTGCAATCTGTGACCCCTCGGGGGATGTCTGACTGCCAGTTTCGGCCAGATCCCTGCAGATGTGTGAAGCGGCCGAGGAGGAGCCCGAGCCCAGGCCGGGCACTGCACCACTCCCGCTCATTCTGGCCCCGCTGCACCTGCCACCGCCACTGCTCAATAAGCTCACTGAGCGGCGTTCCCACTGTGGGAGCACACTGACTACCAGGGGGCAGCTCCTGCATTGAGCGTCTGCCCCCTGGTGGTCAGTGAGCATCATAGCAACCAGTTGTTTGGTCACTTAGGCTTTTATATATATACTAGAGGCCCGGTGCACGAAATTTGTGCACGGGGGGAGGGGGGGGAGGGTATGTCCCTCAGCCCAGCCTGCACGCTCTCCAATCTGGGACCCCTCAAGGATTGTCCGACTGCCCTGTGTGGAATCGGGCTTAAATGGGCAGTCAGATATCCCTCTCACAATTTAGGACTGCTGGCTCCCAACCGCTCGCCTGCCTGCCTGCCTGATTGTCCCTAACCGCTTCTGCCTGCCAGCCTGATCAGTCCCTAACCACGCCCCTGCCAGCCTGATCGACACCTAACTGCTCCCCTGCCGGCCCGAATGCCCCCAACTGCCCTCCCCTGCAGGCCTGGTCCCCCCAACTGCCCTCTCCCTGCTGGCCTGATCCCCCCAACTGCCCTCCCCTGCTGGCCTGCTTGCCCCCAACTGCCCTCCCCCTGCAGGCCTGGTCCCCAACTGCCCTCCCCTGCAGGCCTGGTCCCCCCCAACTGCCCTCCCCCTTCTGGCCTGGTCCCCCGCAACTGCCCTCCCCCTGCGGGCCTGGCCCCCCCCAACTGCCCTGCCCTGCTGTCCTGATCCCCCCAACTGCC
>NW_005871049.1:38003638-38012634 GCF_000147115.1 Myotis lucifugus | reverse complement strand
TGATGGTCAATTTGCATATCACTCTTTTATTAGACAGGATAGATATATAGTTTGGTTGACAGTTTGCTCTTTCCAGAACAAGAATTTTGTTTTATTGGGTTTTCATTAGTCACTGAACATATATTTCTATATATTCCTATGTATATCCTATATAATAAAAGGCTAATATGCAAATCGACCAAATGGCGGAATGACCCGTTGCTATGACACGCACTGACCACCAGGGGGCAGATGCTCAACACAGGAGCTGCCCCCTGGTGGTCAATGCACTCCCACAGGGGGAGCGCTGCTCAGCCAGAAGCCAGGCTCACGGCTGGCGAGCATAGCAGTGGTGGTGGGAACCTCTCCCACCTCCACAGCAGCACTAAGGATGTCTGACTGACGGCTTAGCCATCAGTCGGACATCCCCTGAGGGCTCCTGGGCACAGGCGAGAGGGTGCAGGCTGAGAGGGTGCAGGGATTCCCCCCTCCTTCCCCAGAGTGCATGAATTTCATGCACCGGGCCTCTAGTGTATCTATATTTATATTTCAGTCTGAATGATTTTACTCTCAATCCTTATCTGAAGATAGGGTACTAATTATATATTATTTTACAAGTCTCATAGCAGAACCTTGACAGAATATTTCCTCCCCTCACCTTTCAGTGTAAACTCTGATTCCTCTTTTTACATGAATACCATTTAACCAGTGAAAGGCTGAGCCAAAAAGAGACTGCAAACAGTTCTTAATTACAATGCATCTGCCAGCTAAAAACAAATAAGCAATTATGTTTAATGGGAGAAGACTCCCAAATCCCTTAGGATGAGGTTAAAAATGATTGCAGATAAGTCCTGGGAAATTTCAAAGTTCTGCCTGGTCTTAAACTGGCTACATAATCATCTTCCCCACAAGGCTACACGCACCAGGGCATGCCCACCTCACATGACAAAGCCTCCTCCGAGTCTCTCCCTCCTGACTGCAGAAGCAGGCCTGCCATTCTGCGCACTCACAATGTCACTGTGTTTTACTCACTGCTCTCTTCTAATGAAATGCTCTCACGTACACAAGCAAGTCATTTGCTCACAATGCACTGGTAATGGGATGCTTCTGAGCCTTTCTCAGGGAAGAATAATCCATAGCTAGCAGAAGAGTCAGACTGATTTCAGGTGCACAACTCATGAATGTCACATAATTTTACAGGTTAACTGTGAGGGAAATCTCATTTCAAATTATACACTTGGCTTGCACTTGAGGTTGGGTGCAGTTCACAGAAATTAATTCTGTAAAAAGAACACCTCTTTATTTAACAACTAGAGGCTTGGTGCCACCAATTCGTGCATGGGTGGGGTCCCTCGGCTGATCGGGGCTGGCCAGCTGGGGGGAAGGATCATGGGAGGTTGGCTGTGGGAGCTCACTGACCACCAGAAGGCAGCTCCTGCATTGAGCATCTGCCCCTTGGTAGTCAGTGCGTGTCATAGCGACTGGTCGTAATGGTCGCTTAGGCTTTTATATATATAGATATCTATTATAGGAAGGAAATGCCTTATTTAGATGAATCATTTTAAGGATCTTTAAACATAATCAGTCTTTCAATCCTGAGACATGGGAAAGAATGATTTAGAAGACTAAGAATGGCATGGATGAGCTTTGAAGTTTTTAACCCTTTATGTACCTTTGGTCTCTCATTTATAATTTAACTGCCTAAATCATGATCTGAGGAAGAAATTACTGTGAAGATAATCTAATGTTGACCAGCCACAGTGGCTCAGTGGTTGAGCGTTGACCTATGAACCAGGAGGTCATGGTTCAATTCCTGGTCAGGGAACATGTCCAGGTTGCAGGCTCAATCCCCAGTGGAGGGCGGACAGGAGACCAATCGATGATTCTCTCTCATCATTGATGTTTCTATCTCTCTCTCCTTTTCCCTGTCTCTCTGAAATCAATAAAAATGTATTTTTAAAAAAGATAATCTAATGTCAAAAACTTAATAGCCTAGAAAAAAGAAGTTATTTACTTTAGGCCTTGTTATTCAGTGATTAAAGCTGATAGGACCCCAAATATCTTAGATTCCTGGAACTATGTTCTTTTTTCATAACCTACTATAGTGTCCATTCCTGGCTAACAGGAAAGGCTGGAATAAGATCATGGAACATAGTCTGAAAGGCCCTCCACACAAATTTACCTAAGAACATGTTTTCACCCTAATCCTCCCAGAACGCACCGCCTGGGAAGTTAAACACTGGCACTCAGTCTATTCCTCACCCAGAGGTCAAAGTGATCTGATCAGATGATGACAATACCTTCCCGCAACCTTCTGTGACCTCTCCTCACCCCCAAAGACCCAAATTTTACAATGCCCTACCTGATCTGACCCCTGAAGAAGCAGTTTAAAACTCACATACTAGAGAATTTTAATGTTTTTTTTTAAAGTTTACTCCCTCCAGCCGTATAGTTGGTGGAATTCTCTAAATAATATCACCTTTGAAAATCTCATTGCAACTACAAAAATAATTGTTTTCTCTTCGTGGTGATAAAATGTATTTGCAGCTCTTAATTTTTTCACATGAGAAAATTGGACCTGAATCTGAACAGGGATTCCCTAAAAGGCTCTTAAAAACAATAATCACCGAGTACTAAAGACCCTACATGGATCCTGGGATTTTTTCAGGGAGAATACATGGGGGGCGGAGGGGGGGGGGATGAGCCCATCAATCACATTACTGATGGGTGGCCCTCGTATGACAAGAGGGTTTTCCACTGGGTGTAGCTACACTTCAGTTACTCATTACCTTGTCCAAGAAAACATTTCCATCCTTTAGGGACCAGCCGGGAAGATTAGACAGCCTGGGACTGCAAAACAAAAAATTAAATTATGCTAAATAGATTTTAATCCTTAGTAATTTCAAGGTGACTATATTGTCTCCATAAAGTTAAAAACAGCTGGAAATTATTGGCAGCGATGCTCACCCAAAATACTAATTGAAAAGATAAAGAAAGAACCCTGCTGTATCAAGCTTAAGATTCATATGGCAATGGATCATTAAAAAGCCAAACAGTTTAGCAATAAATTGGGAAACTGAAAAGAACACTACGCAGAACAATAAAGAAAAAGGCAAGATAAGACATTAGAGCGTTTTAGTTTTCCAGTCACTAAACACACCTTGCTTGTGTTTGACAACAAACCGGAGGGGAGGCCCCCTGGGACCAGCATCTGTGGATGAGGAGGACTCAGAGAGAGAGAGGTCAGGGGCTCGGACAGGAACACTCAGCTGCCTACCAGCCAGAATTCACTGCACATGAAAATGCCTGCGTTCTAGTCAAATTCACAGTCTGGATTCACAGCTTATAAGTAGATTTGTCACTTGTCACCTGTGGCTTGAGTTTCCAATGCTGGAAAATGATGCTCGTTTTCCTAAGTGTTACAAAATGATGTCACACCTAAGTGAATAATTACTAGAAGGTGAGGTTAATTTCATGTATATATGATATATTGAAATAGTTTGTTTTCAGAAATCATTTACTTCTGGTAATCTCAGGATTTAACCGTATCTACTATTTGACCAGAGGAATTATGTTGGTAGATGAAAATGCAAATAGTTCAGGAAAAAAAAATGCCATAAAAGAAAAACTTAATGATCAAGGTGATGTGTGAAGAAAAGCACGTCAGGAGTACGAGCAAAAGAAATTTAGCACGTCACCACAAAATTAGCCTGTGAAGTAAAAATTAAGGGCAAAGTAAGGGTTGAGGACTAAAAGATTCTATAATCAGAAACTCAATTAATGTATATAGTCTCTTATCCTCTTGTCAAAATAATTTTATCAGATTCTGATTTTGTAAGTAAGTGACAGCTATGAAAGCCAAATAGAAACACAAACATCTTCTAGGAAAGGTTAAAAACCTGAATATATATGCATCTAATTATTTTTTAAAGTGAAAAATTTGGGGTAACTTTGACAGAATTCCAAACTTACAGAAAAGTTGCAAGAATGTAAGTATAATGAACTCTCACATACCCTTTGCTTACATTCACGGTTTACATTTTGCTTTTATTAACCAAAAGCAAGAATTTTGGATTTTATACTTGGGAATGAAAATTACTACTAGGACAATCAAATTTGGTTGGTATAAATGATAACTGATAAGCTTAAAAACAAAAACCTCTGGGAGTTTCCTGCTCTAACCTCTCAGAGAAATATTCTATTGTCACTAGCCATTTAATTCCCATCTCATTTCATAATCATTGTGTCTTCACTATGGACTTTTTACTTCTTGAAAAATATATTTACTATGAGATCAGTTTAAAACTGCAATGCCAAGACAATGTGTACTGTTCTCATTTCATGCATGCTCTCTAAGTGACGGTTGTCAATACCCACTTCCCTTTACAAAGAAAACTGGACCAAAGTACCTGCATTCTCTCCATTCCCCATCACAACATGTAAATCAGCCTTCAATCAAGGTGACTGATTCCATTAGTTGTCCTCAACAAATTATTAGAAAAGGTATACTGCTTATTGGAAAATATTTTTTTTCAAGTAAAAATTTTACTTTAGTCAAACATTTTTTTATATCACAGCCTTCAATAAGGTACCTGTAGTTATTTTGGATTTGAGAAATTGTCAGTAGATGGGATGGAGAGCATGACCATGTTATAACAATAGCGAAGTGAAGAGCCACAGAAATATGTCACCCAATGGCAAAGGGATGTTGACTACAGGAATGAAAATATTTGATTGCCGAGTTCCAATGAGTTAATGACTAAACCATAAAGAGTTAGTAAACTTTAAGCAACAAAGGGAAAAGGATTTAAGCATGTATATAAAATCCATTTTTTTAAAAAAATTTGGTAAATTATTCCCATAAGTAAATAAATGACCTAAGGAGGCATTTAAAAGTAACCTATCACCTAGAAAAATAGTGAAACAGAACAACTATGGTTTGCAATTAATTTTTCTTTATACTTTTCATTTTTCCAATTTCCTACTCCGAAATACATTACTTCTATGATCAGAAAATAATGAAAGAGGCATGACTAACATTCATTCATTCCAAAATGTTTATAAAACTTACTCTGAAAAAGTATGCAAAGTGCAAGAATATGACAGTAAATAAATTAATCCTTGAGTCTGAGGAGTTTACACTCTAGTATAGGTAGATAGTAAACAGCAAATATAATAGAATAAAATAAAAGCTATGATAGGGTAAGTAGGTGTTAAGGGCTCAAGCAAAAAGGGCCATCCGAAAGTGGGTAGTGGTGTGGGAGAGCAGGGAATAGGAGCTATGAGGAAAAGATGGAGGAGGTCTTTCCAGAAGAAGGAAACAGGGAACAGCCTCATCATTTGTAGTGTAGGAGAATGAGTCACCCTCCAATGGATCTTTATTTATGTGTGAAGCATTCAGGCGCTGGTGATACGACCGTGAGCAAAACATACCTGTCCTCCTGGAGGACAGACATATCAACTATCACCCCAACACAGACAAGCTGTTAAAAACAATGAAGCAGTGTAGTACGAATCGCGACAGGATGGTCTAGGCAACACCAAAAGACTTGCCTGGTTCTATGACAACTGAGGGTGATCTGGACAGTAGTAGAGTCAAGGAGAAACTGGGTCAAGGGACAGGGTTTGGAGGGAACAGAGAAAGTAGGTTACGAGGTTCAGTACTCTCCTCCCCTCACTCTCACCAGCCTCTGGCATGGACACCTTACATCAAGCATGTCAAACTTGCGGCCTGTGGGCAGCATGTGGCCCACAATGAATATTTTTGCAGCCCAGCCAATATAATGCTATGTCTGAAACGTTTTTTTGTTTGTTTTTTTTTACACCAAGCAACAAATGTAACAAACATGGTTGCTTTTGGATTGTAAGAAACGTTTTAATAAAAATTTCGTAACTTAATTTTTACAATATCCTGTTATACATATTAATAACTACAACGTTCACTAATGACTGCTTACTATAATCCTGTTGCATTCATTTCCCTTACACGCCTTATGCACAGGTGCATCATTTCTCTCCACTAATACTAACAAGCAAATATTTTAGCAGCTGATTGCCACGTCATTAGTCTTGTACTGACTTATTTGGTGTGCGCAACAGGAAATATTTCGCTTACGGAGAACAAGAAAAATAGGTTTATCTGTGTTACCCTTATTAATTTGTGCAGTTATTCAATGTCTGGTAAGTGAATGTTCAAGAAAAAATATTAATTTTTATTAAGATGTTCTATTATTTTCTGTTAACAATTACTCATTTATTTCAGCCCTTTGTATTCAGCATGTCTCTATAGAAATAAACCTACATTCCCATGAAAATTGAAGCTTTTTGTTTTTTTGTGGCTCACATAAAATTAAACCTTGTTTATTTGGCCCATGTTAGCCTCTGAGTTTGACATGTTTGCCTTACATAAAAGGTTTATTCCAATGAAATTTCAACAAGAGTCCCATACCCCACCCCCCCCACACACCCCTCCTCATCCAACTAGAACGCCATCTCCGTGTCCTTTCTGTGTAGAAACTGGAGTCATAAATGATCTGAGCGATAAGCTCTGGCTAAGTAGGCTAACGAGGGTGGGATAGAGGAGGGGGAGTAGAGCCTCCATGGCTGAAAGAACAATGTGTGACTGTCTTGGGCAGGAGATAAGATTTCTTTGAAAATGAAAGGAAACAAAGAGCAAGATACTAGAGCAGTGATGGCGAACCTTTTGAGCTCGGCATGTCAGCATTTTGAAAAACCCTAATTTAAATCTGGTGCCGTGTCACATATAGAAATTTTTTGATATTTGCAACCATAGTAAAACAAAGACTTATATTTTTGATATTTATTTTATATATTTAAATGCCATTTAACAAAGAAAAATCAACCAAAAAAATGAGTTCGCATGTCACCTCTGACACGCGTGTCATAGGTTCGCCATCACTGTACTAGAGGGACAGGCGTAAAGCTTAATATACCAAGATGTACTTGGTATGTATCTTAAGAGCAATGAAAGATCATTGTTTTAAATAGGTGAGAGGTGAGGTTAGATTTGTAATTCTAAAAGATGGTTCTGAAGAAAACTGACACCATGTGCCTGCTGATAACATACACCATCATTTGTTTGGCATTTCTACCAAAAATAACCCCAATCTAATCTATTAAAATAATTGGCCTGTACTCCTAAAAATGTCAAGGTCCTAACAGACAGACAAACTGCAAAACTCCTTCAGATTAACACATTAAGCCAGAGGTTCTCAACCTGTGGGTCGCGACCCCTTTGGGGGTCGAACGACCCCTTCACAGGGGTCACCTAAGACCATCGGAAAACACATATATAATTACATATTGTTTTTGTGATTAATCACTATGTTTTAATTATGTTCAATTTGTAACAATGAAATTGGGGGTTACCACCAAATGAGGAACTGTATTAAAGGGTCGCAGCATCAGGAAGGTTGAGAACCACTGCTAAGCGCTCAGCCTGTTTTGTCTTCTGGACGGAAAGTATAGTGTCAGTCACCGGTGACTGACTGGGCACTTAACGTGTTAAAAGGAGACTGAAGACATGACAACCAAATGTAACATGTGATCTGGAGAGCATCTTGGGCCTGTATCACTATTTTTCTTTTTTGCTATAAAGGACATTATAGTAAACTAGAGGCCCAGTACACGCATTCATGCACCGGTGGGGTCCCTTGGCCCTGGCCTGCGCCCTCTCGCAATCTGGGACCCCTCGGGGGATGTCGGAGAGTTGATTTCAGCCCGATCCCCACAGGCCAGGTTGAGGGACCCCACCGGTGCACAAATCCATGCACCGGGCCTCTAGTACTCATGTAAGATCTTTGGTTAATCTCTTCCTGCCCACCCCTCTCCCCCCACCCCCCTGAGATTCATCAGTCTGTTCCATGTTTCCATGCCTGTGCATTGAGTGTCTGGCCCCTGGTGGTCAGTGTGCATCATAGCTACTGGTAGAATGGTCAAACAGTCGCTTAGGCTTTTATATATATAGATATGAATTTGTGTAACTTGGGAAGTATGAATAAGATATAAAGCATAGATACTAGTATGAAATCAATGTAAGTTTTCTGATTTTGATTATTGTACCGATTAGGTAGAGAATGTCTTAGAAAATAGGCACTCAGATATTTATGTAGTAAAGGAGCATCGTGTCTGTGTCTTTGAAATGGTTCAGAAAAAATTACATGCATGCACATTCAGAGGAAACGACAAAGCAAATGTGATAAGATGTTAACTGATAAGGATAACTGGGAATCGTTTGTATTATTCTTGCAACTGTTCTGTAAATCTGAAGTGATTTCAAAGTAAAAAGTTATACAAAAAGATGACTTTGGATTCAGGCAGGAGCAAGATCAGAACTGAAGAAAGTTGCTAGGAAGCTTTATAAAGCAATAATGCCTGTAAAAGAGGACAATGATTACAGCAGCACTGAACAGAAGTGACTGGATTCTTGAGCACTGTAGAAGGTAAAAATGACAAGGCTTAATGACAGACTCAATTGACATGGGGAGTGAGCAAGAAGGGCATATTTAAGTTAACTCCCAGTTTTCTGGCTTTTATAACAGGATGCCATCCACTAAGGTAGGCCCTGTGGGGAGTGATGAGGGGGGGAACAAGTCGGGGAGTGGCTGCTTGCCTCTTCTGGACCAAGTCTAAATAATGAACTCAACTTGGGGCACATTTGAGTTTTTGAAGTGCCTTCAAAGGCACACCAAGGAGAGGAACTTTGGATATATGAATATTTTAGATACATGAATCTGGAGCTCAGAAGAGAATTACTAACTAAAGATGCATATTTATAAGTTACTAGAGGCCCGATGCACGAATTCGTGCACGGGTGGGGTCCCTAGGCCTGGACGGCAATCGGGCCAATCAGGGCCATGGGAGGTTGGCCCGCTGAGAGGAGGGGCCACGGGAGGTTGGTTGACCGGCCCTGATTAAGGTCACTGTGTGATAGAACGGCGGGGAAGGTCTGCGGGCGGTTGGCCAGCCATGGAGAGGGAACTGCGGGAGGTAGAACA
>NW_005871049.1:37970751-38003518 GCF_000147115.1 Myotis lucifugus | reverse complement strand
CGGCTGGGGGGAGGGACAACAGGAGGTTGGCCGGCCACAGGAGGTTGGCTGTAGGAGCGCACTGACCACCAGGGGAAGCTCCTGCATTGAATGTCTGCCCCCTGGTGGTCAGTGCACATCATAACGACTGGTCGACTGGTCGTTCGGTTGCTTAGGCTTTTATATATATACTAGAGGCCTGGTGCACAAAACTTGTGCACTGGGGGGGGGGGGGGGGGTCCCTCTGCCCAGCCTGCACCTTCCTGTGGGGAGCGGGCCTAAGCTGACAGTCGGACATCCTTAGCGCTACCGCAGAGGTGGGAGAGACTCCTGCCACCGCTGCTGGGCTCGCCAGCTGTGAGCCCACCTTCTGGCTGAGCAGCGCTCCCTCTGTGGGAGTGCACTGACCACCAGGAGGCAGCTCCTGCATTGAGCATCTGCCCCCTGGTGGTCAGTGCGTGTCATAGCAATTGGTCGTTCCGCTGTTCAGTCAATTTGCATATTACCCTTTAATTATATAGGACTAGAGGCCCGATGCATGAAATTCGTGCAAGAGTAGGCCTCTGCAGCATGGCGGCTGCCTGGATCCATCCGTTGTAGCCACAGGGTGGCTGCATGGATCCCTCCCTCGCAGGCACGGTGGCTGCCTCCATCTTCCGGCTGCAGCCCCAGCTTCGTCCAAAGGATGTCTGGTCTAATTAGCATATTACGCTTTTATTATTATAGATAGACTAGAGGCCTGGTGCATGATATTCATACATGGGTGGGGTCCCTAGGCCGGGCTGGTGATCAGGGCCAATCAGGTTCCCTGCCTCCCCACCTCCTCCTTCCCTCACCTCCCACGCACCGCCACCACACAGTTCCCTGCCTCCCCACCTCCTCCTTCCCTTGCTGCTGGCATCCACTGCCACCTACCCCCAGTTCCCCATCCCAGCCCGGGGCCTGGCCCCGATCAGGAGATTGGGACCTGTTGGCTGGGGGGAGGGACCAGGAGGTTGGCCGGCAGGGGCCAACTGCCACCGCGGCAGGTGGGCGGTGGGCTGACTGGGGCCTGCCGGCTGGGGGGGAGGGTCAGAGGGAGGGACCTGGGAGGTTGGAAACCAGCCCCAAGGAGGAAGCCAGCCCTTGGACCCCTGGGAAAGGGGCCACTTCTGCCACCACCCACCCCCAGTTCCCCATCCCAGCCCGAGGGCCCGGCCCCAATTGGGTAATTGGGTCTGCCGGCCACGGGGAGAGACCGAGAGGTTGGCCGGCACACCCCATCAGCAATCAGGGCCTGCGGGCTGGGGGCAGCTCCTGTGTTGAGCACCTGGCCCCTGGTGGTCAATGCGCATCACAGTGATTGGTCGTTCCAGTTGTTCCATCATTAACAGTTGCTTAGGCTTTTATATAGATTGTTTGGATGGTTATGGAAGCCCTGAGCATTTATTAAATTCCTTTGGTGGAGACTCTTACAGCTCAGCACTAGATAGTGAAGAATTCTGATATGTGATGGCCAGTTGGAAAAGATGAATCTCCAAAGTAGATAGAACAGGAAGAGTTAGAGATGAAAGAGGAAAACCAGGAATGCATAACCATGGGGGAGGGTGCGGCTGAATGCTCAAGTAGGATGAAGACTGTGCACCAGAGCTAATGACATGAAGTCATTTGCGACTTCAGGGAGAGGTGTTCTGGTGGGTGGTATGAGAAAGGGACAGGTTGGTGGAGTTAGGAATGCTAAAAAGAAAAGTTGAGAGAAGGTGAAAAAATTTTTTTCTTAAATTTTATGTTAGAAGTGACAGCATAATTAAATGGGAAAAACTGAGTTAAGATAGAATGGTTCAAGATAAAGGAAAGATCACAATTAATAGTGAGATAGCTCTGAGAAGGCAAGAAGGGTTGGAATCTAGGGAAGAAAAAGGGATTCATTCACATGACAAATATTTACTGAGAAGCTACTATGTGTAAATAATTGTTTTAGGCACAGAGGATACTGTGGAGAACAAACAAAACCCTTGCCCTTATAATACTTACCTTCTAGTGGAGAAGGAAGACAATAATGTAAACCAAATATCTATCTATCATCTATCTTATCTATCTATCTATCATCTATCATCTATCTATCATCTATCGAAATGCCTAAGCAACTGTCCGACCATCTGACCGGTAGCTATGACACACAATGACTACCAGGGGACAGATGCTCAACGCAGAAGCTGCCGAGCTGCGGTGACTTGGCAGCTGGGGTTCTCGGGTGACACATCGGAACCAGAGAGGAGGGAACCTGATTCTGGGGTGCGTCACCTGAGAACCACCCTCTCGCAATCCGGGACCCCTCGGGGGATGTCAGAAGCTGGTTTTGGCCTGATCCCTGCAGGCCAGGCTGAGGGACCCCACCTGTGCACAAATCTGTGCACCGAGCCTCTAATGCAGTGGTTCTCAACTTTCCTGCCGCGACCCTTTAATACAGTTCCTCATGTTGTGGTGACCCCCAACCATAAAATTATTTTCGTTGCTACTTCATAACTGTAATTTTGCTACTGTTATGAATCGTAATGTAAATATCTGATATGCAGGATGTATTGTCATTGTTACAAATTGAACATAATTAAAGCATAGTGATTAATCACAAAAATAATATGTAATTATATATGTGTTTTCTAATGGTCTTAGGCGACCCCTGTGAAAGGGTTATTTGACCCCCTAAAGGGTCGCGACCCACAGGTTGAGAACCGCTGCTCTAATGTATATATAATGCAATGATACGAACTATGAAGAAAAATAAAGCAGGATGAGGGGATAGGGAGAAACTGGGGATACTATTTTAGCCAAGTATACCTCAGAGGATTCTGAACTGAGCAAAGGAAGATACTTTTTGAAAGAAACTATATGGGCTGCCAATCATCCCACTGATATAACCTCCCTCTGCCCTAACCGGTTTGGCTCAGTGGATAGAGCATCGGCCTGCGGACTTAAGGATCCCAGGTTCGATTCCGGTCTAGGGCATGTACTTTGGTTGCGGGCACATTCCCGGTGGGGAGTGTGCAGGAAGCAGCTGATCAATGTTTCTCTCTCATGTATCTAACTCTTTATCCCTCTCCCTTCCTCTCTGTAAAAAAATCAATAAAATATATTTTTAAAAATATATAAATATATAACCTCCCTCTGAGAGAAAACCAATGACAAGGGGTAGACAGAGCAGCAGTGGATTCTAAGGCTGAGCCAGAGCTGTGAGAATACAAGAATTAGGTAAAGACTAGGATTTAACAGGAAAGGGAAAACATGTAGCTAGGATTGTCTGCCCAATTTAGGTTTTGAACACCTAGCTAATTCATGACCCCACAGAGAATATAGGCCCCTTTTAGAAGCCCTCACAGTACCTTGTATTTTATTTTTCTTAGTAATTATCAACACATATAGTTGTTTTCTAAACACAAGTACACTGAAATCTTCAACTGTGTAATTCTTTCTCTCCTGACAGACTATAAGCTCGATGAGGAAAGGAAAGTTGTCTTGTGCTTGTCTATATCCCCTCGTCTGGCACAGTGCAGATTCTCAGCAAATATCAAATAAATGCACACTTTAATCTTTGGGAGGAGAGGGAGAGAGACAATAATTTCAGGCCACTTTAATAAGAAATAACCTGTCAGACATATGGGATGTCATCACCTTATTGTAGCTCTCAGCTCAGGGAGGAAAAAAAAAATCAATGGTTGACTTTTATTTTTACTTTTTCTAGATGGGTTCACAGGGTTATCATTATGAATAATCATTGCACACAGTGATATCTTCAGGACTGAATGAGATGCAACAGATGGTTTACTTAGCTTGCTATATACTTTTGAGCTCTTAAATCTGCTTTAGATAGCTGTTTCCCCTCTTGTATGTGATAGAACTTTTTGCTATTGGGACTAATGTGCTTCTAAAAGTTAGCACTTTTTTTTTTTTTAAATAAACTGCTGCTTCTAAATAACAGCAAGCTTCCTAGATGAGGTCTTAAAAGAGTAAACAACACTAATTGTATGCCTGGGATAACCTATCTGCTTTAAGACATGGATTTTGGCTTCATATCCAATACTAAGATATCTACAGCTGACCAGTACAAGTATAAAAATAGTGCATAGCTACCTATCAGAAAGAACTGTCAGGCTCTATGATGTCAGGTCCCTGCCAAGGCAGTTAAGTGATTCTAAAATTCAATTTTGGGGCTCATCAGTTGACCATTTATATGAATTAGCAGGAAAGATGAAATACACATGACCTCACTTGCACTGAGCAGTTGCAGGAACATTTTACAGAAGCTCAGAACTTATAATAAAGAAGTCAATCAATAAATCAATACAACACTTTCCATCATCCCAGCCAAAGGAAATTATTTTGATGAAGAACATTTTTTTAAGGGAACAAAGTAAACTTAGGACAAAACACAAGATACGGTAACCTTTATATAAATGGGTACCCATTTTCCAGCAAACTAAAGCTCAGTTTGTCTCAGATGCATTAACACATACCTTTGAACAAGTGGCAAAGGAAGGAAATTGAGGGTGGACGTCATATCCAGTCCACAGTCCAACATAATGGTGGTTGATTTGAATTTAAGCACATTGCATGGTAAGGTTGGGTGCCCGGACAGGCAATACTGAAAAAAAGTAAATCACTTTTATCAATAATCAATTACCAAAAAAGCCCCAAAAGTACAGTAAATTAAATTGATCATTTTATATCAAAAGAACAGTATGTAAATGCAGATAACTTTCTATGTGGTTTTCTCCCTTTTACAGCTCTGAATACCACTTCCCCTAGCAGTTCCAAATACTCAAAAATCTCAGATCAGACCTTATTTTTCGTAGGGTACCAAGTTATGCCTCAAGCAAGCACAGTAATTATTTGAAATAGAAAGTTTCCAAACTATAGTTACCTGGTCCACTCTCAAGTGACATTTCCAAATTCCCACTATCTCATTGCACCTAGGTACTGCCTAAAGCTGCAGAAGTTAACTGCCTCCTACACCAGATGCTCCAACTGTGCGATGGGTTTGGTTTTCTCCTCCTATAAATAAGTCAAGCGATTTTCCTCAAAGTGGAATGGCTGAGGAGGGTTAGCAAGCAAGCATCAATGAGGGGTGATGGCTCAGCCTCGTCAGAAAAATGACGCAAAAGGACAAGTGACTTCCCTGATGTGCAGATACTAAGCAGGAGGGAGGGACACCTATTCCCAGCCAGTCAAGCGTCTCTCAGCTGTGGCAGCAGACCTCAGAAGTCAAAGGCGCACAAGCCACAGTGGAGTCTTTAAAGGAGAGTGATGAGGCAAGACCATGCACTGACCTCAAACATTTCTCACGTCCTCCCCAGTGCAGGGGGAGTGATATGCCACACTGAGAATTATTTATATGGGGTGTGCCCTGTGTCACCTCTTATAATTTGATTGCTGCTCTGAAGAAAAAAGAGTAAAGAAGAGGGAAAAGACCTTTCCCTCATTTTTAAAGTCATCACATACAGCAAAGCCCAGAAAATAGAGGGACCGATGCTCTTAATCCCTTGACAAGTACATTCTTCCTTTCCAATTTTAGGTACAGGACCAGCACCAGTCAGAGTAATGTGACATCAATGCTGGCCCCACGTGGCCACAGCACCTCAGGCTAAGTCTTCCCAGGTATTTGTTGCTTTGCTTGTTCTGTCACAGAATAAATGTCCTACTTTTCTCTAGAGGACATTACAGGGACTAGTGATTTTTAAAAAAATATATTTTAATTGATTTCAGAGAGGAAGGGAGAAGGAGAGAGAGATAGAAACATCAATGATGAGAGAGAATCATTGATTGGCTGCCTCCTGCACACCACCTACTGGGATGACCTTGACCGGAAGTGAACCCAGGACCCTTCAGTCTGCAGGGCGATGCTCTATCCATTGAGCCAAGCCAGCTAGTCTGGGACTGGTGATTTTTTAAAACTGCATGTTCTATGAAGGATAAGGCCAAGATCCAAAAAGAATGTATTTTGCAAGCTCCTTTATTCCAAGTTTATTTATGATGATTATATTTCCCAAACCAAAATTTGCAACTCATGGTCTGAAAGAGTATAAAGTTACTTATAATGAAAACAGTACAAATTATTTAAAACTAGAGGCCGTGCACGGGTGGGGTACCTTGATCTGGCAAGCGATCAAGGCCTATGGGGGGAGAGGCGGGCAGCTGGCTGGGGGGAGGGACCCGGAGAGGTTGGCCGGCCAGCCCCCTGATCAGGGCCTATTGGGGGGCCGGTGGCAGGGGCGAGGGACCGTGGGAGGTTGGCTGTGGGCGCGCACTGACCACCAGGGGGCAGCTCCTGTGTTGAGCGTCTGCCCCCTGGTGGTCAGTGCACATCATAGCGGCTGGTCGTTCTGGTTGTTCGATTGTAACAGTCATTTAGGCATAGATAGATAGATAGATAGATAGATAGATAGATAGATTGTAATTGTCCTTAAAAAGTCCAGGAAGCATGATTTGGGTAATTATACTTTGCATAAGTTCGTTCTTTGATAGGTATCAGAATTACAGAAAAAAACATCTCCCTACTAATCCCTACTCTATCTTCCCTACAGTTCCCCATGGTTAGCTTGTTCTTATCCCTATCTAAGAATTATTTGTTAAACTATCTCAAAATGAACACAAAGCATTATGTTAAACTTGCCCCAAATAAGCCAAATGTTCTGATAGCTTTCCTATATTTCTCCTTTTAAAAAGAAATCAGATATTCAGAAAAACCTAAAAAGAAATAAAATTAACTGTATATAATGGTTATCGCTGGGTGGAAAGATATGGTGTAATTTTCTTCTTTCTGCTTCCTGTATTTTCCAAACCTTTGACAATAAGCATTTATTACATCTGTATAATTAGAAAAAATATGATTAAAACAAAATTAGAAATCTAGCCAGCAACACTGAATCACCACATTTTTCTTATCTTCATTTTTAACTCTAAATTATGGATAACAGGTTACGCCAGAAGGCAGAAGATTAACGTGTAAAAAAGCTGCTGCTCAAAAGATTTGAGGCAAGAGAATTTAGCTGAAAGACTACATTTGCTCCTGTCACACAAGGATAAAGAAAGGTGAGGAGCAATTTATAAGGGCCATAACTGAATGGAAGATTTCCATAGCATCTACTAACAGAGTGCCAGACCTTGCTCTCACTAGTTCCATTTTTATGGATGAGGAAATGGAGCTTTACACAGTTGAGTGGCTTGTCTGAGAAGAGCCAAAGACTCGCAGCAAAGTCCCCTGACTCTAAAAATCCCACTCGTGTTTCCCAAATAGCACTGCTCACTTTGTGGATCAACAGAGTCTCCTGAGGCACTAAGTGACTGGCCCAGGTTCACACAATCAGTAACTGAGGCACCTGCAAGGTTCCTCAAGGTTACCTGTCTCCAGTGATGCTCTCTGCCTGTACCTAATATGCTGCCTGCAATCCCTGTAAGACGAATACACAGAGGTATTAACCAATCATGTGATTTCAATTTTTGAAATTAGAAATGAATCTACATTACAAAAGTTTGAAAAATAATAAAAAGAAAAATTGTAGCCACAATCATTTTTCTAGTCCCTGTCTTTTTTTCATATCGGTAAAGGCTATAATTTTAGTATCTCTACTGCTGTGCATGCTGCCTTTAAAACACATGACGACTATGTTTTTTGGTGCATCATACTTCATTTTATTGGCTGCCTAAGTAAATACACCATTCTTGTTTAATCATTCCCTTGCTGTTGAACATTTAGTGTTGCTTCCACTCGCTCTATTACAAACATGGCTGTGGTGATCATTTTAGTGCTTAAGGTTTTTTTCCATACTGGACTATTTTTTTAGAGGATTCCCAGAAGTGGCATTAACTAGGTCAAAAAATATGAGCATTTTATGGCTCTTGATATATGTGCCAAAATGCTTTCCAAAAAAAGGCTGTACCTATTCACAATGTCATCAGTAATATATCAGAAGATCTGTTTCACTGCTTATTCCCATCAGAATTACAGTCACAACCATCTAGAATCTACACCAAAATGCAGCTATAATGTTAGTAGTAGCTGTCCAGAATCAATTAAAGGGCCCTAAACAGGCAAGTCGACTACTTGGGAGGAAGTTTGGAGAAATGATGAAAGCAGGGAGTTTGAAGTAAGACTGTCTGTGCTCCTATCCTGGTGGTGCTTGTTATTGACATGTGAGTTGGAAAAGTTACTTAACTTTGCAAAGACACAATTTCCTCATATGTAAGATGTAGTAATAAAGCTACTCTCCTAAAGCTGTGAGAACTAAATGAATGGATATAGCACCTGACACAGGGCCTGTGCTCACTATTAATTCGGTAGTTACAGAATCATTAAGGGGCTGAAGAGGCTACCTAAATTTGGGGAGACTAATTTGCAGCATTTTAGAGACGCAAGTCTATTCTAGAGTGGCATTCACTAATGTCTTAGAAATTTGTATATCCCACAAGACTAGGTAAAGCAAATGTACAATTTTACAAATACTGTCAGTTGCTAGTTTGCCCTCCAGGAAGATACAGCCACTGCGAACAGTGTGAATATTCTAGCCAAAATAAGGTTCTACAATTTTTTTTTTTTGCTTAACAAGCACATAGCAATGCTTTTATGTTAATTTTATTTCTAAATAACAAAGAGTTAAAGTGAATCAAAGAGTTTTATAAGATACAATAAATCTCACAACTCTGGACTAAAACATTATATGTCCTCCTTTTCCCTAGTCTTGGTTAAAATAATTTAATATACGTAGTTATTAAGATATGGTGTTTATTAAGTGTCAGGCACTTTGCAAGAACTTTACATTTAGTTCCTTTAATCCTCCCGAGTGCCATGAGATAGTAATAACTTTCCCATCTTATAGGTGAAGAAAAGGCACAGAGATTATGAAGTTGCACATGTTACAAAGTTGTAAGGGTGTGCCAGGACTTAACCCAGGACAGTGAGACCCAGAAAGTGTACACTTAACTACCACAGCATGCCATGCTACACGGAAAGAAAGGAATTGTCAGGGACCCCCCAAAACCATGCAGAGATGTATGTCCCCAAAGGCCATCTTTTAAGTTGATAAAGAATGTAGATTGAATTTATAGTCTTGTTGTGAACAATGAAAATTAGTTATATGATTAACTTAAGATAAAGCAAAGGTCCCAATTAGATTAAATTATTAAATTGGCCTGTAATCCATCACAAGCAGTAATTTTCTTTTGCTGGATTTTCCCTTCCATTCGAAAAAAGGTGATAGTATTCTCTCACTACAAAGTAGTGTGACTGCTGAAACTGCCTCTAAATATCTATTATGTGACCTAAAACCATTAGGTTAAGTTAATGCCAAAAGCTTTTTAATTTTGTTTGGGAGAATTTTTTTTGATGCTGTGCAATTCTCCCAAACAAGATTAAAGAGGGGCTGGTTTTCCTTAAAAAAAAAAAAAAAAGGCAATAGTGTTAATGAAGCTGTAAATGACATCACAAATTTTCCCCTTTCTTTCTTTCTCTAAACCAACGCATATGTCCACTGTGGAACTCTATGAGCAGAGACATGAAGATCGGTTTGCCTTTCTCACTGGTAGTAAAATAAAGAAGTGAGTTTGGTTGTTTCTGATTCATATACAACATTAAAAAAAACAGTTTTAGCAAAATAATTTTTGTATAATGGTTTTGCCTCCTGGTAAAATATTAGAAAACCTATTAGTATAATTCAAACATAAATGAATATAGGGTAAAACAGATTTAATGGATTCAGAAAATGTATTTGAAAAATTCCAACACTGATTCAAGGCAACAATGATTTAAACTATAAATGGAAGGGTATTTTCTTTAATCTGATAAAGGGTTCCTAACCAAATCTTACATCATAGTTAATGATGAAGCATGAGAAACAGTTCTGCAAGTCAAGAACAAAACAAGAATACCTACTATGACTGCTTAAATTCAACACTATACTGAAAATGCTATATAGTGTGATAAGACAAGAAAAATCTATAATAATAAAAGCATAATATACTAATTAGACCGGATGTCCTTCCAGACGACCTTCCAGACAACGCTGGGGCTGCGAGGGAAGCCTGGGGACCGGGTGCCTGCTGGAAACTGGAGGGAAGCCCGGGTCCCGGGTGCCAGAGGGAAGCCGGTGCCGGCAGCTGGGGGAAGGAATGCCTACTCTTGCACAAATTTCGTGTATCGGGCCTCTAGTAAAATATAAAATGTTAGAAATAGAGAAATAAAACTGTCATCATTCACAGATGATAAATTAGAAGACATTCTGAAAACACACTATTACAATTAATAAGGCAGTTCATCAAGGTTGTTGGATACAAGAATTAACATACCAAAATTAACTGAGTTCTTATATGCCAGCAATAAACAAGTAGTAAACACAAATAAGCATTAAAATAGAATACCATTTAGCCCTAACCGGTTTGGCTCAGCGGATAGAGCGTCGGCCTGTGGACTCAAGGGTCCCAGGTTCGATTCCGGTCAAGGGCATGTACCTTGGTTGCGGGCACATCCCCAGTAGGGGGCGTGCAAGAGGCAGCTGATCAATGTTTCTCTCTCATCGATGTTTCTAACTCTCTATCCCTCTCCCCTCCTCTCTGTAAAAAATCAATAAAATATATTAAAAAAATAAAATAGAATACCATTTATATAGCAAAAAATTAAATGTATCATAAAAGTATAAAAAAGTGTGAAATCTTTACCAAAAAAATTATAAATCTCTACTGAAAGATAATGTTAACTGAATAGAAAATAAACTACTGCAAAAAATAGCAGTTTTCACGAATCTACTTTTTCCATAGAGTTTAAGAATCATACGGATTAGGTAAAAAAATTAAGGAACAATGATCAGAGAGTATTTAAATTTTCTGATATTACAACTTAGTATAATGTGATTAACAGTAGGATATTGCACTGGGATAGCTAATGGACCAATTAACTAGGAATAAACTTCAAAAAAGAGGCACACATATATCTTGGACTTTGATATATGATAAAAATATCACTACCAATATATGGTGCTGGGAAAGTTTGTAATCCATTTGAAAAAATTACCTGAGAAATAGAAATGAGGAAGCAATAGTGGTCAATAAATGAAGATATGAAAAGATGCTTGATCTCACTATAATCTGGGAAATACAAGCCTTAGGTTGGCTAAAATTAAACAGACTGCAATACTAAGTATTGGAAAGAATGTAATCTATATATATAAAAAGCCAGCGACTGTAACGCCATAACAACCAGACAACTGGTCGCTATGACGTCCAGCCCCTACCCCTGGCTGGCCCCACCTCTGATCAGCCTCTCCCACCCTGATTGAAGGCAGGGCTGCTGGCCACCCCCCGCCCCCTTGGATCCTCACCCAGGCCGGCCCCACCCCCCAGCAGGGACCCCCACCCTGATGGGGGCATGGCCAGCCTGCAAACCACCTGCAGCCCCTCACCCAGAGGAGACCTCCCCCACCCCGACTGGGGGCGTGGCCCCTCACACAGGAGGCCCCGCCCACAGCGGGGACCCCACCCCGATTGGGGGTGTGGCCAGCCTGAAAAACTCCTGTGGCCGGTCACCCAGGACAGCCCCACCTCCCAGTGGAAACCCCCACCCTGGTAGGGGGTGTGGCTGATCTGCAAACCGCCCATAGCCTCTCACCCCAGCCAGCCCCCCAGTAGGGACCCCCCACCCAGATCCGGGACCCCCATCAGGGCAGGCAAACTGGCCCCCACCCGTGCACCAGGCCTCTATCCTATATAATAAAAGGGTAATATGCAAATTGACCCTAAAGGCAGAACAATCAGAACGACCACTGGACCAGTCACTACGAGGCGCACTGACCATTTCTTGGTTTCTTTTCCCGGCTGGCAGGCTCCGATCACCTGATGATGAACGAGGAACCAGGGGTGGGTGGTGGGGGGTGTGGGCGGTGCCAGGCCAAGGCCCCCGCCCTGCTGGTCACCCCACACACAGAGGGCAACCCATGGCGGGGGCGGGGCTGGTGAGCGGGCAGTAACAGCCAACCTCTCAGTCCCTTCCCCTGGCCGTCAGGCACTGATCACCATATGGCAAAAGGGGAACCAGGGGTTGGTGGCAGCAGGTTTCGGGGCCGGCTGTGGGCAACTGGGGAGGATGGCCTTGATTGCAGGCCAGGCCTAGAGACCGTACCCATAATTCGTGCATTGGGCCTCTAGTCTATATAGTATATAAAAGCCTAAGTGACTGTTATAACCAGTCGACTGAACGACCAGTCACTATGACACGCACTGACCACTAGGGGGCAGATGCTCAACACAGGAGCTGCCCCCTGGTGGTCAGTGCACTCCCACAGCCAACCTCTTGCAGCCGGCCAACCTCCCCCAGTCCCTCCCCAGGCCGCCTGGCCCCAATAGCCAGTCAGGTCGAGGAACCCCATCCGTACACAAATTCATGCACTGGGCCTCTAGTAGAGTATAAACTGGTAGAATCACTCTGGTGAACAATCTGGCAATACCTAAAAATGCTAAAAATATACATACTTTAACATATACTAAACTAATAAAAGCATATAAGGGTATGATACACAGCTACTAACTTGAGGAAAGCAGCAACCTCTGGTGAGGGAGGAAAAAATGAAAGTTGTTGATCTTAGCTTTAGTTATAACTTGTCTTTAAAGGGGGAGGGCAGGAAGGAGATCTGATTTTCCCTCTCACCTCCCAAAAAGTACAAACTATTAACATCTACCTAAGAGTGTCTTTTCTGTATTGTCATTAGATACTTCCGCAGACACCAGAATTATGTAATTATACCTTTCCTACTATTGTGAAAATCTGCAGTGTTATTTTCCTTATGAAAAAAGTCTCATGGGCCAAAAAGTACAAACTATTAACATCTACCTAAGGGTGTCTTTTCTGTATTGTCATTAGATACTTCCGCAGACACCAGAATTATGTAATTATACCTTTCCTACTATTGTGAAAATCTGCAGTGTTATTTTCCTTATGACAAAAGTCTCATGGTGCAAAAATAGAATCTAATAGGTCATAATGGATAAATATTTTAGTATTAGTATAGCATTTGCTAGGTATATTTGTTAATTTTCAAGGAACTGTGCTTGGTAGTGATAATGGTCTATAATTTTCATTTTGATATCTCACTTATCCTGATGCAAAGTGAACAAGACTTAAAACTACTGAAATGGCAATGAAATGGAATAAAATGTGAATATTACCTCAGGAGAAGGATGATTCAACAATATATGATCTTGGGGGGAGGGGAGAAACAAAGGTAACTCCTAGATTTTTAAATTATTGAGATTACTTCGGTATCTTTAATGAACTTCTTGATGCTATCTAGTCTTACAAACTTTGGCAAAACACTTCTCTAACAAGACCAGGCAAAGCTTTATAATTTTATGGTAAAATTTTCAACTGATATAATTACCTATTTACCAGAAATGTCATATTAATATGATAGCTATATTTATCAAATATTCATATTCATAAAAATACACATCAATGCTGACATTTGAAAAGGAATTCTAAAAATAAAAGTGGACCGGGAGAACCAAGATGGCGGCATAGGTACACACTTGTACTTGCTGCCTCAAACCACCTCATCAAAACTACAACAGAAAGACAAAACGGATATTATCCAGAACCACAGGAAGGTTGGCTGAGTGGAAATTCTACAACTAGAAGGAAAGAGAAAAGCGCATTGAAACTGGTAGGAGGTACAAAGGCGCGTGTGGAAGCGGGCTGGAAACTGGGTACGCTGTTGTCTTTTTCAATTGGGAGGGAGATACAAACTCCCAATTGCTCTGAATTCCAGTTCCCGGCGAGACTCTGGGGACCCAGACTTATACGGGGAGAAATTGGACTGTCTGGCATTGGGCTGGAACGCAAGGGCGGCTTTCTCGCAGAGGTGCTTACAGCAATCATTGTTCCTGCACGGGGCCATGGGACACAGAGACCCTGGGACCTCTCTGAGGCAGAGCAGATTGGCAGCCATTGTGGTTTGCTCTGCCCTGATGATTCCCTGAGACCATGCCCCACCCAATTTACAACCCCATCCAAGCTGTGAGCAGAGGCTTTTGCATATGAATGGCCTGTTCTTTTGCAATCTAAAACCTAAAACTGCAGCTGGGTCAAAGAGCACCAAAGCTTCCAAAAGAAGGCCTAGACAGCAGCCTGCATTGCTTCACAGCTGGGCCTCCTCTGGGCACTTCCAAACCGCAAACAAAGAGGAGGAATCTGCAGATCTCACTGTAGCTCCTGCTGGGTGGCCTCAGGCATTGGCTGACTTTGCACCTCCTTGGAGATCCAAGAGCCAGTGTACCCAGTGGTCAGAGTGAGACTATACCAGAGTACAACTCTTCACATCCATAAGCGACACACTCAAGGGGCAGATTCAGTGAGCACCAAAGCCCCACTGAAGCAAGTCCTGCTCCATAAGGGTATCTCCAGCACAGCAGTTCTCCCACTGTAGACACAGCTGGTCCTCACAGCCAATTGGCCTGGTGGTCAATTCCTCCCATGATACCAACAGCAATCAAGACTTAACTACAACAAGACTGTGCACACAGTCCACAAAGGGGTGCACCAAGAGTGTCAGCCTCAGGTAATATAGGACACCTAGCACATAAAGCCACTCTATCAACACAGGGAAACAGCCAAAATGTGGAGACAAAGAAACAGGTCACAAACGAAAGAAATGGAGGAAAGCAAACTACTGTATATAAAGTTCAAAACCACGGTTATAAGGTTACTCAAGAATCTTCTCGAAATCTCCGAGAAATGTAGTGAGACCCTCAAGGATATGAAAAAGGACCACTTAGAAATTAAGCGTACACTTACTGAAATAAAGAATAATATACAGAGATCCAACAGAAGACTAGAGGACCCCAAGAATCAAGTCAAAGATTTGAAATACAAAGAAGCAAAAAACACCCAACCGGAAAAGCAAAAAGAAAAAAGAATCCAAAAATATGAAGATAGTGTAAGGAGCCTCTGGGACAACTTCAAGCATACTAACATCCGAATTATGGGGGTGCCAGAAGAAGAGAGAGAGCAAGATATTGAAAACCTATTTGAAGAAATAATGATAGAAAACTTCCCCTACCTGGTGAAAGAAATGGACTTACAAGTCCAGGAAATGCAAAGAACCCCAAACAAGAGGAATCCAAAGAGGACCACACCAAGACACATCATAATTAAAATGCCAAGAGTAAAAGACAAAGAGAGAATCTTAAAAGCAGCAAGAGAAAAACAGTTAGTTACCTACAAGGAAGCACACATACGACTGTCAGCTGATTTCTCAACAGAAACTATGCAGGCCAGAAGGGAGTGGCAAGAAATATTCAAAGTGATGAATAGCAAGAACCTACAACCAAGATTACTCTACCCAACAAAGCTATCATTTAGAATTGAAGGTCAGATAAAGAGCTTCACAGATAAGAAAAAGCTAAAGGAGTTCATCACCACTAAACCAGTATTATATGAAATGCTGAAGGGTATTCTTTAAGAAGGGGAAGAAGAAGAAAAAAGTTAAAAATTATGAACAACAAAGTGTCAACAAGTGAATCCAAAAATCAAGTGAATAAAAAAATCTGATGAACAGAATAAACTGGTGAATATAATAGAATCAGGGGTATAGAAAGGGAGTGGACTGACAATTCTCGGGGGGAAGGGGGTTTGGGGGGTGAGGGAAGAGACTGAACAAAAATCATACACCTATGGACGAGGTCAGTGGGGGGCGAGGGGGTAAGAGCATGGAGTGGGGTGGGAACCAGGTGGAAGGGAGATATGGGGGGAAAAAGAGGAACAACTGTAATAATCTGAATAAAGATTTATTAAAAAAATAATAATAAAAATAAAAGTGGACCTTAGGTTAGAGCAGAATAGGAATTGGAAATTTCACTGTATGAATTACCTTCACTAACAGTAAGAATTATTGACAAATATTTTCTATCTAATACTTAATTAGCTCTTTCCCAGCAAGTGAATAAAGTAAATATTGTTGATACCAACTCAATTGTCAAGGCTCAAGATCACAGTTAATAACAGACTGAATTCGCACTCAAATCAGCACAAATTTTAAGTGCTTTCTCTCACATCATTCCAAGTAATAGGAATAAGAATGACTTTGACAGTGCACTATGCTAAGAGTGACAGATTTAATATGGATAGAAGAGTTGGAAAGGACAAAACATCAAAGAATCTTAGAAATAACAGTGACTATAGTTTTGTCTAGTCATCTTTTCTAACTGCTCCCTCAATATTGTGTCCCTATTGTACCACTATCAAATCCCTGCTAGATTACCTCTAAGGCAGACAGCTTGGAATAGACTGATAAGGGAAAGTATTTGATTAGTCCATTCAGACTACTGACATTCGATTCCATGTCTCCAGAAGCAGTACACTAGCGTATTTTAATACTTTTTAAATGTTCTATTTCCTAATGACAAAATCCACACTTTTTTTTAAAATTTAGTTTTTTTCCCCATCTCATCAGATTCTTAGCTTCCACAAAAATCATAAAATACTGGGGCTAAAGGGGCTTTGAATTAAAAATGGATCATAAAATTAAGAGTAAAAGCTAAAATAAAACTTCTGGAAAAGCACTGTTCAAAAGAAATATCGCACAATGCAGGCCACACACAATTCTAAAATTTCTAGTAGCTAAATTAAAAAAATAAAAGGAACAGGTTTAAGTTACTTTTAGTAATATATTTAACCCACTATATCTAAATTATCATTTCAATATATAATCAATATAAAATTTTATTCACATATTTTTTACATCACTTGTTAGTACTAACTCTTTAAAATCTGGTGTGACCCTTATGTTCACAGTGTATTTCAATTTAGATGCCAAATTTTCACCTGAAATATATGCATTTAGATTTCATAAAACTTACAGTTGAAAAAAGTAGCTCCACATATCCAAGTTCTTATGAACATACTAAAACGTTTTCAATAAATGAATTGCATGTCAACCTTTAAAAACCAAATTAATTAAATTGAGATACAACTTAAAATTCAGTTGCTTTGTCATACTAATAACATTGTGAGTGTTCAATAGTGCAATTATAGTATCCACATGCAATTAGTGGATACTATATTGGGAAGGGTAACTCTAGAAAAACAGGAAAATCACTTGTGCCTTGGGTTGGGCAAAAATTTCTAAGATTAGACACAAAAAGCAAGAACCATAAAAGAAAAATCTATAAATTTGATTTAATAAAAATTTAAAACTTGTTCTTCAAAAGACATTGTTAAGAAAATGAAAGATAACACACATTAGGAGAAAATACTTGCAAAACACATATTTGATAAAGAACTTGAATACAGAAGATAAAAAGAACTCTTTCAACCTGAGAACACAAACAATGAAATAAAAATGGGCAAAATATTTGAATAGGCATTGACTGAAAAAGACATATGGATGGCAAATTAAAAGATCCTAAACGTTAGTCCTTGGAGAAATACAAAGTGAAACCATAATAAGATGCCACTGCATTCTTGCTAGAAGGGTCAGAATTAAAGATTGACAAGTTGGAAACCTCATACACTACTAGCATAATGCTTTTGAGATTCACTTTTGTTTCTGCAAATACCATTCATCTTTATTACTAAGAAAATATTCCATTGTACAGATGTACCACAATTTGCTTATCCATTCACAAGCTGATGGATATTTGGATTGTTATTTTCAGTTTTTGATGATTATGAATAAAGCTGCTATAAAATGTCACATACAGGTTTTTGTAGGGGCGTATGATTTTATTTCCCTGGCATAAGTACTTAAAGAGTGGGTTATATATGTTTAACTTGATAAGAAACTCCCAAACTGTTTCCCAAAGTGGACAATTATTTTTAGCTTAAATAAGCCAGTTAGATTTTGTTGCTGGGCTGTGTACTACAGCATCCAATATCCCTTTTAACCTAGGCATAAAGCATTAGTTCTAATTGTGCTTCTAATTTGGTATTAGCCCCCATGAATCCCTAAATTCTTTGGGCCTCAAATTTCCTCATCCACCATTTCATTGGGGCACCCAAAATCCTTGGTCTTTTATATAACCTGCCAACAAGACGTGTCTGTGCCACTGTATTCTTTTACAATTCACTCTCTGAAAGTATAAAAAAAATTACATGATTTCTAAGCTGGAAGGAATTCCAAGATCATCTAGTCCAAATACCTCTTTTAAAAATGAAGAACCTCACTCTTCCAAGGCTTGTGAGCTTTCCTCTCCACCAACACACCATAGTATACACATTCAATGACATCAGTAAATGCAGCTCACTAGGAGACACTCCATGCCCAAACAGGGTGTGTAAGATTCGTAATGTGTCAGGGAAAGAGGGGAGTACTGAGACTCCTTGCCTTATACCTCACCATCCTGAGTTAAATTGCTTCCACTGAGCCCAATTTGCCTAATTTGATACTATTATCCCTGCTAAGAATTTTGGGCCAGGCCCTGACACACTCAGAGACTTCTATAAATACATTTCAATTTTATTTGGTAATCTTTCACTTATTCCGCTTTATTTCTTGGTTCTATCTTGCAGGAGAGCTGTTAAATGTGTCAATCATACTCACTGTCAAAATGACTACACAGCTGGATAAAAGAGAGGGTAATTTTCCACTCGAGCAGAAAATCTGTAGCATGCATGGTGAACACAGAGAAAGAAGTCACTTTCTGGTTGGGGAGTGGCTAAATTCCATGACACTTACGGTAGTGCCCGCCTGTTTATCCTGATCCTGTCCTCTGACTTGGCTTTTCATAAAAGTGAGTAAAGAAGCAGAAAGTGGTGGTAAAAAGCCTTTCCCTACGCCCCCTGCCCCTCCCACACAGAGAAGCTCAGAAAGAGTGAGAATGTTGACAGTAAACATTAAAGATGAGAGAGGGCCTGACTTGGGAATAAATACTGTTGGCTGTTGGGCACCAGAATTTTAAAAATGTTAGAAAGTGATTATAGTTGATAAAAAAGAGTCCACAGAGCTATGTATATGACATCAAAGTATTTTTTAAAATTCACTGGAAGCACATACAGGTTGTCCCCCAAAAATGTATACACAGTTTAACAGCTGATAGCTCAATTTTGAAAATGAAATGTATTTTAATAAACATTGCCTTTATAATTATTCAAAGTGTGCGCATACATTTTTTTGGGGGGGATACTCTATATATACCAAACTGGTAAAAGTGGTTACTGCTGGGGACAGGGTGTTGATCATACTGGAACCTTCACTGTTTACTTTCGATTTTCTGTACTCTTGACCTATTTTTTAAAAACATTAACCAGATTTCTTTAAAGCAGATTTTTTTCCATTTTTTTTTTTAAATAAAGAGTAATTAACATAGAGATTTCTATTGGCAACCAAGTTTTAAAAGAGGTAGAGAGGAAATGGGAGGTAGGAGGTAAGGGTAGAAATAGTTGACAATAAATTAACTAGTACTACTCTAATCTAACTTTTCATTGAAACTATGTATATAGCTATGATCCAAGCAAAAGTTGTACTACCACTACCAAAAAGACATTGTATTAAAGGTCATATATGATTGATCTATGCACTGTGTTTTACTTTTGTTCTAGAGTATTTGTTTTACTTGTGAGTGGTTTTCAGGTGTTTAATGACCCAATATTATGTCCTATAATATAAGAAAAAATACACTAAGGCTGATAAAAGTGCTAGTAAAAAGCAATATATGATTATGATGGAGAAAGGTAAAGATCATTGTAAAAAGAGAAAGAAGTATGAAAATGGTAAGTATAATATTGGGATGAATTAAATAACAGTAAAGGCAATTTAAGAACAATGGTATTGAAAATTTGCAGCAATGACAATGAGCAAGAAAGTAGAAAAAAGATTAACAAAATGCTATAAAACTTGTAAATGGCTAAGAGGATTAGGTTGAGAATATGTTGAGTTAAAGGAGCCGGACACAAGTAAGTACATAGATGGATTAACAACTAGATAATTTATGTTCGTTTTACGGTATGGAAATTATATACCTATACATATGGTATATCCATACCCTGAGGACGGCATCACACGTTCCAGTGATTTACCTATATTCAACCTGTCGATGTGACTATGTATTTATCATAGCATATCCTATGTATTCATCAGTTCTGTAGAAATGGGATCCTCCCAAACTTTCTCAATAAAGATGAAGTCAAGGAATTCACTGGGTGTTTCTGTTCTCTTTTTCCATGTGGGCACTCATCCTATATGGTGCCCATCAAATGGTCCCATTGATTCTCCAGATCCCTTTCGCATTCTGATGTGTTTGTGAATTCTGTTACTACTTATGAGGGCCTCATAATGTGCTTAGAAAAATCTTGTTCCAAGTAGGTAATTCTGACTTTGCTTTGATGCATTTGCTAAACATGCTGATGCTTCCTGTTTTGATTATATTTCACTATTTGAAAATATTTTCTGTAATGCAATGAATTGTACTTTTTTTTATTTCCGAACTCCTTTGCCCGATTCCAAAGGGATGAATAAGGCTCCAGGTGTTTAAAATTCTTACTTTAAGCTCCTAAACTTTCTGTTACTGTCCAAAGCACCAAGTCTCATATTTAAAATCCACCACTGTGGCTTCAGTCTATCCTTCTAACTTCTACTTTTAATACATTCAATAAGTCTGCCCTTGGTCCCAACTGCAGTGATCTAGTGCTCCAATCACAGGTACAAATCTTTCACATGTTAATAACACATGTTGAATGAAACTGTTGATATTCTGAATAAGGAGGATGTGAGAAAACAGAAATGTGCCCATTTTTGTACACATTGCTATAGAGCTGAACATCTCATTCTAAATCTTTTTTAAAACCACTTTATTAAGGTATGATTGACATGTAAAAATGCACTGAAATATATTTAGGGTACATAACTCGATGAGTTTGGGGATAAATATATACCCATTAAACCATCACCACTATCAAGGCTATCCATAAACATCCATCACCTCTCAAAGTTTCCTCTCACTCCCATTATTATTATTACTTACGTGTGTGTGTGTTTGTGTGTGTGTGTGTGTGTGTGTGTGTCAAAAACACTCAACATAATCTAAACGTTGTGGGGTTTTTTTTGTTAATCCTTACCCAAAGATATCTTTTCCGTTGTTTTTTTTCCCCCAGAGAAAGTGGAGAGAAGCGGGGAGAGACACATCCATTGGTTGTCTCCTAAAGGTACCCTGCCCAGGGCCAGGGATTGAACTTGCAACCTAGGAACATGCCCTTCAATGGGAATCGAACCCATGATCCTTTGGTGTGCGGGCTGACACTCTAACCACTGAGCTACACTGTCTAGAGCCAAATGCTTTTTAATTTAACTGTTCCTTCCACCCACAGAAAGATAAAATGTTCCTCCGCCAATGTATTTATCAACCAAGGTACCAGTTCAAATTTTCTTTCTCTAGGAAGACCTGATTCTTTGGTTCGAATTCATCTTTCATGATTCTAATCTTCCATACCTTACTATTGCCTTTATCATGGTCTATCACTAAAACTACATACACTTAGCCCCATGCATAAATAATATACACAGTACACTGTGTCTATGGTTTGTTAAATAGTGAGTTACTGACAGGTAGGGTCTATGTATGCCCCACAGCATCAAGGAGGTTTTGTACAATATAGGCATTTACTAACATTTGTTGGATTTTTGTTATTCTTCCTCTTATCTGTTAGTTTTAACTATCACATAGTCATTCATCAACAGTTTCTTCCTATTGGATCTACACAGCGTGAATCAAATATAGCTTAAAATAAATAAGCTACTGTCTAAGGTTCCAAAATCCTTTTTGTTTCTATAGAGATTATTTTTGGTGTGGTAATTATGTTTATTTTAACAGACTGTTTTGTTTACATTTCTTGCCTTTATCAGGCCTGTCTCTTAAGTACAGAGAGGGAAACTATTTCTGGCTGTTCTGTTTTCCAAGGAAACCTTGCAATTTTCTTTTAAGGTCATAGAAGTCTTTTATTTCTATGAGTCTGCTATGCACCATCTAAGACTTTAAGTTATAAAAACCATTGTTTTCTCAAAAGTCTGGAAAAAGCTTGCAAGATATAATTAACTACCTAGAATAAACAATACAACATAAATAGATCTTCCCCTTAGAAAATAACATATTGTTGGGCTATGTGAAAGAATCTCACTTCATTAGCAAGAAAGCAGCTACAGCAGATAAATTAAAATATACAAAAATTTCAAGACAAAATTCAATATAGCAGTGACATGTTGAGTTTGAGCAGCATGCCCACTCACGTCAGAAATAGAACAGAGATGCCTACCACCACGACTAGTCCAAACTATTCTTAAAGTATAAAACAATGTAATCACACCACAGGGGGGCGGGGGAGGGGCGGGTGGAGTGAGGGGGGGAGGAGGTGTAAAAAATTATCTGTAAAGTTAAACAGGTGGAAAACCCAACAGAATTAACTGGGAAAACTACTAAAAATTAAAATAAGAAAACTCAACAAAAGGCTGTAGAGAGAATAAAAAAACCAAAACAAACAAACAAAAAAAACCCCGCCCTGGACCATATGGCTCAAATGGTTGGAGTGTTGTCCTGAACACTGAAAGGTCATGGGTTTGATTCCCAGTCAGGGCACATACTCAGGTTGCGGGTTCCATCCCTAGTCGGGGCGCATGCGTGAGGCAACTGATTGATGGTTCTCTCTTTCTCTTAAATCAATAAAAGATTTCCTCAGGTGAAAGAAAGAAAGCCCAGCTGGTTGGCTGAGTGGCTGAACCTTGAAGATATTATGCTAAGTGACATATGGAGATGGGTGGTGGTGAGGGCTGCACAACAATGAACAAGTACTTAATGGCACTGAATTATATGTTTAAAAATGGTTAAAATAGTAAATTTTATGTTGTGTGTATTTTACTGGAATTAAAAAAAAAATGTAATGCACAAGCAGAAAATCTGAAGAGACCTATAGCAAGTAAAATAACTGAATTAGTGCCCCGGTCTGGTGGCTCAGTCCGTTAGAATGGATCATCCCCGGTTGATGCACACTGGAGGCAATCAATAGATGTTTCTCTCTAACATCAATGTTTCTCTCTCTCCCCCCTCCCTTCCTCTCTCTCTCAAATCAATAAACATATATCGAGTGAGGGTTAAAAAAAATTAGTCAATTAAAAATCTTCCCACAAAGAAAAGCCCAGCCCCAGATGGCGTCATTGATGAATTCTATCAAACTTTTAAAGAAGAAATAATATCAATTCTTCATACACCTTCCAGGGTAGACAGGAGGAGGGAACATTTCCCAACTCATTCTATGAGAACAATATTTCTCTGATACTAAAACCAAACAAAGATAGCCTAAGAAAACTGCAGACCAGTATCTCTCATGAATGGATCTGAAAAAATTACCCAACAAAATATCAAACCGAATCTAGCAACACTATAAAGGACTACACATCATGACCAAGTGGAAATGATCCCTAGAACACAAGCTTGACTTAACATTCAAAATTCAATTAAGGTAATATACCATACTAATACAATAAAACTCAAAAACCATAGGATTATCTTGCTATCCAAAGGAAAACCATTTGATAAAATCCAAGACCTGTCCATGAGAAAAATGCTCAACAAACTAGGGCTGGGAGGGAACATCCTCAACTTGATAAAGGGCATCTATGAAAAACCTGCAGCTCACATCACATTCAATAGTCAAAGACTGACTGCTTTCCCCCTAAAATCAGAAAAGGGGAAAAGATAGAAAGAACATCTGCCTGCACTTCTATTCAATTACTACACTGGAGGGTCTGGCCAGTGCATTTATGCAAGACAGAGAAATAAAAACACGGAGACATTAGAAACAAAAACTTCAGTCAACTGGTACCTGGATAAACAAAGTGTGGTGTATTCATATAGTGTCATATTATTGAGCAATGCATGCTACAACATGGATGAATCTCAAAAACATTATGCTAAGTGAAAGAAGTCAGACACAAAAGACCGCATATTGTATGAGCCAATTTATATGAAATGACCAGAAAGGGCAAATCTACAGACAGAAAGTAGATTAGTGGTTGCCTGGACTGACTGCTAATGAGCACAAGGGATCTTTCTGGAGTGGTGGGAATATTCTAAAACTGAATTGTGATTGTTGCCTAACTGTAAATTTTCCTAAAGTCATTGCATGTCCTTTAAATGCATGAGTTCTGTGGTAGGTGAATTATACCTCAATAAAGTTGTTTACAAATATAAAAAAAGGTAATAATTATAATACCATTTACATTACTATTACTGCTTGTTTACCCATATTTCCACATGCTGAAAAAAAAATATGGGAAGAATTACTAAGTTAGAACATGCAATTATGCCTTCCTCTACTTTATTAGAATAGAAAAATGCGTAAGTATTGTATATAGGGAAAGAAAGCTTCTGCTTAGGCCATAAATCTGAGAAATGGATTATTCATTAATGTAAGACATTTTATTATTCACCCCCCTTCATAAACATAAGTGAAAAATAAACTGTACCTTAAGGGCAAAAAGGGTGTTTAGTTTTACATGTCCTAAAAAGAATCACTGTTTAAAACATCATCTATCTGATAACCTTTCAGAAAGTTAAAGTTCATTCAGTTGTGCTTAAATTTAAATGTTTTACACCTTTAGGCATCTCCTTCGGATATATGGTCAATCAGGGACAATTTAAACTTCCGGTTTTTCTCAAAGTGAAGTTCCCACCACATAGTTCTTAGTTGTGATCACTAAGCACCTTGGGCTTTCAAGCTGACTCCTTTATCCTACACAGGCCTTCCTATTCCCCATTCCACCAGCCCTTTGCATTCCTGCCTTTTCTCACGATATCTACAAATTCTAGCAAATACCTCTTTGTTAGTCTTCCTGAGACGTCAACTCCTAGCTTCACCTCACCTTTTCTGGGTAGGAGGGATCTCCTGTCATTTGCTTCAGATAACATGATATTGTCATCTTCATCACTACACCCATGCATCAGCATTTTCAAAGCAACACCATAGATTCTTTTTTCAAAGCAACACCATAGATTCTTTTAAAAAACCTTTTTTTTTTTTTTTTTTTTTTTTAAATCTGGAGAAATTTACAGACAAGAGGGTGTGAGGATTGATGAAAGAAAAAAGTTACATTAGTAAGACAATGTAACTTTGTAAAGTAAAGAGACAGATGGCCTTGTTGGCAAGGACTGGGAAATGAATTCTCATACACTACTGGGTACAATGGTAAATGAATTCCCACACACTACTGGGTACAATGGTAAACTAGTGGGCAAGCTGGCCATCCCTGTTAAAACTTAAAGAAGCATTAAAAAAATACTGAACCAGTGCCCAACGATAATTCCACATCAGGAAGTTCACTGTAATATTGTTTGAAATCCACAGTGAGCCTGCTAGACTTTAGTTTCATAAATCTGTTTTGCTCGCTGAAATATATCCAGTGCCTTGAATAATGCCTAGCACAGAGGAAGCCAATGTTCAGGAAGATTTGTTGAATGAATAAAATGGATGATGGAGATCTGAAGGGCAGTTCAGGCCTGGGCCTCTGTTGGTATTTAGCAAGCCAAGAGGTGAATGTTCCATTAGGAATGCTAGGCGTTATGAGTTCCGTGGCTATGCTGCACTCCTAGCCCTTGTCCGTCCAGTATGCTTTGTTGATCACAGCAGCAAATGGCAGAGGGATTTATGTACTCAGAGCAAACCAGGCACAAAACAAATGTGCTTGTGCAGCTATAAGCAACAGCACTGCTGTCATGCTTGTTTAGTAAGTGGTATATACATACATATATTTTTTTCTTCAACTATTATTACCCTAAAAAAATTCATCATTAGTATACATTTTTTGGGGGGCTTAGTAAGTATAAAAGATTTAATCTTCACAGCAACCATTAGGGCTCTGAAATGCCCCAAAATAAATGATCTGTTTTTATCTCAGAACACTACTGAACAAGGTAAGTGACTTGGACTTATGTCATAGATTTTTAGAGTTTGAGGAAATCATATGAAAGGAGAAAAAAACCTATCATACTGTAATGATTGTCTTTACATCATAAAGACACAGGAGGGCACTCTAATCAACCAGCAAAGAAAAACACAGAAAAGATGGTGAAGTCAGGTTGACCTTTTAACAATCTTACCGCAATAGGTGAATTAAGCATCAGTCAATGTGTGAATGTTTGTAATTTACAGCAAGAGATTTTCCGTTAATCCAAATTCTAGGAAGCCAAAAGGACTCTGAAATTGTGTAAATTGGAGAAAGAATCCTTCCCTCTCAGATCCACACTTTCTAAAGATTTGTTCAATTAACCTTGGGGCAGGATTTGCCCCTTTCAAGCAAAGATCTTCTATACAAACTTCAATTCCACTTTTTTTTACTCCACTAGGAATAATCCATGAATCCATTTTTTTACTCCATCTCTTTTCCTAGGAGAAATGGCGAGTTAAAAGTTTGAGCCACCCACAAAGCCAGTAGTAAGTAGTAATGAGAGCATAGAACACTAAAGAATATGTCTTATGGCTTTCTTGAGTTTTTAAATTTATAAATACAACTACAGCATATAATTTCCTCTACCAAATTAAAAAAGTATAGCATATCAAGCATTTAAATGAGCTTTCTTTCAGACCTTTAACAAGAGAGCAACAATAACTGCAGAGATCCATAGATTCTAGGGAATCAGGACCATTCATACAGGATTATCATTCATCTTAAAGTCACATTCAAATTTGTGCTTCAGCAAAATTACAAATAATTCCTTGTCATCAATCTTTGGGGTCAAATGTAAATAGTCAACAAGGAAAGTATTAAAACTCTGAATGCCAAGGATATACTGTGGTTGCATCTTTGTTGACTGAATTAATTAGAAGATTCTCTCTATCTCTGGAACTATCTATAGCAGCGGTTGTCAACCGGTGGTCCGCGGACCATTGGTGGTCCGTGAAGCCCGAAAGGTTGGTGACTGCTGATCTATAGGAAGTATGACACATGCTGCATTCTTGAGCTGCTTATCACTTATTCACTTTAATCTTCATCTATTTGAATGACTAAATTCCTGGTCATGATGTTTCAAAGTCAATTTCTGTCAGTGTATTCAGTATTTTTTTTTTTTGTAAGTTCCCTATTGAATTCTAGTTCCTTATCCTTAGCTGAACTGGCCATCAGGGTGTACCCAATTAGGCTCAATCTATACTAAAAGAGAACATGCTCTAAAATTTGCTAATTTAGAGGATGCATTTTTAATTTTCCTCTTCCTTTTAAAACAATTCTGGTTCCCTGAAGATACTAATGAATTTCTTCAGTTAAATAAAGCTGCCTGAATACTGCATCATATTAGAGACAGTCCCTAAAATCCGTTCAGTTGATATCTAAGAAGGAGATATTTAAGGATTACTTTATAATGACATGCATTGTCTTCCCTTGGGTGTGTAAAAAGCCACCGAGAGAATGTGTCAAGTTAGAGAACTGTAAATGGTATCAGAGGCTAACTTGGGTAGTAAAAAAACTAACTTGGGCACTCAATTGGTATGATCTGATATGGAGTCCTTTGTATTATCAAGAAAGTTTCCAAACTTCAATTTTTTACCACTAATCTTTTTTAAGATCTTAATTTAACCAAACTCCTATTTAAAGATACTTTTAAAACTAGCCCAGAAGAGCGGATGAGAGGTAAGAAGGGAAGGTGGGGGTGAGGGGGTTCCTTCCCTGCCTCCTCTCCAGTCTCCCAGGTGCCAGACCTAAAGGCTTTCCCCACAGTGATCCTTTGATTATTTTTACTTCCCCTGGACCCGTATGTTCTAACAGAATTTTAACAAACTATAATTATTAAGAAAAAAATAGCTTCAAATAAACTCTCAGTATGCACTCTGGCGTCCTTCCTCTAAGAGCCAACCTAGAACATGCCAGGCACTGTGCAAGGTGCTGGAGCCCTTGCCCTCATTAAGCAGCAGACCCTTGAGGAAGGAATCTTGGCATGTTCTATGCCGCTTTTTTCCTCTGTGTAACTTTGAGCGAAATCACCTCCCTGGGTTCAGTTTTTTTTAAATCTGTAAAATGGGACTATCATCCCTGGGGCCTAGACCAAAGGATTAAATGGGCCACTGAATAGGAAGTACCTTGCACAGGGCCTGGCACATAGTAATTGTTCCATAAAGGGTAGCACTTATTTTTTACTCCAATGTTACAGCTTATTGTAACGTTTTAACTTTACCCCTTAAGATTTACTCAATGATATTTACAGACTTGATAAGCCTTCAGATATTATTCAACTACTATTTAGTGGTGTCACACTATGTTGGGCCTTGGGAATACACAGTCTAAAAGAGAGAGGGCAGAAATAAAACTAATCACCGCAAATGCTACAAAAGGAGGTGTGCCATGGAAGCATATAAGAGGGGTCGGTACCTAATTAAAGGAAACCTTGAGGAAGTGCTATTTTAAAAAAAATAATTTAATACATTTTTATTGATTTCAGAGAGGAAGGAAGAGGGAGAGATAGATAGAAACATCAACGATGAGAGAGAATCTTTGATCGGCTGCCTCCTGCACCCCCTCTACTGGGGACCGAGCCCTGACTGGGAATCAAACCGTGTCCTCCTGGTTCATAGGTCGACACTCAACCACTGAACCACACTGGCTGGACGAGGAGGTGCTATTTCATCAGAGACTGAAATGTATAAAGAAATTAGGCAGGGAGAAAGTGTTGTAGGCAATGGAACATACTGTCAAGTCCCAGAGGCAAAAGAGAGCAGGGAAAGCTGAAGGAACTGGGAGATGTGTCAAATCACTGCAACAGGGAGAACAACGGAGAGGAGGGCTAGACACACACCCGGAGAGGCAGGCGGGACCAAGTCAGTCAAGTGAAAAATTATAAAACTTTATCCTAAGGGCAAAGGGTTTCATGTAACTGCAGTTTAAAACAACTTTTAGGATGCAGAGGAGAAAACGGATTGGAGAGGGGAAAGACTGAATGTAGGCAGCCCAGATAGAAGGTCTTTTGAATTCCAAATGTCAAGTGAAAAGAGCCCCTACAAAGGCAGTATTAGCAGGACTGGAGAGAAACAGACCTGTTCAACAACAGAAGTAGACTAAGATGCGGTCACAGACTGGGAAGGGTATTTTGGAAGTCATAATCTCAAAACCAAGAATGTGCCCAATAAAATGTATTTCTGAGTTTCATGAAATAAATGTAAGACATGGCTGACTACATATTCCGGAAGCAGTACACAAAGTTAAACATTTTTGGCCATGGGAATATTTATTACAACTCTACGGGAGGCACATCACACAAAAGGAGTCTAATTTACTGTCAATATTTTTTGAAACCACTTTGCTATGTTGATAGAAATTCTGCATTACAGATCATCTATTAACTACCAAATGAGTTTTTCGTGTTTTTTTTTTTTTTAAGTCCTCACCTGAGGATATTTTTTCCATTGATTTCTAGAGAGAGTGGAAGGAAGGAGGCGGGGAGATAGAGGGGGGAGAGAGTGAGAGAGACATGTACATTGGTTGCCTCCTGCATGCTCCTACCAGGGCTGGGGAACCTGCAACAGAGGTATGTGCCCTCACTGGGAATCTAACCTGAGACCCCTCTAACCACTGAGCCAAACTGGCCAGGGCCCAAATGAGTTTTTAACACTTCCTCAGAGCTATCTTTTGGTTCTTAAAGGAAAAAAAAAAGTTTCTACTTTTTTCCCTTCCATGATTTCACATCTCTAAATAAATTAAGCAGGAGGATATTATGAGCAAACCAAAGTACAGGGGTGGCCAAAAGTAGGTTTACAGTTGTTTGTATGGAAAAAGACATGCAGGTTATAATTATTACTAATAAATAATACAAGAATAAATTCACAACTGTCAAATAAACCATGGCTCTCTGATAACCGCAGCAAATGAGTTTTTACGGAAAAACTGTTTCACACTTGCATGCCTTCGTGCCAAGCACACCCAACGTAATTTATCTTTTATTGAAGACACATGATCTGTGCTCCATTTAGGCCAGTGGTTCTCAACCTTGGCTGCACATTAGAATCACCTGGGCATCTTTTTAAAATCCTGATTTCTGGGCTCATCCTCCGGAAACTGTTTCTTTGTTACTAATGTTGTGGCCCCACCCCATAACAAAGAAACAATTTCCGGAGGATGCGGCCCAGAAATCAGGATTTTAAAAAGACTCCCAGGTGATTCTAATGTGCAGCCAAGGTTGGGAACCACTGATTTAGGCAAAAGCTTTTTGCTCCTAAGCTGATTCCTCTTCATGGAAGACCCGAGCCTACTCCTTCTTATCAATTCCAGAGTCACCTTTCCAAGAATGCCTCTCAATCATTCTCTCAGTTCTCCAAGCCCTAAACATGCCTCTGTGTTACCATGAATTAGAGATTTGGCTTACTTTTCTACCTTCATTATATTGCACACTTCTTTAGGGATAGAGTGGTGACTTTCAATTCTGCATTCTTAAGTGTCTAGCACACGGTACCTAGAAGCAAATTGATATTCTCAAGGTTTACGGATCTGTGCCCTCCCCTTACATAAACAGCTTTAAATAGAGAGAGTTTTGGAGCTGAATCTACTTTTAATACTTTCTCTGAGCTTTCAAAAAATAGCTGGCACTTTGCTGAGCAAGTAAGTATATACCTGCAGCATGGTAATTACCAAAGGGCAGATGAGAGGGGTGTGTGTCCTATGAAAAAGCATGTTCAAGTAATTACATAAATGGGAGGGGGTTAGGCTTTTTTTTTTTTTTTTTTTTGTATAAATTACAGATGCCCTCGTTGGTTTGGCTCAGTGGATAGAGCGTCAGCCTGCAGACTGTGTCCTGGGTTCAATTCCAGTCAAGGGCACATGCCTGTGTTGCAGACTTGATCCCTATAGCGGGCGTGCAGGAGGCAGCCAACCAATGGTTCTCTCTCATCACTGAGGTTTCTCTCTCTCTCTCCCACTCCCTTTCTCTCTGAAATCAATAAAAATATATTTTAAAATAAAATAAAAATTACAGAAAGTAAAGCTTGACAATATTTGGCTACAGGAACATGATTTTAAAAGGTACAGCATCGCACACGCTTTTCTCCTCTCCTAATTACGCTATTAACTAATCCCACACAGTTGGAATAAACTAGTTAGGTCTGCGTGCACAATGATAGTAAAATGGCTCAAAATAAAGGTCTGAGTGTTCTTAGAAGCCAGGTGTTTTGAGTATTGGGATTCGGACTCCAGGTAGACTGGCATATTCCATCTAACCTTGGGTCATGAAGTCCTTACAGACTGTAATGTCTTTTTATTTCAACTTGAAGATCTGATTGGCCTTATGAAGCAATTCATGAATCGGCAGCATTGCATCTAGCAACTAGAGGGGCGCTCCCAACTCTAATGTGTTAACACTTCCTCTCAATCCATCTATAAGCAGGCTCTACAGCAGCGGTTCTCAACCTGGGGGTCAAACAAGACCATCGGAAAACACATATATAATTACATAGTTTTTGTGATTAATCACTATGCTTTAATTATGTTCAATTTGTAACAATGAAAATACATCCTGCATATCAGATATTTACATTACGATTCATAACAGTAGCAAAATTACAGTTACGAAGTAGCAGCGAAAATAATTTTATGGCTGGGTCACAACATGAGGAACTGTATTAAAGGAAGGTTGCGAACCACCGCTCTACAGGTTTAAGCCTCAAATCCCCCAGGAGCACACCCTGCCCTCGTCCTTCTCTGAATTCCGAGTGCAATTAGGAGTCCGTAACAGAAAATTTAATAATGACCCTCTGTCCAATATTTTCTACCCTCTACTCATAAGTCACAAAGCCTCTCAACAATGGTAAGAAGAAACGCTAAACAAGCGCCAACTGCGTGGAAAGAAGTTAACAAGCTATTATAACACTCACGTGGCAGCTGAAACACCAGCCGAACCCAGTTCATCAAGCCCACCCTTAGTTGGTCGGTGAAGAAATGTTCCAGTCAACCACTTATCTAACCAAAGGGACCCACCAAGGGTGTCTAAGATCCCCTGGCAGCTGTGTGTGAGGTGGGGTAGGGAGGTGTGATTCGAACCCCCTCAAACAACAAACACCAGCTTTCCTTAGTTCACCGCACTTTCTAGTTCCCTAATTACCACCCCTTTAGACACGGTTCCCTTCGCCAGGTGGAAACGACTAAGTCCAAAGGATATGGCACAACCATTGCCCTCTGACCTAGGATAAGAGACTCACCAGTTTCATATTGGACTTTTGGTTGTTGAACACCAGTCACTGGACTCCTCAAGCCCAGAAAGCGTCTTCCGGTTCAAGCTCCGCCGCTCGCCCGAGGAGAGCATCGCGGGACCTGTAGTCTTTCTTCCCTGCGCCCCCTTTCCGGGGCATCATGGGAAATGTAGTCATGCCTCCCTACATCCTGGGAACTATAGTTATCTTTCCTTCTCCTCCGTTTTCTCTCGAAACATCTCCTTCCGTCCGCTCAAATTCATCCCCGCCGCCAATTCATCCTGCCTCTCCACCCCGGCGTGATCTCATGTCCACAGTCTGGGCCTGGTACCCATGGTATTCTGGGATGTGTAGTCCCCACGGCTCTGCCGCCCCTTTCCCCTCCTCCCGGTGGGCGCGAGACTTGCCGGGAGTTGTAGTTCACTGGAGTCTCTGGACGCAGAGTTCCACACTTTTACTCGGGGGAGGTAGGAACTACAACTCCCAGGGCCGCCCGGCTGCAGCAGGTGGGAGCGGGGCTGTTGATATCAATATGGCGGTTGTCAGCCAGACAAAGACAGTCAGTCTGATGTGATTGAGACAAGGGAGGTTTTCAGGGGGAGACTGGGAGATAGGGGCCTCCCCTCCCCCTCC
>NW_005871049.1:37963615-37969171 GCF_000147115.1 Myotis lucifugus | reverse complement strand
TAGTTGATTTCCCTGAGATCCTGCAGCTGTGCAGACCTCTGCCTTCCCTCCTTCCCGCTTCCCTTCCTTCCTTCCTTCCTTCCTTCCTTCCTTCCTTTCCTTCTTCTTTCCTGAAGTCCTTCCTTCCTTTCTTTCTTGGCATTGTACTTTGCTCTTCCTGGATGGACGGACTGCCTCCTGTGCCTGTTTGTTTAGTTTGTGCTAATACGGTTGTGCTTTTTGTGGTTTTGTGAGTAAAACACATCTTTAGGTGAAAAGGACCTGTATTTGTTTTTATTTTGCATTTAGCCACAGGTAATGGTCACAGCAAGGTTGCAGTGCTTTGCATTAAACTTATTTTAAAACTGTACAACCGAGTTGTGAGAGCTGGCTGAACTACGTTTATAAGTCGTTTGGGAAATGTGAATTCTGATTCCCCCCCCAAACCCCACCCCCAAGTTTTAGTTAGAGGTATAAAGGGAAGGGGATTGCAACTTGTCGTTTCTCACAGTCTTTAATATTTAATAACATCACACCAGGAGAATTTAAGATAATATAATTTGTATTTCCTTCCGTCTGAAATATGTTTGTCAATATCCCTTCTCACGAGACAGATTTTTACTGTAATAGACTTTTAAATAACCAAAGGAATTGGCATAATTTCTCTTTAGACTGTTGAGAATTTAGTGTACTTACATATTTGGCTGCAAACTTATCAATTCTTGAAGCTAGCAACTGCAAACTTATCAATTCTTGAACCTTTGAAACTGAAAGTCACATAGATACAGTATGTAATTTTATGGTATATTTTATAACCTTTGAATTGGAATTCCTGCAGTTGGTAGTTCACACATACAAGCTGACTGTATGCATGAGGTAGCATATATATTTAGATTGACCTGAATAAAGACAAAATTGATGTCTTCTAAATTTTGAATTTAGAATACAAAGTCGAGCCTTTAGTTTGTTATAGACTAGGATTTCCAGAATTTGTTTGTTTTAACCTTCTATCTTAACCTGAAACATTACTTTGTAAAAACTAGAGAAAAATCCTAAATAACTCCATAATAGAGTGATTTTTTGTGTGTGAAAGGTATTCTGTTAGATATACAATATTAAAATGTTCAATAATTGTTTTAGAAATAAAACTAAAATGTTGAGAATTGGAACCATATAACAGTATTTGCTCTTCTGCCTGCCCTTACCTCAGGTTTTTCTTTTTGTTTGTTTTCTTCTATGGAAATGCAAAGTTATTGGGAAAGCTTTCATTGAACTTTCTCTAACAGTCCGATTTAAAGTAAACCAGATATATTCCTTGCATTCATTGGGGGTGATTCTGTTGCATTTTAAGCACTGAGCATTAAAATGATGTAAAGCCTTTACTGCAGGTTAAAGCATAAAACGTTCTCAGCATGTGGAAGTCATATGGTTTACGAAAAAAGTAGAAAATCAGGGCATTGGTGCCTGCCAGTTTAAGATTTCATCCTGTAACTGTGAAAGACACGTTTATTTTAATATGATTGCTTCTAAAAATGTTGCCTGTGTTATGGAAGTTGAAAATCCAAACTGTTTTTAACCAATCTGTTGCTAGTTTAATATACCGTATTGTTGCAGATGTGCATCAAGGAACCTTTAGGGGTCAGCTTTATGTTGAATATCTAGTGAGGCATCATTTTCACTGTGGTACTAACAGATTTCAGTCTTCTTAGCACAAATCCTTGGCTGAAGCATCACTAATATAAATTTAATAGCACAGTATTGGTAAATTACAAAATATATGTAACAAATCTCTCCTTGGTTCATCATTAAAAAATAATAGAAGTAGCTCATTTATGCCAACTTTTGTGGCAGGTATTAGTTGGAATGGCATTGCTTGTTTCAGTAGATATTGAACACATTGGGAATATTTCTGCCTAATTCCTTCATTTTGGGTCTTTTGTATATTATATTTAGTCTATTCCACTTTTAATATTTCCTGTAAAACCATGTTTGCTTTTTCTATTCATTTCATTGCAGCTCTTGCTTCTATTATTTTTATATGCAGATCTTTAAACTTGAATTATTACTTTTGGGAATTAGACATTTATTCTATGATGTCATTTTTCATAAATGTAAGTTGGTGTACCACTCAACTTTTTAAAAGTGTCAGCGTTTACAGATAAAGATGCTTAGTGAAAATTTGTTGGCTTTGTTTGTTTGGTGAACCTGCTTTATTTTGATTTTTTTTTGTCTCCATAATTAATTTTATAGCTCCCTTTACTATTTGGCTAGATTTTTCTTATAACCCCTGGCTTTTACTTCTCAATTTAGGAGAACTTTAATTTCTAAACCAGTTGTTATGAGTGGAAATCCCAGCTTGTCTGGAGTGTTATATATGTATATTCACATACGCACTCACAGTTACAAAACACCATTATGTTTCCTTATACATGACATCGGTATATATCTATCAGACTTGTACACCATGAAAAAGGAATCTGAGCCACAATAATAGGAGAGTAAAGGGGCTTAAGCTAGAAATCAAAGTGTAACCACCATCACATGCTGTCCACGATATGGAATCTAGGGAGATTTGCAGCATCATTGTCAACTGTTACTTTAATAGATTCTGTCAAAATCTAGTTCTCTCAAAATGGGAGCTACTGGTATTGAAAATTTTCTCAAAATAATATTAATTAATATGTGACTTAGATTAGTAAGTGCAGCTATCCCCCAGGTTGATCCTTACCAGACTTAGGGCCCATCATAAGTACAGTGTAAAATTTTTTCCGAGTGATTATTTGACATAAAACTTTTAGTTAGAGTCTTTTTAAACATAATCCAATGCTTTAGATAACTTGTTTTTCTTGATGTTAGATGAAACAAGTTGGAAATTTACTATAACATTGTCTTGGACACTTTCCAAGAGCATTTAGTTACTGGAAGCTCCTGGCATTAGCATAGTTTTTACCCTTACAGTGGTAATAAGGTTGAAGCTACAGTAAGTTTTTCCAATGGTTATTATAATGTTAATGCAATATTTTAAAGATCTTTGGCTTGGTTTATAAGGATAGTTTTTTGCCTTTTTTATTTTTTACATTTACAAACAGAAGGAGAAAAAATAACAATAGTTGATTTAGCTTTGAAGTTGTGTTATTTTACTTCTTTAGAATCCTAAAATAGGTGGTAACAGATCCCTCCTTATAAGTGATAAAATTAGAATCAAATTTATTCAAAGGGCATTTGGATTTTTTTCTTACACTTAGAGTACTGATTATGATCAAAATTTTTACTCAATTCCACATATTAAATATATTCTCTGTAGCTTTTCTGTCCATCTCACCTTCAGTGGTTTATCAGAGGTCTGCATGTGGTTATCAATAGTAAACAATTAGTATGGAATTACCAAGTGGCAGTAGTTTTAGTATATATAATCACTTTTTCAAAGAGGGGAAGTCAAATGCTATGGCCATTGGTGAAATGAAGATGACTTAAGACTGAATTTACCTGCTTTAGGATTTTGATACAGTAATCATATGATTGAAATATGAAGCTACTATTGGGTTGGGTCTAGTCAGTCAAGCTATGGAATAATTTTTATTGTCTGCATCCAGTCATGAAGTCAAGTTGATTTTGTATCCTTTGTGTTTATCTATTCACTTATTTTCATTCTGTTGTTATCCTCAGGCCTTCGTCAGTCTTGCTTGCCACATCAGTCTTTTAACTAATCTTCCTGCTTTTAATGTTTTTCCATAGTCATTCTTCAATCCAATTAGGAATCTCACTAAAATAAAATGTGAATTTTATTTTCAGCCATATTTCAACTATAATCTTTCAATGGCTCTTTAGCCTTTTGGATTACATCCAAACTGTCATTTCACCTGTGTCCATATCCTGCCTCTGCCACTTACTAGCTATGTGACCTTAGGCAAGTCATTTAACTTGTCTCTGCCTCGATTATCTCATCTAAAGAATGGGAATAAATACTCCTTCATAGAATTATTGTGAGCCCTTAGAATGCTGTTAAATCCTTAGAATGCTTTTGGCATATCATAAATGTTAACTATTATAATTGTGCTGTAACAGATAATTTTATGTTCTGGTTCCTGCCTTACATTTTATGATTACTGATCTCAGACCCTTAGCCATGCCAACTGGTAGACCAAACCAAATACTCTGTAGCATGGATAAGGAAGGTTGGACATTAGTCTATGAAGGTTGCATTTGTTAGTAGTATCTTCAAAAATAAAGAATTAATTGTGAACTTTAAATTTAAAGCACATTACTGTATAAAGAATGATGGTATATTTTGCTATTCTGGCTTTTATTTTTCTACCAAAATAAAGAGTAATACTAGTTAGATTATTGACTAATTCAGGCTACAATTTAAAAAATCACTTGCCTAGCCATGTTAATACATTATTCTAGGTTTCTAACCTAGATTTCCCCTTGATACACCAATTTTTTATATCTTCTCATCTAAGTTCATTAAAGATCTATTAACTTTGTGTAGTTTCTTTTATTTTCTTCCCCACAAATCTGAATTCTCACTCCATTTCAAGTAATGTGTTTTCTTTAAGTTACTATTGGGACAATTGAATAGTTGCATTATATGATCTGGAAGCCACTTTAGACAAACATCTGTTTTATTTACATACTAATGTTTATACTTACACACTGCTTCAGTTGGTTTTCCAGAGTGCTAGATGATACACATACTGTGATTTATATCTGTGTCTCATTCCTCTCAAGGAGAAAGAATGTCTTGTTTTTACTAAACTGAGCCTCACAAGGATAAATGTTACCAAAACGGTTGTATAGAAGTAGCAGGATGATCGCTAAGGTAAAAGTTCAGACTTTAGAGTGTAATTTTTGTAGGATGCTATATTATGACTGTGGTTTGCAACCACTAATTTAGCCAGCGTTTACCTTTATGGAACATAATTGTTCATTGTGGAGAACTTGAAAGCAGCTATTCTGAATATTATCGTTATTTGGTTGAAAATGCATATTTTTTTTTTTGAGTCAAAGATAGCCTATGTTTAGTTTTACATAGCAGTTTAGAACCACGCAGGACAAGAATAGTTGCTGTACACTCTTTTCTAAGGTAGACCTCTCTGAGAAGATGGCATGATCTTAGAATACTATATCATGGTTTTCAAAAAGATGCCACTTCCCTCCAAAGGTGATAGGTCTAAAGTTAAATATAAATTTCTTTGAGGTTTTTTCCCTTTAAAAAAAGTTTCTTCCTTGCCCTGGCTGGTGTGCTCAGTGGTTAGAGCATCAGCCCAGCACCAAAGGGTCTTGGGTTTGATTCCCAGTCAAAGGCATGTACCTGGGTTGCAGGTTTGACCCCCAGCTCCTTTCAGGGCACATGTATGTGGGAGGCAACCAGTCGTTGTGTCTCTCTCACATCGATGTTTCTCTCTCCCTCTCCTTCACCCACTGTCCCCCCCCCTTCCACTCTCTCTAAAAACCAATGAAAAAAATATCCTCAGGTGAGGATTAACAAAAAAAGTTCTTTCTTTAAATAAAGTATTCTATTTAATAAAAGGCTAATATGCAAATTGTCCCCTTGACCAGGATTTTGACCGGGAG
>NW_005871049.1:37952292-37963515 GCF_000147115.1 Myotis lucifugus | reverse complement strand
GCTGGCCCTGGCTGATCGGTGCTGGCTGGATGGACCCACCATGCATGGATTCTTGCACCGGGCCTCTAGTAGCAATATAAAAAAAATATATATGTATTGCTTATTTTCTAATGCACTGTAGGCATCAAATGACCTGGTCTTCTTCCCTAAAACAAAGAATTATTTAATGAGCACAAGTAATTGGTTACTCCAATTTTAAGTTCCATTCTTCTGAAATAGAATGTTTAGTTGACAGCATTTTAATTAGGTATCTTCTCTCTGTTACTGACCATGTAAGTTTGTATTACTTGGTTAGGTTTCAGTTTTCTAGTTTGCTAATCAGGGAGGGTATTTATTTATTTATTATGATTATTCTTAATATACATTTTTATTTATTTCAGAGAGAGAAGGGAAAGGGAGAGAGAGAGAAAGAAACATCAATGATGAGAGAGAATCATTGATTGACTGCCTCATGCATGCCCCCTACTGGGAATTGAGCCCAAATCCCTGGTATGTGTCCTGATCCAGAATCTAACCACTATCTCTAGGTTCCTGGGTTGGTGCTCAACCACTGAGCTACACTGGCCTGGCAACAGGGAGGGTATTTAGGTAAATTTGCTTTTTATATGGTATTTTTGTTATCATTAAGTGAACTCATGAATTGTTTGCTTACTTTTACTTTTGAAGTAATTATAAATCACAGAAAGTTGTAAAAATAGTAGAGAGGGTTGTGTACTTTTCACCCAGTGTCCCCTAATGGTTATATCTTACATAACTTTAGTTACTGAAGTTTAGTACAGTATTAAAACCAGGAAATTGACATTGGTACAGTGTGTGTATAGTTCTCTGCCATTTTATCACATGTGGAGATTCTATAACCACCACCATAATCAAGATACAGAACTATTCTGTCACCACAGAGATTGAATAATTCCTCCCTTATTCATAATTCTGTCTTGTCAGTATAACTAAGGAGAAAAACCTGATTATTGGATCAGTAATTTCACTCTTTTGCCTTTTGTAGTAGTTCAGAAATTCTTTTGACACATCATGCGTTATGGAAAATTTCAATGAAACTTTTCCTGTTTTGAAAATATAAAAATTTGCAAGCTTTACTTGAGGTCTTATTAGTACCCATTAAGCTTTTTAAGGATAAATTAACAGTAATATTGAAAAATTCTGTAAATGAAATGTGAAAGATTTAAATAAATTCAAGGTTTAAATTATATATTTCTTGCCAGAGAGGAAGTATGCCAGAATCTGTAATAGGTGACCGGGATTACAGTTATTCTGACATTAGTTTGGTCTTTGACAGTGTTGAAGCAAATTTGTCAAATTAATTAATTGTGAGCTCATGCTGAGTTCTATTTTGGGTTTGTTGTAAGAGAACTCGCTTCAAAATCAGTTCAAAGATTATTTTCAGAGAAAGGATCTTTTAGAGGAAAATAAGGGTATCTTGAGACGATTGTTAGTCTAAGTACAACAAAGGACCATCAAGTTAAAGATTAGTTACAGGGCTGTTTATACTTTGTCTCCTCTCTATTAGTTGTATGAGTTATAAAGCTTGTCAAAGATGAGGCTGCTAATCCAACATACTGCTGATTATTACAAACAATCAAACAACAAAGGTCTGCTTTCGACAGCTAATAAAATATCTTCAAATAGATCAACAGGTATATCTCCTTTGGGTTTGAAACAATTTTTTATTTGTCAACACTGATAATTTATTTTGAAAAGATCATTAAATTCTAATTTGTTTCACTGACCAGAATATGATAAATATTAGTGGGACTTCTTGATAAGGCATTCATATATAGAGAGCTTTTGTGGCTACCTGAGATTTTACTTTCTTTGTGATACAATTGTTTTTCTCTTTGGATTTAGCTGTTAACCAGCTTTTTATTTATCTTGGTATACATGTTTTTGTTTTTGTTTTTTAACTTAAGTGCTTTAATCATGAATTGTTTAGCTTCCAAGGAGAGGTTGTTATAAGGATCCAGCTGTTTTGGGTTGATAAAGAACTAGACTTTGTGTGAATGGGAGAACTGTCTGGAATCTGAGAAGCTAGTTCTCTCTGTCTCTCATTTTAGAGATGTATGGTTTCTTGTCTTGCCTTGTTTTTCCATGCCTGCTTCATCTACCTTTCTCACTTCTCCCTTCCACTTCTATTTGCCTTTTTTTTTTTTAATCTGTAACTGACTCGCAGGTGGATTTGGAACTGCTCTTTCAACTAAAGCTTACCTCTTAGTGGTGACAGTGTGCTTACTTTGGCTCAGTTGTGCTGGAAGCCAGTCCATCCTTGCTGCTTGACACAGTCGCTGCAGGGAAGAAACATCTGCACAGCATATGTTTCAAGGGACCTGGCGTATATGGCATACTGTTCTTAATATGTTTGCTCCCCCTCTTAGCGCTATGTGTTCTAACCAGGGTCACCTCTCCGAGAAAGGTTGTTTCCCCAGGTGGGGATTTTTCCCTGGAGTTAGGGATTAACAGGACTAAGGAAGGGAATAAATCAGTAAAACCCCTTAACTAAGTACCAGGCGGGTAGTTAATCACCTTAACTACGAACAATCACGCTTAAGTTACATAATCTTTACTTAGGATAATGTCCTTCAGTTACTTCCTTGTAGCTTAACAGAACAGTGGAGTAGTGACCTTGGAATGGAGATAACAACCGCCCTAACCTTTGGAATAGAATGGATAGGATTAAAATCAAATGGTATAAATACAGATGTAACAGGAGAATAAGAGAGAGAACCTGGCTAGGAAACCTGGCTATGCTGATCAACTGAACGCTGTCCCCATGTCCTTCATTCTTCGCTGACTCTGTCCACGCCTTTGGGAACCCCTGGACCTGCTGGGGCTGGACCCCAACACAGTTGGACAGAGAAATCTGAATGCATGGCATGACCATGAGTTATATGTCTATTCCTATTCCATGACCTTGGCAATAAGGCACAGGGTCAAATAATCCTATCTAATAATAGACAAACATGGTAATTAACCATACCTCCGCTACGCTTCCCATTGGCTAATCAGCAGGATATGCAAATTAACTGCCAACAAAGATGGCGGCCGGCAACCATACAGCTGAAGTGAACATGAGGCTTGCTTGCTCCAGTGATGGAGGAAGCCAAGGTTCCCCGCCTGCCGCGGCCTGGCTCTGAGCTCCGGAAGCAACAATGTTTCAATTATAGAAGCTAAACAAACCCCAGATACCTGCTTTCAGCCAGCTGAGGCCTCAGAGCTTAGAGCGCCAGTGATTGCAACAGAGTTTCAATTATAGAAGCTAAACAAACCCCAGATACCTGCTTTCAGCCAGCCACGGCCTCAGAGCTGGAGCTGGCTCTCAGCTCCAGTGACAGCTATAGAAGGTAAATAAATCCCAGAATAAAAAAAAGAAAAAAGAAAAAAAAAAGAGGCTGGGAGCTTCAGTCACTCGCCAGCCTGAAAACAGCCCTCAGCCCCTCACCAAGACTGGCCAGGCAACCCAGTGGGGACCCCCACCCTGAAGGGGGTGTGACCAGCTGCAAACAGCCATCAGCCCCTCATCCAGGCTGGCCAGGCACCCAAGCAGGACCCCCACCCTGATCCAGGACACCCTTCAGGGCAAACCAGCTGGACCCCACCCGTGCACCAGGCCTCTATCCTATATAGTAAAAGGGTAATATGCAAACTGACCCTAACAGCAGAAAGACTGGGAATGACTGGTCACTATGACATACACTGACCACCAGGGGGCAGATGCTCAATGCAGGAGCTGCCCATTGGTGGTCAGTGCGCTCTCACGGGGGGGGAGGGGGGGGGGCTCTGCTCAGCCACAAGCCAGGCTGATGGCTGCCAGTACAGCAGTGGTGGTGGGAGCCTCTCCTGCCTCCTCAGCAGCGCTAAGGATGTCTGACTGCAGCTTAGGTCTGCTCCCTCCTGGCAAGTGGACATCCCCCTAGGGCTGCCGGGCTGCCAGAGGGATGTCTGATTGCCATCTTAGGCCCAATCCCCCAGGGAGCAGGCCTAAGCCAGCAAGTGGTCACCCCCGAGGGGTCCCAGACTGCGAGAGGGCACAGGCCGGGCTGAGGGACCCCCTACCCCCGAGTGCACAAATTTTTGTGCACCGGGCCTCTAGTCTATCTGATAAAAGCCTAAGCAACTGTTACAGCGGAACAATCAGAACGACCAGTTGCTATGATGTGCACTGACCACCAGGACGCAGAGGCTCAATGCAGGAGCTGTCCCCTGGTGGTCAGTGCACTCCCAAAGGGGGAGCACCACTCAGCCAGAAGCCAGTCTCACGGCTGGCAAGTGCAGCGGTGGTGACGGGAACCTCTCCCGTCTCCGTGGCAGCACTAAGGAGCAGCGAGTCGAGCAGTAAGGAGTGAGCAAGTGGGCGGTAAGGAGCGAGGGATCCTGGATTGCAAGAGGGATGTACAACTGCTGGCTTAGGCCCGATCCCCCTGGTTTAAGCCGGCAGTCCGACATCCCCCAAGGGGTCCTGGACTGCGAGAGGGCGCAGGCAGGGCTGAGGGACCCCCCACCTCAGTGCATGAATTTCATGCACCGGGTCTCTAGTCTTTTATATGAAGCTAAGGCTTTTGGGTACTCTGTATGAGGAAGTTTCTTTTTCAGGGGTTGAACAGGGCATACTCAGTTAAATATGTCAAGTCCAGCAGTGCATGTTTACTGGTATGTACTCCGGGATACAAAGATGAATTGGATTTAATCCTTTTTTTAAAAAAAATAAATTTTTTATTGTTTTTTATTTTTTTCAATGAGAGAGGAACATCATCCATTGGCTGCCGCCTGAACAGCCCAAAGCCCGGGCATGTGCCCTGACTGGGAATTGAACCGAGGAGCTCTTGCTGGGGATAGAGTCCAAAGCCCGGGCATGTGCCCTGACTGGGAATTGAACCGAGGAGCTCTTGCTGGGGATAGAGTCCAAAGCCCGGGCATGTGCCCTGACTGGGAATTGAACCGAGGAGCTCTTGCAGGGGATAGAGTCCAAAGCCCGGGCATGTGCCCTGACTGGGAATTGAACCGAGGAGCTCTTGCAGGGGATAGAGTCCAAAGCCCGGGCATGTGCCCTGACTGGGAATTGAACCGAGGAGCTCTTGCAGGGGATAGAGTCCAAAGCCCGGGCATGTGCCCTGACTGGGAATTGAACCGAGGAGCTCTTGCTGGGGATAGAGTCCAAAACCCGGGCATGTGCCCTGACTGGGAATTGAACCGAGGAGGTCTTGGTTCCTAGGTGGACACTCAGCCACCGAACCACACCGGCTGGGCTAATCCTTTTTTTGAAGGATCAGATAATTTGCAGGAAATGTCAAAAGTCTCCCAGTATAATTTTGTGTTAGTTGTTACGTTAGTCATCTCAGGCAAACCAGAAAGATGACAAAGTAGGACTGTGAAACTAGTCAGGATTAAGAAAAGAGAACCAGAGGTAGCACTAGAGCCATGAATATTCTGTCTCTACAAGTGACTCACACACAGATCTTCTAAAGCAGTGGTTCTCAGCCTTCCTAATGCCGTGACCCTTTAATACAGTTCCTCATGTTGTGGTGACCCCCAACCATAAAATTATTTTCGTTGCTACTTCATAACTGTAATTTTGCTACTGTTATAAATCGTAATGTAAATATCTGATACGCAGGATGTATTTTCATTGTTACAAATTGAACATAATTAAAGCATAGTGATTAATCACAAAAACAATATGTAATTATATATGTGTTTTCTGATGGTCTTAGGTGACTCCTTGAAAGGGTCCTTCGACCCCCAAAGGGGTTGCGACCCACAGGTTGAGAACTGCTGGCCATTCTTTTAGGATCCTAGTTGTTGCTATCAAGGAGCGCCTCTGGTAGAATGAAAAGGCTTTTTTGTTGTTGTTCTACCTCAGGGGTCCTCAAACTTTTTAAACAGGGGGCCAGTTCACTGTCCCTCAGACCGTTGGAGGGCCAGACTATAGTTTTAAAAAAAACTATGAACAAATTCCTATGCACACTGCACATATCTTATTTTGAAGTAAAAAACCCAAACGGGAACAAATACAATATTTGTATTTGCATGTGGCCCGTGGGCCGTAGTTTGAGGACCCCTGTTCTACCTCATATCAAGTACTTAACCTTTTGGCCACCGTGTGTCTCATTGTTGGTGTCAAGAGACATCTTAGAGCTCTGGCTGGGTAGCTCAGTTGGTTAGAGTGTTGTCCTGATATGCCAAGGTTGGGAGTTCAATTCCTGGTCAGGGCACATACAAGAATCAACCATTGAATGCATAAATAAGTGGAACAAATAGATGTCTCTCTCTCTCCCCCTTCCTCTCTCTCTCTAAATCAATTTTTTTAAAAAAGAGAGAGACATCTTCGAATAACTGCCTCCTTCACTAGTCCAGAAACTAAGGTTCTCTTAGACATTGTCTATGATGACAACTATTTTCCTAGAAAATGTCTTTCATCCTGGACAAATTCTCCACATATCTGGCTATGTAAGAATTAACATATTGAGTCAGTCCAGTGTCCAGTCAACACCATATGTTATATTTAACAAAAGCTCCATGATGTCAGGGAAAGAACCTAGAACTTTTTTCTCTCTATGTCAGTATTGGAGTTGATATGGGTTTCAGGGCTAAAAACTCCAAAGCCAGGTCTGGATTAGGTTACTAAAACAGGACTGAGATTTTAGAAATAAACACAAGTGAAGCATAGGCAACTAAAGAAGCTAGAAGATCCGAGTAAGATTACAAAGCCACAGGAGATGAGATAAACAGTTGGGGAGTCACAGAATTCGAACACTTAGGCTGCAACAGAGGAAGGCAGTGCATCTCAACTTTTGTGCAAAATATTTGCCTGGAAAAAAATATTAAAATTTTAGCTTCCTGAGCTCCACCTTCATATTCTTAAAAATCTTAGATGGGCCAAGGGATATGCGTTTTCCATAAGCATACTAGATAATTGATGTGGTCTTCAGAATATTTGGGAAGCATAATACCTACTGAGAGATGCTACTATGTGCTTGGCTCTATGTTAGAGGACTTGGTAATCTTAAATACCTGTTTGTAAGTTGGAATATTTCCTCCTTGGCAGATACCTGCCTTATGTTAAACATCCTCTGTAATTGCTTTGCCACTAAATTGTGCAGTGACCTATGTTTTGGTTAAGCATGGCTATTTTTCTGGATGTTATACTTAATGGTTGGTATTATGCCCCAAACATCTAGTCTATAATGATTTATCGTCATTTCATATTCTTTTTTTTGGAATATGTTTTTATTGGTTTTTAGAGAGAGAGGAAGGGAGAGGATAGAGATAAAAACATTGATGAGAGAGGAACGTCATTGATCTCTTGACTCCTGCATGCCCCCTACTGGAGATCAAGCCTGCAGTGAGGGCATGTGTCCTACCAGAATCTAACTGTGACCTCTTTGTTCCTGGGTCAGTGCTCAACCACTGAGCCACATGGGCTGGGCAGTTCATTTTCTTAAGCTTTTATATTTTACATACTGACTCTTAGGCAGACCTTCCCACCCCTTTGTCAGTAAATTCTTTGTTATTCTAGTTTTCTGGATTTATTGAGGAAGATTTTTTTTTTTCACTGTATCTACTTTTGGTATCCAACCATCTCTTGAATCTTTGCTCTCACAAATGAATTCCTTGCCTTTTTTTTCCCCTTAGGTCTGGCATCATTCTTTACAGTCTTAATTGACCCTAGAATATTGAGCTAGTTGAGGACATAAAATTTGGAGCCGGGCTACTTAGGTGCCAATCTGACTCCATAACTTACTTTGTAACTTTGAGTAGACTTTGCTCTGCCTCAGTTTCTACATCTGTAAATTGAAGATAAATAATAGTATTCATATCATAGGATTGTTGTGAGAATATGAGACAATATTAGTAAAATGCTTAAAATAGTGGTTGGCACAGATTAAGGCAATTTTTTAATCTCGTTATTAGTTGGCCTGTCCTGTTTTTAAGGTTTTTACTCCCTTGCTGAGTCATTAGAATTTGTGTATGTTGCAAGCAATCCTTTCCTAGCTACTTATTTTTTTGTTTGTTAATTTAAATTTTTTTTTTAGTTTTACTCTTCTAGGCCTAAGCTGCATTTGATGCAAATGCCTATTTCCTCTTAGTTAAATTTCTTTTCTATCCAGGTCTTCTTCCTTCCATTATCCTTTTCTTTTCCTACTAAGAATTACTTCTGGTCTTGAAGTTCCTAGATTTAAAACCTTTAAGTTACCCTTTTAGTACTTTCCGTTTGTACTTCCCTTTTGTACTTCTCTCCTTTCCCATTAACTCATCATCAATGTTCTGCTGATTTTTTCACCATCACATCTCTTAGGTACTACTCTTCCTTTTTACATGAGTAGTTGCCATGCTTATCACTTCTTGCTGAGCAGCAATAAATTGGCCTTCCTGTCTCTTTTACTCTACTCCATGCGTGGTCAGCAAACCGCGGTTCGCGAGCCACATGTGGCTCTTTGGCCCCTTGAGTGTGGCTCTTCCACAAAATACCACGTGCGGGCACCCACGTACAGTGCTATTGAAACTTCGTGGCCCATGCACAGAAGTCAGTATTTTGTGGAAGAGCCGGTATTTTGTGGAAGAGCCACACTCACGAGGACAAAGAGCCGCATGTGGCTCGCGAGCCGTGGTTTGCCAAGCCACAGTTTGCTGACCACTAATTTTCATCAACACTTTTTATCAAATCATTTAAGAAGGTACTGTACCTTAGTTCGAATTGTGTTACATTTCAATTTTTAATACTTGTGGTTTTTAAAAAAATATATATTTTATTGATTTTTTACAGAGAGGAAGGGAGAGGGATAGAGAGTTAGAAACATCCATGAGAGAGAAACATCCATCAGCTGCCTCCTGCACACCCCCTACTGAGGATGTGCCTGCAACCCAAGGTACATGCCTTTGACCAGAATCGAACCTGGGACTCTTCAGTCCACAGGTCGACGCTCTAGCCACTGAGCCAAACTGGTCAGGGCAATACTTATGTTTTTTAAAGTTTCTCTAACATTTTTTCCCTCCCTTCCCTAGCATCCTACTTTCTTATTCCTGAAGATATTTTTTCTCTGTTACATTCAAGTAAATTACCTTTCTTCCTATTATATGTTATCAGCCTTTATTTCTTGGTATTTGCTACTTACCCCACTTAATATGCTTGTGTATCCTTATCTTGCCAGTAAAAACCTTCTTAATAAAACCTACTTAAAGTCTTCTGTCTCTGAGGAGGAGATCTTTTTCCAGTGAGGCCTGTCACATTTGGACCAGTCATTTACTTCATATATACGTTGTATTTATGTACTCAGTTACAAGCATATATAATTTTTTGGGGGATTTACTTGTAAGGTATATCACATTTTAAATATTTCAGTTTTCATTTCATGTGTATGAATTGGATTCTTAGTTGAAATGTAAGGTCCTTGAGTCTCCCTTTGGCTTATCGTCCTCTATGTTCTTTATCTTCCTCCTGTAATTTTCAGAGTTCATTTATTCTCATTCATCTAAACCAGTGGTTCCCAAACTTATTTGGCCTACCGCCCCCTTTCCAGAAAAATATTACTCAGCCCCTGGAAATTAATTTTTTTAAAATTTTAATAGCAGTTACTCATCGCCCCCAAATGCACCTGTGGCCATCACTGCCCCCCTGGATCGCTGCAGCGCCCACCGGGGGGTGGTAGCGCCCACTTTGGGAATCACTGATCTAAACAGTATTGGTCACATATCATATGAGTAAGACATGGGCCTAGACTTTAAGAAGCTCACAGTTTGATTTTGATAAAAGAGGACTCAACCCTGTGGTACAGATGTCAATACTATATCCGAGTTACTCTTGGTTCGGTAATTCCTCTGATCCACCATAAAAAAAATAGTACTTAGCACTAGATAGATTGCCAAGTCTAAGTTCCTGACAAATATTTTTTGCTGTAAAACGCTGCTACCAATGACAGTGGTTAAGAATGATCAGGGTAGCCATAGCCGGTTTGGCTCAGTGGATAGAGAGTAGGCCTATGGACTAAAAACTCCCGGGTTTGATTTGGTCAATGGCATGTTGGATGCAGGCTCAATCCCCAGACCTGATCCTCGGGCACTTGTGGGAGGCAACCATATTTGATGTGTCTCTCTCACATCGATGTTTCACTCTGTCTCTCCCCCTCCCTTCCACTCTCTCTAAAAATCAATGGAAAAATATCCTCGGGTGAGGATTAACACACACATGAAATAAAAAAAGAATGTTTGGGGTAGATAATAGGTAGGAATTTTAGGTTCATTGTCTTCTGAAGATAAGCTCAGTTTTTCCCTGTTTACCATGACAGCAGGAGATCTAGGGACTTAAACATTGCAGTTATAAAGTTATTACAGAAAACAGATTCAAGCAATAAAGAAATATATCTACACTAATAAAAGAGAAACATGCAAATTGGTGTCACTCCACTACCCTTCCCATTGGCTAATCAGGGTGATATCCAAATTAACTGCCAGCCAAGATGGCGGCCGGCAGCCAGGCAGCTTGAATCGAACATGAGGCTTGCTTGCTTCGGTGACGGAGGACTCCAACGTTCCCCGCCTGCTGCTGCCGGCCTCTGAGCTTGCAGTTTGAAACATTGTTACAAATACAGAAGCTAAACAAAACCCCAGAAACCTGCTTTCAGCCGGCCGGGATCTCAGAGCTGGAGTTGAAACAGTGTTTCGATTATAGAACCCAAACAAACCAGATACCTGCTTTCAGCAGCCGAGGCCTAAGAGCTGGAGCCAAGCCTCAGAGCTAAAGCTGGCCCAGAATTAAAAAAAAGAAAAAAAGAAAAAAAGGAGCGGTTGGGAGCTTCAGTCACCCGCCAGCCTGAAAACAGCCCTCAGCCCCTCACCCAGACTGGCCAGGCCCCCCAGTGGGGACCCCCACCCTGAAGGGTGTGTGACCAGCTGCAAACAGCCATCATCCCCTCATCCAGGCTGGCCAGGGCACCCAAGCGGGACCCCCACCCTGATCCAGGACACCCCTTCAAGGCAAACTAGCTGGCCCCCACCCCATGCACCAGGCCTCTATCCTATATAGTAAAAGAGTAATATGCCTCCCAGCACCGGAATCAGCGGAGCCGCGAGGCCTCCTGGCACCTGGATCAGCATGACAAGGGGCAGCGCCCAAACCCCCTGATCTCCCTGCGGCTCTGTGTGTGACGGGCGGGGCCACAACCTCCCTATCCGCCCTACTCTGTTCGTGACAGGGGAAGGCACCCCAACCCCCTGATC
>NW_005871049.1:37937865-37951892 GCF_000147115.1 Myotis lucifugus | reverse complement strand
CATGACAAGCAAGGTCAACTGATTTATGAGAGCCTAGCATGCAAACAGAGGAAGGAAACTAATGTAGTGGTAGGCTATGTGCATAAACTACCTCTGAACTAGAATCTTTACGCTATCAGTGAAGCTAGAGAGAGCGTAACTCTCTTGCCCAATATCATAGCACTGCTGGTGAATGCTTACATCTTCAGATTTCCAAGCCCTGGCTTCTGCCATCACACATATCACAACTGCTTCAATTGAACACATGTTTGATGGTACAAAGAAGCTTAACATGCAAGGCAGTGCTTCTGCTCCCCCTGGGATAGGAGCAGAAGAGACAGATGTGAGAAAGAACAAGGCGGTGATGCTTACCCCAAAGTTAGTAGACTAAAGCAACAATCACATTATTCTTTCTCAGGGTTCTGGGGGTTGGCTCCGTTAAGAGGTTCTCACTTGGGATTTCTCACCTGGAATTATCTGAAGGCTAGCTCACTCATGTGTCTAATGTCCAAGTTGGGAGAACTCAAATAACTGAGGGCTAGGTCAGCTTCAGCTTCTTAGGTACCTCTCTCTGCCTCTGTGTGGTCACTAGTATGGTGGCTTAAGGATAGCTGGAATTCTTTATGGTACCTCAGGGCTCCAAAGGAAGGTGTCCCAAAAGAGAAAGAATGCCATATCACTTTTTATGACCTAGCCTTGAAAACCACGGTGTTACTTCTGCTACATTCTGTTCATTGAGGCAGTCATGCTGGCCTGACCATGTTCAAGAGCAGGGAACGCAGACTCTACCTCTTGAGAGAGGGAGTGTCAAGGCTCTAGAAGAGATCTATGAAGGGAAGATTGTTGTGGCAATTATGGAAAAAACCTTCTGACATCCCAGGGATAAATGCTATTAATGATTTGGTTTACTATCTGATCTTTTTCTTTGTATGCATAAATCATATTCTTAATGCCTACTTATGTAATTGTATCACACTACAACTTATTTTTATTTAACAATATATAATGGTGTCAGTACATAAAGACTCACCTTATTTTTTTTTTTTGAGCATCTTCAATGAGGGAATCATAATTTGTTTTAAGCATTCAGCTGACATTAGACATTTGATTTCTGGAGTTTATGTGTAGGAACCTCTCTTACTGATGTTGAATGAGCCTGCAGTAAATGTTGCTGTGAATAGGACTATGTAGGCAAGAGATAGTGTTTTCTTCTGTGTTGCTTCTCCAACTATCTGGGAATTGTTTCTTAAATTTATTTTTCCCCTTGCTGCTTCTTTATTCTCCTCTCCCTGCTCTTACCTACCCAGTAATCCTGTGCTTCTGTCTTGATCTCAGGAAACAATGTGGAAACAATGGGAATGTTATTATATATAAAGTAAAGCTATTTTATTTGGCATTTTACCAGTTAAAGGTGTTTTTTCTTACTTCCTAAGTATAGAACAGCCATCTTTAATGACTTAATTTGAACTAGTAGTAGATCAATTAATCAAAAAAAGTTGGTTATAGCAAAAATCATTAAAAGCAGATTACTTAAGCATTTTACTTTAACAAAAATATATAAATATACATATATTAATCAATTATTTGATACAGGTTGTCAATTGAATGATTTTACCCCCTGAGGTATATTTGGCAGTGTTTGAGACATTTTTTATTGTCACAACAGGGTGGCAATTCTGTTGCCCTCTAGTGAGTAGTAGAGAAGCCAGAGATACAGTAAAACATCTTTTCATTCACTGCTGGGGTCCAGCCCCAGCGGGTCCAGGGGTTCCCAAAGGTGTGGACGGAGTCGGTGAAGAAAGAAAGACATGGAGGCAGCCTTCAGGTGATCATCATAGCCAGGTTCCTCTTAGCCAGGTTCCTCTCTTTATTGTCCTCTTACATTTGTATTTATACTATTTGATCTTAACCCTATCCATTCTATTCCAAAGGTCAGGGTGTTTCTTATCTCCATTCCAAGGTTACTCTATTGTTCTATTAAGCTACAAGGAAGTAACTGAAGGAGATTATTCTAAGTAAAGATTATGTAGTTTAAGCGTGATTGTTCGTAGTTAAAGTGATTAACTACCCCTCTGGCACTTAGTTAAAGGGTTTACTGATAAAAATCCTCACCTGGGGAAACAACCTTTCTTGGAGAGGTGACCTTGGTTAAAACACATAGCGCTTAAGAAGGGGAGCAAACATATTAAGAATAGTATGCCATATATGCCAGGTCCCTTGAAACATCCCTGCAGCGACTGCGTCAAGCAGCCAGGGTGGATCGGCTTCCAGCAATTCACAGGACAGTATTGCTCCTACTCCCCACCCCCACCCCCAAGAAAGAATTCTCTAGTCCTAATGTTCATAGTGCCAGGGTCAAGAAACCATGATCTAGGGCAGCCGTGGGCAAACTACAGCCCGCGGGCCGGATCCGGCCCGTTTGAAATGAATAAAACTAAAAAAAAAAAAGACTGTACCCTTTTATGTAATGATGTTTACTTTGAATTTATATTAGTTCACACAAACACTCCATCCATGCTTTTGTTCCGGCCCTCCGGTCCAGTTTAAGAACCCATTGTGGCCCTCGAGTCAAAAAGTTTGCCCACCCCTGATCTAGGGTCTCTTCTAGGCCCTGAGTCTATAGACTGGCATTCTACATCAGATTTTCATGCATAAACTGTATCCATCAAGTATATTTATGATTTCAAATTTTGATGTCTTTAAATGGAGGGAGAACTTAGACATTTATGATATAACCTGTGAGTCAAATCTTAATATTTTTTATTTTCTCCAAGTTTATTACAGTAGTCTTCACATCCAATCAATTAGTATTTTCTTTTTTAAAGTAAATCTATAATAACAAAAGATTCCATATTTTTATTTTTTCAGAGAGAGAGAGAGAGAGAAACATCAGTCGGCTGCCTCCCATACGCCCCTGATCAGGAATCGAACTGGCATCCTTTTGGTGTATGGGATGACGCCCAACCAATTGAGCTATTCCATCTATTTTTCAACTTAGTTTTTATAGAAACAATTTTTCATACTGATATTTTGTTGGTTTAGATCATATATAATCAAATCTACAACTGCAAAAACAATTGTTGTAAACAGTGAGGGAACAAACCAACCTGCTCTTAGGTGGAACACAGTGGAGTATATGAACTAGTAGTCTTTAACATCTCATGTCACTTTTTTTTAGAAGGGAACTCTAGAAGGCTGTGATTGATTGTGATGGTTGATTAGATGGAGGTTGGCTAAGAGCTATATGAGCAATAAGAAATTGAAGGATTTTTTTGTTATTAAATGTAATTATTCTAAAAATAAGTTCACTGAAAGCTATTTTTTAAATAAATGAACAAGCAAAAAAGGAAAGAACCCACATACACCAAAAGCAAAAGCAGACAAATTTTAAAAATCGGCAAGCATTAGAAAATGTTATATTACAACTGAGTTTTCTCTTGCCCTGTATTGGTAGGATTTGTGGACATCAGGGAGAAGAAAGAACAGAGATGATGTCGAGTGGCCTTAGAAAGAAGAATAGTAACAATCACTCTTGATTTACATGTTTTGGTGATAGGATTTTAGTGACCTTTGATTATTTGGGATAAATAGGAAGTCCCTCTATCTAGAAGCTAATTAATTATTTTGCTGGGTTCCAGTTCCTCTCATGAATATATTTAATCATTTTTGTGTGTGTTTCAAAAACTGGTACCAGCTGGCGTTATTCTATTTAATAACTGTATTTTAAGCAGGCTAACTTCCATGATTGTCCTCTGTAATTTCAAAATTACCTTCATCTGAACCTTTGCATGTTAAACCCCATGACCAGTCAGTCTCCTTTTACCAAAACATTTTTTCAAAATTTACCTTTATTGTTGAAAATATTAAAATGTTCTCTCCTCCATCCTGTGACCATTCCCTCCCCAGGCCTTCACCTCACTGTTGTCTGTGTCCATGGATAATGCATATCAATACATTTAACAGCCTAAGCAACTGGCCAACCTGCTGACTGGTACCTGTGATGTCACTGACCACCAGAGGGCAGTGCTCAGTGCAGGAGTGGAAACCACAGGCATGGAAACATGGAACAGACTGATGAATCTCTGAGGGAATGGGAGAAAAGGGGGTAGGGCGGGAAGAGATTAACCAAAGATCTTATATGCATACTAGAGCCCCGGTGCACTGGTGGGGTCCCTCGGTCTGGCCGGGGATTGGGCCTAAACCAGCTCTCTGACATCCTGTCCCAGATTGCGAGAGGGCAGAGGCCAGGCCAAGGGACCCCACCGGTGCACGAATCTGTGCACCAGGCCTCTAGTACAGCAGTTGCCAACCACTGGTGGTCTGTGAGGTCTGAAAGGTTGGCGACCGCTGCTCTTGTATGCATATAAGTTCTTTGGTTAATCTCCCAAAACATTTCTTATACTTCTTTAAAATACTTAAACTCAGCTCCTCAGTTTTCACTAGTTAAAGACTTGATTCTAACACATATGCAGTCTTTGTATTACTAGCACATTTTTTCAGCTATAATTATATGAATTTTCAGAATATATGCATAATTTTGGCTACAAGAATTTGTGCAAGCTGACTCATTGCCTAATAAAAATGGTGTTATTTAGAATTTAATCAGAGATTAGAGAAATCCAGAAACTGGAAATTTAGATATCTTAGTGAATTATCTAGTAACCAACACCCAGTGGGAAATATAACCTGAATAGATGATTAATCTTCTCAGAGCTAGAGGATTAAGCTGAATTAGCACAGGGTTGCTAAAGTTCTTAATTACTATTTCTGTAGTTGTTGGGAGAAAATGTTAGCTCTTCTCCCCTGCACTTTCTGTTAATGATTTTTTTCTTTTTTGTTTTCTTTTTAAAAAATTGTTTATTATTAAACTTACTAGAGGCCCATTGCATGAAGAGATTCGTGCAATAGGCCCTCCTTCCCCTGGCTGCTGGTACCGGTTTTCCTCTGGCACCTGGAACCCAGGCCTTTGCTCCGGGGCCTTAGTGGAGAAGCCAAGCCTGGAGGCTTCTCCGCTCTGGCCGCAGCAGAGAAGGCAAGCCTTGAGGCTTCTCCTCTCCAGCCACAGTGGAGAAGCCAAGCCTCTTCAGTCTTCAGTCGTCTTCAGTCTTCACTTGGGCCAGAGCCTTCAGTCTTCGCTCTGAGCCTGCATATGCAAATTAACCGCCATCTTTGTTGGGTTAATTTGCATACTCATCCTGATTGGCTGGTGGGTATAGTGGAGTGACACCAATTTGCGTGTTTCTCTTTTATTAGTGTAGATTGGGGTGACATTGGTTAATAAAATTATATAGATTTTAAATGTACAATTCTGTAATATATCTTCTATATATTGCACTATGTGTTTACCACCCAGAGTCAAATCTTTCATCATGTTTGACTCCCATTACTCGTTACCACCGTCCCATCCCCCTTCCCCTCTGGTAACCACCATACTGTTGTCTGTGTCTATGAGGTTTTTGTTTTGGTTTTTTTTTGGTCTTTTTTAAAATATATCTTTATTGATTTCAGAGAGGAAGGGAGAAGGGAGAGAGAGCTAGAAACATCAATGATGAGAGAGAATCATTGATTGGCTGCCTCCTGCATGTCCCCTACTGGGGATCAAGCCCACAACCTGGCATGTGCCCTTGACCGGAATCAAATCTGGGACCCTTCAGTCTGCAGGTTGACGCTCTATCCACTGAGCCAAACCAGCCAGGGCATGTGTGGATGAGTTTTTGTTAGTTTGTCTTGTTTGTACATGTGTTGTTCTCAATTTTATATCCCACATATGAGTGAAATCACATGGTACTTCTTTTGACTTATTTCACTTAACATAATATTCTCAAGATCCATCCATGTTGTAGCAAATAGCAGTATTTCATCTTATGGCTGAGTAGTGTTCCATCCATATGGGATCTTAGGCGGGTTCTCTTCTGCTTTTGTCCTGAGTCTTGTAGGCATTTGCTGGCCCTTAGATTATGTAGAGGTTTCATAACACGTTAAACGCCATGTCAGTCACTGGTGACTGACACTATACTTTCAGTCCGGACCGGTCACTCACTGGTGCCGTCAGCATATCGGTGAAATCAGATATCATGGGCTAAACAGAAAGGAAGAGAAAACAGGCTTGGTGCTTAACGTGTTAAATAATATATGTATGTTTGGTTATTGTATTACCTGATTTTATTCATTGACACACATTTGGGACATCATGTTGTGCCAGAAGCCGTACCATCCTTGCTGCTTGACACAGTCACTGCAGCGAAGAAACATCTGCACAGCATATGTTCCAAGGGGACCTGGTGTATATGGCGTAATGTTTTTAATATGTTTGCTCCCCTTCTTAGCTCTATGTGTTCTTACCAGGGCCAACTCCCCGGGAAAAGTTGTTTCCCCAGCTGGGAATGTTTCCCTAGAGTTAGGGATTAACGGGACTAGGGAAGGGAATGAATCAGTAAAACCCCCTAGTGTTACAGAAATACCGTATACCACATATGAGGAACTTAGACTAAGACTGTTAGCAATAAATTTAGGACTTGCTAGGCCCACATCCCAAGGGGTCTACCCACCAGAGAAAGTACCAAAGCCTATACCCCTAAAAACCCGCTGACTCAGGGCAGTCCCAAGGAAGACCACCAGGAAGGCTAAAAGGGCAACTATCAAACAGCTAAAGAAATACCACTGCAAACAATGCAGGCAGGCTCCTTATCTAAAAATCTTATGCGAGCTATGCAAGCAGAAAGACTTAAACTAAGTGCCAGACAGGTAGTTAATCACCATAGCTAAGAATAATCATGCTTAAGCTACATAACCTTTACTTAGGCCATAGAATAGGAAAATCTCCTTCAGTTATTTCCTTATAGTTTAACAGTAGAACAATAGAATAGTAACCTTAGAATAGAAATAACAAACTAGCCCTTATAATGGAACAGAGAGACTAACCTTTAGAATAGAATGTAGAAACATAGACAATAGATAAGATTAAAATTAGCAGAGCTAAATAGAAATAAGATTTTTAGCAAAGGTCAGATAAGAAACTATAAACATAAAACAAGAAACTGTAAAAGATCAAAGGAGGAACCAAAACATGCCATGATGTAACTATAGATGCATGCTTATAGAATCAAATAGTATAAATACAGTTATAACAGGGCAATAAAAAAAGAACCTGATTATCCTGATCATCTGAACCCTGACCAGGATTGAAGTGGCAGCCCTTCGGTGCATGGGCTGATGCTCATCCAACTAAGATACACTGGCCATGGCTGAGAGCATGTTTTGTTTTTTTTAAAAAACTTAGCCCTAGTTCAGAAAGTACTTTTATAATCCTAGATTTTGTTTGCTGAGTGATGCTAAATGTCACTATTTATTACCAGATATCCTGGTTTGTGTGTTGGGGGACCTGTTTTGCCAGCATATCTTTGACACTTGAGATAGCTGAGTTTAATGTCCTAGACTAGCGGTTCTCAACCTGTGGGTCGCGACCCCTTTGGGGATCAAACGACCCTTTCACAGGGGTCACCTAAGACCATCAGAAAACACATATATAATTACATAATGTTTTTGTGATTAATCACTATGCTTTAATTATGTTCAATTTGTAACAATGAAAATACATCCTGCATATCAGATATTTACATTACGATTCATAACAGTAGCAAAATTACAGTTATGAAGTAGCAACAAAAGTAATTTTATGGTTGGGGTCACCACAACATGAGGAACTGTGGGTCGCGGCATTAGGAAGGTTGAGAACCACTGTCCTAGACCTAGAATCTTATAAACCTAAATTGTCAAAGTGGAGATGAGAAAATTACTGGAACTTATATAGTAAAATCTATGTTTAGGATCTTAAGAATGAATTTGTAATTGTGGGATCAATATATAACATATCTATTAAAGAATGGTCAATAGGAATTTTTAAACTTATTAAAGGTTAAAAAATACTAAATTCCATCAAAATCATCTTTTCCCACTTTTAACTATGCAGAGACACTGTTTTGCAGGGAGGCAAATATCTGAACACATGCTTTCACTCTCCTTTATCACAACAAACATCTGTATAAGTAAGTGTCCTTTGAACTGCAGCACCAGGACAGATGATGTGGCAATGAAACCTACTTAAGATCTGTAGCCCAAATAGGGCCTCATTAGTGTTTGAATTAATAAATGAAGATGTGGTTTTCATTTCAGTGAGAAATTTTTTTTCTCCATTATTATTTCTGTGATAACCTACCTATTTGCTTAGAATTTATTCCACTGTTTGAAAATAGTTTTATGCTTTAATACCTGTAATGGAAGAAGTGCTTTATAAAAGCCAGTGGGGTGCATTATAAACATACAAATAGAGTCAAAGAACTACAAAGAAAAATTCTACAGAACATATTTGTATTTCTTCAAAAGTGGCAATAGAAAAATACTGCTAGATTAGACTATGGGTTAGGATACCTTAGCTGCAAAATTACAAAATCTGCAGAAGCTGAGTTAAAACTATAAAAGGAATTTATTCATGAATGTATCTCAAAATTCCTAAGTCAAGACAGGCTTTGGGCTAAAGTTGATCCAGAGATTCTAAGATACCATCAGTAATCTTTTTGGTGTTGTATTGTTTCACTTTGCATTCTCAATTTCCTGGAGCAGCTTTGTCCAACAGAAATAAAATGCAAGTCACATTTGTAAATTTAAATATTCTAGTAACTATGTTTCAAAAAGTAAAAAGATGACAGTTTTAACATCTTTCATTTAACTCAGTACGTGCAAAATATTTTCATTTCAACATATAATCAGTATAAAAATTACTAATGAGATATTTTACATTCTTTTTTATGCTAAATCTTCAAAATCATTATATGCTACACTTACAACACATCTCAGTTGGGATTAACCACATTTTAAGGGCTCAGTAACCACACATGGCCAGGGGCTACTGTAGTAGACAGCACAGTTGTACAGTTTCTGCTTTGTCTTAATGCTGCCTCTCCCTGTTTCTTCAAGTTGGCCACCTGCAGTCAGTGAAACAATCCAGGCCTGGAGTTTTCTTTGTTGGAGTATTTCCTTAATAACTGTAGGACTGATCAGCTATTTTTATTGATTTCAGAGAGGAAGGGGCGGGGGAGAGACATCAGCAATGAGAGAGAATCATTGATCGGCTGCCTCCTGCACGCCCCCCACTGGGAATCCAGCCCTCAACCTGGGCTTGTGCCCTACCTGGGAATCAAACTGTGACCTTCTGGTTCATAGATCGACACTCAACCACTGAGCCATGCCGGCCGGGCCAGGTTACTTCTTTTAATAGTTTATTTATTTCAAGGAGTTGGTCTGTTTCATCTGAGTTGCTGAATTTATGGACATACAGTTGTTTTTACATTATTCTTTATCTCTGTAGGGTCTCTAGTGGTGTTCTCTGTTTCATTACCAAAATCCATAACTGATTAAATGTACTTCATTTGAGTGTCTAAACATCATTTTATCACCAGCACCCCAAGTTAAAATGCTTCCAGTCTTTCGCTTAGCAAAAATGTGTAAAAGTAGTAGAATAGAGGTCATTCAAAAACATAGTCATTTTTCTGGGACATGAGTGAACCAATAATTAAAAAATTGTCTGCTGATGGTGTTTCTGATGTTTATCAAAGTCATTTACGTACCCGAATTCAGTGAAGACTACTAAAGTTACAGTACAGTTTTAAACAGCAGGAGCTTCTTCTGAAGACAGTAGCCTAACTTTTAAAGTATTTCTTATACTGTCAATTCTAAATTGAAAAATTAGGCAATTAAAAAACAAGAAAGTTATTTTTCTTCGTCAAAATACCCACAAAGAGGTAAGTGACAGATGGAATATTGGTTGCTAAATGTTCCTGTTGTCTCTAACTTTACTTTTATGGTGAAGGCTTAACCCTGATAGAAGATACAGTGGGGCCTTGACTTAGGAGTTTAATTCGTTCCGAGACCAAGCTCGTTAAGGAGCTCGTTAACTCAAATTACTCTATCAACTCAATGCAAAAAATCCGCCGAGAGACAGCTGGTATCTCAAAAAACTCGTTAGTCGGGACACTCGTAAGTCAAGACCCCACTGTTTATGCAGAAGAAAGATGTAGGATATCCACAACCTCAGTGACCTGTGTATGTTTTTGGATGTTAAATACACACACCTGTTTAACTTTCTTTTGTCAAAAAAAAAATACCTTTGAAAGGTAGTAAATAATTTGAATTTTTATATACCTAATTTTGTTGCCAATATGAATACTCACAGATCATTGTTAGAAAAATTTAGTCTTTGTTTATCCTTTTTAAAGTTCAAAGGTAACTGTAAATATGAATTTTAAGGGAAAGTTAACATTACCTTTGAAAATGAAAGCCTTAGTCAAAAAGATCTTTCAAATATTAAATATTTTAAAGAACACAGTGTTTTTTCAATAGCTAGGCCTAGAGATGTATTGCATACAAAATTGGCTTATGAATAAACAATTATGTTTATTGTAACAAATACAGCATTTAAAAATATTTCTTCTAGGATTAGCCAAGTAAACTTGATAACAGCTCTAGTTTCCAATCTATATGTTAACCTTTTATTTATATTGTTTATTCAGTCATTCATCAAATTTCTAAGTTCCTACTATGAAAGAAGCACCTGCAGTGGGGGCTTGGAATACATTGTAAATGAGACAGACTTGTTCACACCAAACTAATAAGCTCTTTAGATTTACTTGTAAATTAAAACCCCAGGCAATATCTACTTAAAGTTTGAATAAATTATCGGTTTCATTATTATGAGAATTTTTGGTGTTAGTTCAAATTCACTATAGTTGGTGAGAGATACACACACATTTACTTATATTCATATTTGTTCACACCCATCATAGAGACATACATGTATTGGCTGTGTGCGGAATATAATTAGGGGAGCGTACTGGTTGACAGCATAGATTCTGGAGTTGGGTTATCTGAGTTTGAATAATGGAGCTGCTGCTTATAAGCTCTATGATCTTTTTTTGTGTGTGTGTTCCAAAAAACTTTATTTATAGACACTGAAACTTGAATTGTACACAATTTTCACATGTCAGGAAATATTATTGTTCTTTTGATTTAAAAAATGCAAAAAAATTCTTAGCTGATGGGCCATACAAAAACTGGCAGTGGGCTGAATTTGATCTTCAGACTATAGTTTACCAAGTCCTGTAAGCTCTATGATCTTTTAACTAGTTAATACTGTCACCTGCTTCATAGAGTTGGATTAAATGAGTTACTTGGTATAAAGCAAATAGATTTAGTGCCTGCTAAATACTTAGTGCTCTGTTAGTGTTATCAGTTATGATGTTGACTAAAACATTTTGTCAGAAAAGAGTGGTTTTTGTTTTATTAATGTGAAAACATTGGAATAAAATCTGGGAAATCCCTATGCTATTTTCTGTGTTAACTGTCATAGTTATGCTTGGACTTGACAAACCCGGTCTACCTCTTTCTCATAGGCTAGAAAAAAATCAGAGTTTTGTCAGTTTAAAATTTTTTTTTTCTAAAAGCATTTAGCAAAGTCTGCCATAAGTAATTTCTGTAGAATAATTTTTCTTCTCTTGTTTTTATAGCTCATATCAGGAATTTCCTTTCTAAGCAAAACAATAAAAGATTGATACAAAATAAGTGTTGGAAATAATTTAATAATTTATATGTATACTAGAGGCCCGGTACATGAGATTTGTGAACTTGGTGGTGGGGGTGGGGGTCCCTCAGGCTGGTCTGCACCCTCTTGCAGTCTGGGATCCCTTGGGGGATGTCCAACTGCCGGCTTAGGGGAGTGGGCTTAAGGCAGCAGTTGGACATTTTTAGAGCTGCCGTGGAGTCGGGAGAGGCTCCTGCCACCACCGCTGCGCTTGCCAGCTGTCAGCCTGGGGGCAGCTCCTTCGTTGAGCATTTGCCCCCTGGTGGTCAGTGTGCATCATAGCAACCAGTTGTTCTGCCATTCGGTTGATTTGCATATTAGCCTTTTATTATATAGGATGGTATGCCATATACCATCTTTATGTACCCTTTAAATGACATAGTGATGTTATAAACAAAGATTGATAGCTACTTTGTTCTACATATTAGGTGACCTTCATTCCAGCCTTGGCCGCTCCAGGCCAGTGCACAGTGTGTGGAGGCAAGGAGCAGCTGGGGCGGGGCGAGACGCCTGGCGTCACCCTCCCACGCCTGCAACAGTTGCAAACCAAGGCGTGCACAAGTTCCCCCTGCCCCTCCGCTGCACTTCCATCAACCCCAGCATGCCTAAGTCCCCCACAGGATGTGTACACGTCCCCTCTGACACGCTCACGTCCTTTGGAGAGTGTCTGGGTGTTCTGGGTGCTGAGGGTGGGCACCTGTGAGATGACAGTGAGAGGGCGGAGTGGTGATGCCCTGTTCCAGCGGAGGCCAGTGCAGCGATGAGATCACCTCTGTGGGGCTAATGCAGGTGCTGAGGCGGGAGCAGGTGCAGACAGTCACACCTGGTGGGTGCAGGTGGACCTTGCTGAGGTGCCTTCGTTCAGCATTCAAGATCAAGAACCCAGAGGCGGTGAGGAGTTCCATCCTCTCAGTGAAACAGTGGGATACTCGGGGCGACTGCAGAGGAGGAATGTGCACTTTGGGTGCCAGCACCCATGAGCGAAGGCTTCCCTGACAGCCTCGCTTGCTTGGGGCCTAGCGCACTCCTGCCAGGCAGCGGGTGACAGGATGTGCATTTCTGAGTTAATGAGAGATGGTTCTCTCTTATCATTGATGTTTCTGTCTTTCTCTCTCTCTCCCTTCCTTTCTGAAATCAATAAAATATATATATATATGTATATCTACACTAATAAAAGAGAAACATGGTAATTAGCGTATGACCGCTACTTTTCCCATTGGCTAATCAGCATATCCTTATGCAAATTAACTGTCAGCCAAGATGGCGGCCGGCAGCCATGCACTGAAGCGAACAGGGAGGCTTGCTTGCTCCAGCTACGGCGGACTCCAACGTTCCCCGCCTGACTTGCCGGCCTTTCAGCTGCAATTCTAAGCAACTATGTTGCAAATATAGAAGCTAAACAAAACCCTAGAAACTGGCTTTCAGTCAGCCGGGCTTCAGCCAGCCGGACCGCAACATTGTATCAATGTTTTCAGCAGCGAGGCCTCAGAGCTAAAGCTGGCCCAGAATAAAAAAAAAGAAAAGAAAAAAAGGAGCAGTTGGGAGCTTCAGTCACCCGCCAGCCTGAAAGCGGCCGTCAGCCCCTCACCCAGACTGGCCAAGCACCCCAGTGGGGACCCCCACCCTGATCCAGGACACCCTTCAGGGCAAACCAGCCAGCCCCCAACCATGCACCAGGCCTCTATTCTATATAGTAAAAGGGTAATATGCCTCCCGGCACCGGGATCAGCGGAGCCGCGAGGCCTCCTGGCACCGGGATCAGCGTGACGGGGCAGCGCCCAAACCCCCTGATCGCCCTGCGGCTCTGTGTGAGACAGGGGGGCGGGGCCACAACCTCCCTATCCGCCCTGCTCTGTTCGTGACAGGGGAAGGCGCCCCAATGCCCTGATCAGCCCTGCTCTGTGCCTGATAGCGGGGAGCTCCCCAATCCCCTGATCGCCCTGTGGCTCTGTATGTGACAGGGTGCGGCGCCCCAACCCCCTGATTGGCCCTGCTCTGTGGGTGATAGAGGGTGGCGCCCCAACCCCCTGATCCGCCTTGCTCTGTGTGTGACAGGGTAGCGGTGCCCTAACTCCCCTATCGGCCCTACTCTGTGAGTGACAGGGGGGAGCTCCCCAACCCCCTGATTGGCCCTGCTCTGTGAGTGACAGGGGGCAGCGCCCCAACCCCCTGATTGCCCTGCTCTGTGCATCACAGGGGGTGCACCGCAACCTCCCCATTGACCATGCTTTGAGTGTGATAGGGGGTGGCCCCAACCCCCCAATCAAGCCTAACCTGAAGGGTGATTGAGGTTGGCATCGAACCTCCCAATCCACCCTGCCTGGTGTTGAGGGGGGGGGGGCAAACTCGCAAAATGGGCCCTGCTCTGGGCCCAACAGGGCTTGAACTAGGGAATTGGCCCTCCCCCCCGCCAACC
>NW_005871049.1:37903713-37937297 GCF_000147115.1 Myotis lucifugus | reverse complement strand
ATCGCCCCTAACCACTTCTGCCTGCCAGCCTGATCACCCCCTAACCACTCCCCTGCTAGCTTGATGGACGCCTAACTGCTCCCCTGCCAGCCTTGTCGCTCCCAACTGCCCTCCCCAGCCGGCCTGGTCACCCCTAACTGCCCTCCCCTGCCAGCCTGGTCACTCCCAACTGCCCTCTCCTGCTGGCCTGGTTGCCCACAACTGCCCTCCCCTTCTGGCCATCTTGTGGCGGCCATCTTGTACCCACATGGTGGTGGCCATCTTGTGCGAGGGCATGATGGTCAATTGCATTTTACCTCTTTATTATATAGGATATCTTTATTGATTTCAGAGAGGGAGAGAGAGATGGAAACTTCAATGAGGAGAGAGAATCATTGATTGGCTGCCTCCTGCATGCCCCCTACTGGGGATCGAGCCTGCAACCTGGGCATGTGCCCTTGGCCAGAATGGAACCTGGGACCCTTCAGTCTATAGGCTGACGCTCTATCCACTGAGCCAAACGGGCTAGGGCTAGGTTGTAAGTTTTGAGGGTAAGGAACATGTATCTCTGTACCTACTTGAGTATTCTGAATATAAATTATTGGCAAATGATTTATGATTATGATATAATATGGTATTGAGAGAGTCACCAGAAATCCTTTTAAAAAATATTTAGCTGCCCTTTCTCCTGAACCTGTTTTTTTGTTTGATTTTTATTAGCATATTGATTTTCAGCATGACATTTTAACTAAAAGTTATTTTCCCCATTGAACTTAATATTAATTTATACATATTATTTTAGGTGAGGAGATTTAAAGCTAGTTAGATTATTTTTCAACACCTAATATTTTCCATATGATTAGAAATGAACAAATGTAGGATGTTATATAGTGGCAGAAGGTCTCTAAATGTGTCCCTTATCCACCAGGTCCCTTCCTACACCCCTTTATATCTAACACTAATTTTAGATTGTTGTATATCCTTACAGAATTTCTCTATACATACTCTTATTTTTACTTCCTTTTTGACAAAGGTAGCACATATATGCTTCCTTCAACTTATTTGATAATTATGTAATGGAAATTTTTCATATCTGTAGATAGAGCACTCTCTCATTCTTTTTCACACTTGCAAAGTATTGTATTATGTGGATGTATTACATGTTGTTTAAGTAGTCCCATATTGCTTATTCCATTAAGATTTGGCTATGATGAAGATAGCACCACATTCTTCTATAATTGTGCTTTTAATTACTTAAAAGGGCCATAATCAAGGTGATACCAATAGAGGCAATAACAATGACCATCAAATTTGTGTTTTTATGCACTTGTCATAGCAGATTGAAATGAAATTCAAGAAAAATCATGTGTGTTGAGTGCCTGCCAAATACTATAAAGTGTTTCTTCTCAGAAGTTATGACAACTTTTTAGAGATAAAAACCTTTAATCTGATGTTCTAGAAGTAGAAATCCTGACCCCATTTTACAGACCCCAGCAGAGTGTGTGTGTATGTGTGTGTGTGGAGGGGGTGGGGGTGTGTGGTGAAGGCAAAAGAGGGTTTGAGGGGACTCGATGGATGGAGAGCAGTGACGTTTGATTCATGGCCTATTTATTTTTATTTTTGTTAATGTATTTTTATTGATTTCAGAGAGGAAGATGGAGGGAGAGAGATAGAAACATCAATGATGAGAGAGAATCGATGTGCTGACTCCCGCATACCCCCTACTGGGGATTGAGCCCACAACCCAGGAATGTGCCCTTGCCCAGAATCAAACCCAGGACCCTTCAGTCTGCAGGCCGTGGCTCTATCCACTGAGCTAAACCATCTAGGGTGAACCATGTCCTATTTAAAACTGCTGCAGTAGGCTGAGCAGAGGTCTTACCACAATGGTGTTACCTGATAATGAGGGTGTCTCTCCTTATTTTAGGGTAATCAGAACTGCAGCAAAGTAAAGACACACCCATGGAGCCTGCAAAGGGTTTCCATGCACACGATGCAATTTACTTCTCCAAGACCAGGGGCTGGAGGGAAAGTGCACGCCAAGCATTCCATGCTGTTACAATCTATATATATAAAAGCTTAATATGCTAAGTGTCCGACCAAGTGGTCGACTGACCGGTTGCTATGATGTGCACTGACCACCAGGGGGCAGATGCTCCTAGGTTAGCTTGTTGCTGGGGTTCAGCTGATCGGGACTGGGCGAGATGGGGCCAGACATGCCCTGGAGCCCTCCCGCAGTCCCTCCCTGGCTACCGGCCCTGATTGGCCCCAATCAGGACTGGGTGAGATGGCCCCCGGCCTGATCGCCGGCCAGGTGGAGGGACCCCACTCATGCAATTTCTTGCACCCGGCCTCTAGTTAATAATAATTGTGTACAAGACCTAATACTGAAAGCCACCAAACATATTAAAGAAGACCCCACTAAATGGAGATGTATACATTGGATCAGAAGCCTCAATAATTTAAAATTTTTAGCTCTCCCCATATTGATGTATAGAGTCAACACAGTCTCAATCAAAACCTGTGGAGGTTTTTTTTATGAAATTTGATAAGCTGAGTCTGTAATTTATATGAAAATTCAGGAGACCTAGAATAACCTATTTTAAAAAAACCTACTAAACTGGAGGAATTACACTATTTGATTTTAATACTTACCATAAAGTTGTAGTCATCAGGACTGTGTGGTGTTAGCATAAGGATTGGTCACTCTGTTGAACAGAACATAGTCTATAAAGACACATATTTATGGTCTATTGCTTTTTTATTTTTACTAATCCTCACCCAATGATATTTTTCCTGTTGATTTTTAGATAGAGTGGAAGGGAGGGGGGGAGACAGAGAGAGAGATGACATCGATTGGTTGCCTCCTGCACATGCCCTGAGCCAGGGATTGAGCCTGGACTGAGGCACATGCCCTTGACTAGAATCAAACCTGAGACCCTTCAGTCTGTGGCTGATGCTCTATTTACTGAGCCACCTGGGTAGGGTATGGTCAGTTGATTTTTGATAAAGGTACCAAGGCAACTCATTGAGCAAATGGTGCTGAAGGAATTGTATATTCTTATGGGGGAATAGAGGTGGGAACCTTGACCCTTACTTGAATGGATTATAATCCTAAACCTAAGAGCTGAAATGTATTGTAAAACTGCTAGAAGAAACAGAAGAAAATGTGACTTTACTAAGGCAAAGTTTCTTAGAGAAAGCCCAAAAGGCACGAATGATAAGAAAATGAATACTTCTAAATTTTATCTCATTGAAATTAAAAACTTACTTTCTTTGAAGATATAGTTAAAGAGCAACAAATCCCAGCCGGTGTGGCTCAGTTGGTTGAGCATTGGCTATGTACCAGGAGGTCGCAGGTTGGATTCCAAGTCAGGGCACATGCCCAGGTTGCGGGCTCAATCTCTAGTAGGGTGTGTGCACCAGGCAACCTATCACTGTTTCTCTCACATTGATGTTTCCAGCTCTGTCTCCCTCTCCCTTCCTCTCTCTGAAATCAAGAAAAACAAAACACCAAAACATATTAACAGTAACAAGTTCACATTACGAAGAAACGTGAATTCTGAGATGGGAGTAGTTTATACCCTTATTTTGCAATCCATCACTCCAGTATAGTGTAGAAGAGAGAGTACTGGGTTTAGAATCAGGAACTTGTCATATGTAATCCTAACTCTGGCACTTGTCAGAGATACTGTTTACTAAATTATTTAATGTTTTGTTACATTTTCTGAGCCTTGGTCTTCTCTTTTTTGTGTGAAATGATAACTATACCTATCTTATAGGATTACAGTGATGGTCAAATAAGTAGATATGAAAAAATAGTGTTATTGCTATTGTTACTTAATGTATTATCATCATCATCATCATGGTTTTTTACTTTAGGTAATTGATCCTTAATTTTTCCTCTTGCAAAATGATAACTCTGAAAATACTCTTTTTCACATAACCAACTATAATTTTCTCTTAAGGAGACACTGAAACTTTTTAGTGTTTCAATGGATGTATGACCAGATCTGTAAACACCAGTTTATCCTTCTGATCCTTGTTGTCTATAAAAATAAAAAAATTGGTGGTCACTTTCCCCCCCACTTTTTCTTAAGGTAATAACTGCTCCACTACTTGTGTTGTATGCCCTATAGTTTTATGTCAAACCAGTCCTTTTAACCAGCATTAATCTTAGGAGCAGTTGAAAAAACATTTTCTAAAGGTATAGAGACAATAAGTAATAATCATTTATTATGATATGAATAAATATCATAATACTATAAAGATATACTGTGTGTTATATATTTGAACTATAATGCTAATAGAACTTATTGGTCATTGGTGTAACTTGCCTGGGAACTTCCTCCATGTACTTTTTTAGTGTAGCAAAATTCAGCTGGCTGTACTCTAAAACATTTAATTTACTGTGAGAAATGAAAGATAGTTAAGTGGTTCCCAAGAACATATTAGGCACTTTGACCTAAAAGGAGAATGATTTCATGTCAAATGAGAAAAACTCTATTGCTTCACAAATCCACTTGTCTTTGGCACAGAGAAAAATGAGTTTCTTAACATCTGAAAGTTAGATTGTAGAGACTCATCCATTATTAATTAAATTGTCTGTATTACTGAGGTGAAGAACCTTATTTCTATTAAGGACCACTGAACAAGAGGGTTAAAAAATAACAGCAACCAAGGCCACTTTCAATAAAGCCAAATTAAGGGGTTTTAGGGCAAGAAAAATAGAAAACATTACCATCATTCTACTTTTAAGGTATAATGTTGTTCTTCACTTTATATTAAGGTAGATAAGATGTTATGAGACAGTAATATTGAAGAGTTCAAAAGGAAAAAACAACGTTTCCTTCTATATTCCTTTTTTCTGTTGTAGGTCCACCATGTTTTCAGTCACCCAAAACTATCTCATTGAGACAAGATGGGAGAGATAGACAAGAAGAAGGATGTAAGATTGGTAGTGGGGGTGGTATAGCTGAGATGGAAAAGGAGATTTATAAACTAGTTCTGAGGGTTTTTGAAGTGGTGATCAGTATTTCTATACAAATATCTTAAGTCTTTTGGATTGTGGTAATAAATTATTACCGTTTCTTTTAAATTAGTCTTATATGTACCAGTATATTATCACTTCATGGAGTACTGCCGGGGTTGGTCAGCAGCTCCTGAATGATGGATGAACAGATTACTCCAACACAGTTTGACTGTGGGGGAGAGGGCTAAGGGACGGACGGCCTGGCTGAAGAAGCCAGGCAACCTCGATTGCCTGCCTTGTTAGGCTTTTATTGGAATTTTCATCTTTAGATACAATTAATAGAGTGAGTAATCTTGGGAGGACACATGTGTTTACATTGTCCTCTAGGCAAGGACATCCAGGGATTAAGCATAAGGATTTCATTAAACACCCGGGCGTCTGCATATGCACAGACTTGTTTGGAATGGTCAAGGAATAATGAGGGGCGCTGCCTTCCACACTCCCCTAAGTCAGAATTCTGATAAACACGGCAGACGGCCTTCCACACACTTTCCTTTTATCAGAATGTCCTCCTTACAAGCTTTCCAACCAAGTCTCGTGTGCTTCCCCAACAGAGTACTTGCCAGATAGATTCATAAGCCAAAGGCATCCAATTCTTTTGATCAGTCTCTACGTAACATGGAATCTGCTTATTCATAGCTTGAAGGTTTTCTGTTCTTTGAAAAAAAAGGTTCTTTCTGTTTATGAAAATAAAGACCAACAGATTTTCTTGAATACGATCTAGTGAATGTACCTACTGGTGTTGCCAAAGTATAGACCTTTGAGACTAAAGAAAGACCTTGTCTTTGTATCTTCCATAATATTTTGCAGTAGAGGCCTGATATCCTATATAATAAAAGGCTAATATGCAAATCGACCAAACAGCGGACTACTGGTCACTGTGATGCGCACTGACCACCAGGGGGCAGATGCTCAACACAGGAGCTGCTCTCTGGTGGTCATTGTGCTCCCCCAGGGGGAGCACCGCTCAGCCAGAAGCCCTGAGCCGGGCTTATGGCGGGGTGAGCACAGCAGCAGGGGTGGGAGTCTCTCCTGCCTCCATGGCAGCGCTGAGGATGTCTCACTGCCATCAGTCGGACATCCCCCGAGGGCTCCCAGACTGCGAGAGGGTGCAGGCCAGGCTAAAGGAAACCCCCTCCCTCCCCCTCCCCCCCAGTGCATAAATCTCATGCACTGGGTCTCTAGTTTGTTAATAATAGAAAGATTATTATTTACATTGAGTCCTCTATGTGTTAGAACAGCATAGATTTTCAGTGTGATCAAGAGTTATTTTGAAGGCAACCTGGAAGAAAACTAAAAACTTACTTTAAAACATCAGAAAGTGCTACTTGAAGGTGAAGCATGTCTCCTGTATCTGTTCAATTATCCCTTAGTTAGTAGATTGTACTTAATGTTTTGTTGCCGCCCCCTCCCCATCCCCACCCCCGTTCACAATAGTTGTGTTTTTTTTAATACCTCAGTTATAGTTATTAGTCATCATCAGGGTGCCTCATTTGAGTCTCTGTCTCACTGTCATTTTCTCTATCTCACTGTCTATCACATTACCTTCATTTAAATAACTGGCTTTTGCCTGAAATTATCATAGTAGAATTCTTATGTATCTAATATCCCAAGCCTAGTCAGTTCTCTATATTTCAGATAACAAATTTTGATATGAGTTCCACATCCTGATGATCATGAATCTATAATGTTAAAAGGAAAGAGCATTGTTGAAATGTGACCTTGCACAAGTCAACCCATTCAGCTGGCTTTCTTTATCTGCAAAATTGAGAGATTTAATGTGTGCCTTTGAACCCTATAGAATTTGTTGTGAGTATAAAATTAAGCAAAGCTTTGTAAGATCTAAGACCTCTACAACTTCATGATATTATGGCGATGATATTTCTAAAGTACCTCTTAGGAAAGGCTACATTAAAATAAAATATTCACATTCCTATGAAACAGCAGGTGTATCTTTTCCATCTTCATTTCGTTATCTGCAGTAGCTTGTTTATCCCCTATCAATGGAAATTCAATCTAAAAGCCCAGAGCAGATGTCACCACTTTCATAAATTCTCTTATTATGCCCTAAATTAAAAGTGCTATAATTCCCTAGAATGCAGATAATTTGGCAACTTTTTAATAGACATAGCACTTCCCTTCTTTTTTCATTCATTTTAATCCGACCCCTGTTTCTAAGTGAACAACAACTAGATACCATAAAGCAATCATTAAACTAGGGCAGTAGTCACTCAAATCTTATTGTTGTCTAAGGTCACATGGGAAATCCTGATCTCACCTTGAAAGTTATTAGGGTCAGGTCTCTTTCAACCATACTGTTCTTCACTCAGTCTCTTGTGCTTTACATGGCTCCTCCCACAGTAGGCCTTTTGTACATGATGTTGCTCTTCACTTTGAATTAATGTTTCCTTTCTTTCTTTGTATGATGCTCTCCTCACATCTGAGTTTTATCATTAATTCCTAAGAAATCCTTTCCTAGCCTATCACTATTTACTGGTGAATACTGTCCTAGCTCTACTCTCTGGTCTCACAGCACTGGGTACCCCATCACAGCACTTGTCACAAGTGAAACTTTGCCATTTACCAGTATTTGTATAATTATTTAAATAACTAGGGGCCCAGTGCAGGAATTCGTTCACCTTGAAAGGAACTGTGGGTGGCAAGGCTGCAGTGGGCACAGGGGCCCATCCTCTGTGGCCCCACCTGGCCCCTGCGACCACGGCCCCCCCCCCCCAACCCCTCTCTGCCACAGCCCTGCCTCCTCCACTTCTGCCACTCCCATGTGCTGATGGCACTGGCCCCGCTTGCACCCGCTGATGGCGTGGAGCGATTGGGACCAGTGCCAGCAGTGGGTGTGAGTGGCAGCTGCTATCCCGATCGCCCCTCAGGAGCAGGGGTAGGCAGAGAAGCCCTCATGGGTGATCAGGGCCAGCAGCTGCCGCTCACACCCGCTGACGGTGCCAAGTGAGTGGGACCGGCACAGGGCGCCGGCAGCGGGTGTGAGCGGGACCGGCACTGGCAGCAGGTGCGAGCGCTGGGCAGGACGGCGGCATGCAGAAGCAAAGAATTTTCATTAACCACCGGAGACTCACCCCAATGACAGCAACTGGCGCCCCGCCTTGGTCTGGCTCCCCTGCTCACCTGCTCCACCATCTCGCTGAGGCCGACGCCTGCCATGTTCAGCGCGTGCCCCCTGGTGGTCAGCAAACATCATAGCGACCAGTTGTTCGGTTGTTTTGCTATTCAGTCTATTTGCACATTAGGATTTTATATATATATATATATATATATATATATATATATATATATATAGACTAGAGGCCCAACGCATGAAATTGCATGGTAGTTCGCTGCCCTGGCCACCCATGTGCGCCCCGCTCACCCACCGCCCCGCTGCTCACAGTGTTTGAACTCTCTTAAGGGTGGTTGGGAGGGAGTTTCCAATCCCACTCCTTTTCCTCTAATGGTTTTCCTGCCCCTCCCCCCTTTCCCTATGCTGGTCAGGAGAGCCTCTGGTTGTTCCCCCCTCAAGGGCTAATCAGGGGAAAGAGCCTTTGACCTTGGCTATAAAGCACCTGTCTAATCACTGAGCTTATTAGGTCACCCAGAGTCCAGATGCATAAGTTACTTCAAATAAACATTTTTGGGGTGTGTGTGAAAATTAAGGTCTATGATATTGAGAGGAAAAAACGATTGCTTTAAAATAATGACAACACCTTTTTCAAATATTGTAATGAAAGTATGAAAAAAAACCCCTCATATAAAAAGGCTGCAGAAATGTTATTTTACTTTGAAGATAGTAATAACTGAAAATAACAGGTTTCTTTCAGGCCACATCCTAAAAAGGTAGCTTCTTTTTTATGTCTTAGGCCTATACCAGTGATGGCGAACCTTTTGAGCTCGGCATGTCAGCATTTTGAAAAACCCTAACTTAACTCTGGTGCCGTGTCACATATAGAAATTTTTTGATATTTGCAACCATAGTAAAACAAAGATTTATATTTTTGATACTTATTTTATATATTTAAATGCCATTTAACAAAGAAAAATCAAACAAAAAAATGAGAGGTGACACGCGTGTCATAGGTTTGCCATCACTGGCCTATACAAAAGTCTTAAAAGACCCCTGACACTGCCTTCTGAAGATTTTAGGTTAACACATTTGTCTTAAAAACTGTGAGGTGCCTAATTTTTAAAAACAACTGGCCACACCCCCTTCCTCATCCATGTTGTCACATCATCCAAGTTATCCTATACTAGAGGCCCGTTGCACGAAGATTCATGCAATACGCCTTCTTTCCCCTGGCTGCCAGTACCAGTTTTCCTCTGGCACCTGGGACCCAGACCTTCACTATGGCCACCGCCTTCCATCTTTGCTCTGGACACAGTCTTCGCTGTAGCTGGAGCCTTCAGTCTTTGCTCCTTGCTCCGGCGGGAGTCTTCAGTCTCCGCCCAGAGCTGCTCCTGTAGCTCCTTCCGCCCCCCACCCTCCCCCTCATAGCTTGATAGCTGCTTCGCCTGCAGACCTTGTCGACGGGCTCCTGGGTCCCGGGGTGCCGTCATGCCTGCGCCCGGCTTTCCAGTCATGATCACGATCACGGGCAAAGGCAAGGCGGCTCCTGAGTCTTGGGGTGCCGCCTTGCCTGCGCCCGGCTTTCTGATCACGATCAGGATCACGGGCCGCAGGCAAAGGCGGCTCCTGGGTCCTGGGGTGCGACCTTGCCTGCGGCCCAGCTTTCCGATCACAATTACAGGCCGTAGGCAAGGCAGCTCCTGGGTCCCGGGGTGCTGCCTTGCCTGCGGCCTGGTTTCCGATCACGATCACGATCACGGCCGCAGGGTCCCGCCGCCCAGGGCCGCACACGGGGGTCCCAGCTGGGGGCAGGGCTTAGGCGGCACACGGGGACCCGGATGGTGGCTCCCGCTAGCCCGCCCTGCCTGCAGTATGCAAATTAGCCACCATCTTTGTTGGTGGTTAATTTGCATATCGTGCCGATTAGCCAGTGGGAGGCGTAGCGAAGGTATGGTCAATTACCATGTTTGTCTATTATTAGATAGGATAATAAAGAGGTAATATGTAAATTGATGGTCACACCCTCACACAAGATGGCCTGCAGGGGAGGGCAGTTGGGGGCAACCGGGCTGGCAGGGGTGGGCAGTTAGGGGGGACTCAGGCCTGCAGGGGAGGGCAGTTGGGGGCGACCAGGCCAGCAGGAGAGGGCAGTTGGGTGCAATCGGGCTGGCAGGGGAGGGCAGTTGGGGCAACTGGGCTGGCAGGGGTGGGCAGTTAGGGGCAATTCAGCTGGCAGGGGAGGGCAGTTGGGGGCAATCAGGCCAGCAGGGGAGGTCAGTTGGGGCTGTCGGGCTGGCAGGGGAGCAGTTAGGCATCGATCAGGCTGGCAGGGGTGTGGTTAGGGGGTGATCAGGCTGACAGGTAGAAGCGGTTAAGGGCAATCAGGCAGGCAGGTGAGCGGTTGTGAGCCAGCAGTCCAGGATTGTGAGAGGGATGTCCCCCGACGGGTCCCAGATTAGAGAGGGTGCAGGTGGGGCTGAGGGACACCCTCCCGCCCCCCGCCCGCCCCCGTGCACGAATTTCATGCACTGGGCCTCTAGTACTTTATAAATAGCCTTGATGTGCTATGCACATGCAAAAAGTACACAAAGTGGGTAAACTACTTTGCCTTAGAAATATATATTTAGTAATCACTTAGTTACATTATTTTATTTTTGTGAAATGAGACTTGATTGACCAAACCTTTCAAGCAGACCCACCAGACGATAAATATCACCATATGTTTGATTCACTGTACATTTGGGCATAAACACTTCAATTACAGCTTTGTGTTTAGTATCAGAAACCTTTTCTTATGTGTGTGTTTTCACTACAGATCCCTAGCTCTGGATTACATTTTGAAAACTGCCTATTACAGATAAAACACCTTTCCAGGTACACTTCTGAGAAACAGATGTATTTATGCACACAAAGATGTATTTATGCACACAAAGATGTATTTGTGCACACCTTTTCACACACAAATGTCCATATGATGCCTGTGCCGCACTCCCAGCACATGCCCACTGCATGTTTGCGGCCACGCACCTGGGTCCTAGCATAAACAGGCTGCCCCCAAACACACCGGAGCCTCACTGGCCTCCCCAGCAAAGTTTTTTTGTTTTTGTTTTTTACTTTGAAATAGTTTTATTGGCTCATAAGACCTTTGCATATGTATATTAAAAAAATACCCCAGAACACTAGGCAGTATTAAATCACAATTACATTTTTCTTCCAATTAAAAGTACCCAGAATATACATTTTTTTAAAGGGAAAAAAAATCCTATAGAACTGAATTCTGAAATGACATTATGATTTAAATACTATGACAAAATAGATAATTCCTTATAACATTAATTCATTGCACAAAGCTGCCAGACGCTTCCATATGCATAACCATTGCAGAGTGCAAATGAACACAATTCAACATTATACACTTAACTCAAGTAGCTGTGCCTCCACTTAAGAAACTCTTAAATTTCTGGCACAGAAAGTTGGGCTGTTTTAACTTTTACCAGGAAACCAACTTCACAATTCATTTACTCCTTTCTGGCCATTCCTATTAAAAACACAGAAGAAGAAAAAAGAAAAGAAAGTAACATCCTTCCGCTGACAGATCCTCAAAGAGTCAGCATCGCCTCTGCTTGAAGAAATCCACTCCTCTCAATTCTTAGGGCAGGTATACCTGGTCCACAAGCTCGCTGTATATGGGGTTGTATTTGTATCCCTTGCCATAGCTCAGGTCCTTCATGAGCCGGGTCGGCGCGTTCCTCAGGTGCAATGAGTCAGGGGCAGAGGCCCCTGGTGGTTCCGCAGGCAGAATTTGACGTTGTTGTAGGCTCTGTACACCTCAATAGACTTTGTGGCTCTGGCAAAATAGACTATACACTGGGCCAGAAGCACCTCACATTCGGTCATGCCTATGAAGTGACAGTCCTGGTAGGCGGCCACTGCTTGTGGTAATGTGGATGGGTCTGCCAGACCTATGTCTTCACTAGCCTCCTTGCCACATAGAGTGGGTCCTCTCCTCCTTTGAGCATGCGTGCCAGCCAGTAGAGGGAGCCGCTCAGGTCTGAGCCTGCATCGACTTATGCAGAACAGAGATGCAGTTGTAGTGCTCTTCTCCTGCTCGGTCATATAAAATGTGAGACTTCTGGAGGCCTTCCTTCACATCATTCTCAGTGACCAGAACTCTACTGGGAGAATAGGCTTGCCACTCTTCTTACAAAACATCTTCCTGGAGCTTAACCTGGCCAGCACCGCCAGCTGTAATCCATTCAGTCCAATTCAGACTCTCCAGCAAAGTTAACCAGTGTCGCTACACCGGCTGCGGCGTGAACCTCTCCAGTCCCATGGGGCCTGGGGCCGCTCGGGGTGGGGGTGGGGACAGGGTGGCCAGTGCCAGGAGGTGCCTCAGAGTGCCAGCGGGTCTTTCTTTATTTTTAAAAGACTGTGCTGCACACGCCTGGCCCCCAGGGCCTCCCTGGCCTGGACGAGGGGCCGCTGGCAGTTTGCAGGCCGGCCACACCCCTTATCGTGGTGGGGGTCCCCCTCATGGTGACCGGTTGTTTGGTCATTTTGGTTGTGACGCCTCTTGGCCTTTTATTATTAACCGTTTGAGTCCCAAGCAGCGCGATTGCGCTGCTGAGATTTTATGTCGAGAAAACATATGATTCGTTTGAGTCCCAGGGGGTATTGAAAAAACACTGTCGAAGAATCCCAAACAGCGCAACCGCGCTTTCTCTAAATGAGTACGAAAAGACCCAAACAGCGTGATAGCGCTTGTTTTATTTTATGTCGAGAAATACCAAGCAACGCGATTGTGCTGCTTGAGACTCAAACGGTTAAGAAGACTCCCACTAAACGAAGCTCAGTAAGGTAGAAACTGTGTTCTTGGTCTCTGTTATATTCCTACTAGAGGCCTGGTGCACGAATTAGTGCATGGGTGGGGTCCCTCGGCCTGACAGACAGTTGGGGCTGATCGGGCCAGCTGGAGGGACCACGGGAGGTTGGCCGGGTGTGAGAGGTTGGCTGTGGGAGTGCACTGACCACCGAGGGGAAGCCCATGCCTTGAGCGTCTGCCCCCTGATGGTCAGTGTGCATCATAGCGACAGGTCAACTGATTGTTTGGTCGTTCAGTCGCTTAGGCATATATAGATTGCTTATAGTACCTGGAATACAGTTATCACTTAATATATGTTGAGTGAGATGAATAGTAGTCCACAAACATTACTTTGAACCTTGGCTTACAACTGACTTGTAAATTCTTTCTTAACCATTCTGTGTATGTTTTGGTGTCTAAAACTGAATGAAACCTGTTCTATCTACCTCACAGGGTATTGTGAACATTAAATGAGAAATATAGAGATACTTTGAAAAGTATAAAGTGCTATTCAAACATATAACTACATCAAAAAACTATGATATAAGTGGAAGAGACTGTCATGGATACAAAATATATAGTTGACCCTTGAACAATGTGGGATTAGAGGCACCTACCCCTGCAATGTTGAAAATCTGTGTGTAATTTTTTTTTTTTAATTCTCACTCAAGGAGTGAGGACAATTTTTTTCCATTCCATTGATTTTTTTCTTTTTTTTAGAAAGTGGAAGGGAGGGAAAGAGAGAAAGAGAAACCTTGATGTGATGGAGACACATTGATTGGTTGCCTTCCACATGCACCCCAACATTCATGCAACCCAAGTACATGCCCTAGGCCCGTGGTCGGCAAACCGCCGCTCGTGAGCCATATGCGGCTCTTTGGCCCCTTGAGTGTGGCTCTTCCACAAAATACCACGTGTGGGCGCACACATACAGTGCGATTGAAACTTCGTGGCCCATGCGCAGAAGTCAGTATTTTGTGGAAGAGCCAGTTATGTTATCTTAACTGGATAAAATGGGATAGGAAAACATCAGTTAAGTAAATTGAATTGATGCTTTGTTGTATTTTTGGAACAGGGCAAGATATTCTCAACTTTTAAAACTAACTCTATATTTGGACATTCCATAATTTTCTATCCCTAGCCTATTAAAATCTCTTTGTTTTCCCCTCTGTTTTCTGTTCCCAATTCTTCCTATCTTTACCCTTTTCATTCCCCTAATTTTTCTTCTTTTTAACTTCAACAGTCTGGGTTGCAGGGGAAAAACCTGGCACTTAATCAAGAACATGATCTCATTGCTTTCAATGGCTTAGAAAAGAAACATTTTAAAGCAGTTGAAAGATTTCACTTTGGAAAGTAGGTACTGCATAACTAAGTGTGTTGTTCCCAGCAGAGCCTTGAGTAACCTCTTTCCAGCCATCCTCGTGTTTTTTCTCTTTTACATCCTGTTCAGTGAGCAATCTCCTAATTAAAACACACACACACACACACACACACACACACACACACACAACAGTAAGACTGTCCTTTTGGCTGTCTTGGCAGAGTATTGTTTTCTGTTCTTTCAGGCCTCTAAATAATACTTCCATGTTTTTGCAGCATACTTGTTTCTAGGCTTCATCACCTATATATAGATGGAGTATAATTTTTAGTTCCCTCCTACTTGCACAAACCCCCAGCCCTCTTCAGAGTTCCCTTAAGTGTTTCTGAGAGTCCTTGAGTGGAATGTAACGTGCATTCAAGGAACAGAAGTGAATATTCTTTTCCTACAGCCTCCTTGGGAAGTCCATCCCCTTCTAGCCACCCCAATATGGTGCCTTATCATTGCCACTGCTGCTGGGTCCTCTGTGAGGACACTCCTGCTAGGAATGCTGCCTTTAGTGCTTTCAAAGCCACCAGTCTTCAGGGTACCCAGGAGGTGCAAAGTGCAGGGCTGAGTTAGAGAGTCCTGTGTCACCCCCCTCCCTCCCCCCCAACCTGTACCACACTGTCACACTGTCTCCAAGTTCCAGAGAAGCAGAGTTTGTGCTTACAGTTTCACAGTCTCTTGAAAAGGTTTCTTATCTTTTAAATCTACCCCTTTACTCCTTCCTTTTGGGCTCAAAACCAGTTCAAAGAGCTAAGTGGAAAAAGACACTGTGTCACTTCTTCCATTGTTCTTATTTCATCTCACTCTCCTTCTCACCCCCTCAACTTCCTTTACGTTCCCGCTGAAATTTCCATCATCTGTGAACTAAAAAGCGGAATATCATATACTGTGTGGAGAGAGACCACTGTCCTGATAGTTGCTGAATTCTTAATCATACTTGGAATCAGCCCAGCCAACCATTACATTTTTTAAAAAATGATTTTTTAATATGTACCTATTTACCTGCTACAAACTTCAAAAGATACACAAATATGTCCAGTGAAGTTTCCTAGCACCTCCATTCCTCAGTTACCAAGTTCTCCTCCCTGAGGGAATCATTATGTCATTATTACCAATTTTTTATTTATCCCTCCAGAAATACTTTATGCATGTATAAATAAATATATACTTACATATATATTATATATATATATATTCTGCTTTACATATATATATATATATATATATATATATATATATTCTACTCTTCCTTGTTCTTTTCACTTGGAGTCTGTTTCATATTAGCACATAAGGAATTTATTTTTGTGGCTGCATTGTATGGTTAAGTTATGCCATAACTTATTTGTCTAGTCCCTTTAATGGACATTTAGATTGTTTCTAATCTGTTCCTATTACAAATGCTGCTGCAAACAATAACATTGAACATAAGTAATTTATTTTGCTTGTGTATATCTATAGAGTAAATCCCAAAAACATTTTCAGTTACTAAATTCTGAGGAAGTTTTGTTTTTGATGTCTAGTTTATATTCTAGACTCTTCCTTTTCAGCAAATAAACTAGCTTTATTATTACCACCTCATTTTCTTGATTACTCAGGCAATGGCCAGGTGTATGGGAAAAAATAGATTTCGTTTTTGTTGTCACAAAGACTTGAGTATAAAGAATTATTTCTCTGTCATGAACAAACAGTATAATCTTGGTGATAAATAGCAGTTGATACTTAGTGTCTAGAGATGGCAGGGACTGTGGTGAACTGGAGGGTGCATGCCTCATGTAAAAGGGGAAGTGCAATTCAATTCCATCCTGTTGTTGGCACACTAGAGATTACAAACTCAGTGGTGACTCAGCCGGATGGAGAGATGCAATTTTTAAAATAAAAATAAAAGCCTCCACATTTGTATTTAGTCTCCTGACTTTTAAATACCTTGTAGTCCAAGCAAAATACATCCACGGGATTGATGGGATTGATCCAACTCCCTAAATCTTTCGTTTATGCTCTCGGCTATTGTACATACAGAGGCAGCCCCTTAGTCTATTACTTTAGCTCTGACTCCCACATATTCTAGTTCCTCATATCTGCTATCAGCTAGGTATTGACTCTAGATGTTCCATTGATTCTTAAATATTTATTTCTCCATGTCATCATGGCTCATCTTTTTAAATCTTTATTTGGAATTTCCTTCATCTTGATGTTTTCCAGAGAGAACATACAGAATAATGAAATTCTAATATCACATTTCTATTCATTTAGTCACCGTATGCTATGCCTCTAACAAGCATTTTGTGTTTTAGAGGTGTAGATGGAATTTTAGCAGCCAGGCACCAAAAATACTAATACTTATTATGTTCTCTCCGTGATCTCTACCAGGGTTTTCATTAGATTTGGTCACTTTTTGAAGGGGTGAGGATAACATGATCATAGATATTATAAGTATTAACATAAAGCTTAGCAAGGAAGGTTTTTCTGTCTGAATTCATTCATAGCATTCTTTGAATGTGGTTTATTCTATGAGGTATTAGAAAATGAATTAATAGCTTGAGCCAAATTCTCCAAACATTGGATTACTGTTCCCATTGGACCAAAAACTTACCTGGTAGACCTCTACTATTGCTTGTTTCTTGATTCCATTTTTTCAGAATTTCTCACTGGAGAGGGGTAGACAGTTGTCAGAATCACTTCTTCCTTCTTCCTGTCAGAGACTTGCATTGCTCCCATGCCAATCCACATAGCTTTTGGGAGATGAAAATAATTCCTTCAAGATGGTTAGAAACTACTGCCTTAGAGGCTTTTTCTCAAATAGGCAGCCACTTATTCATAATTAGAGTAATTAAAAGGTTAGTTAGAGGCACTCTAAAAAACTGAATTTTGTGTAAGAAACTTGGGACAATGAGTTCTTGCAGGTACAGGATGTGGAGGGTGGGGAGCAAGCCTTGTCCAAGCAGTTCTTGGCTAAGAGCTATCTACTTAACTCAGAATTTCTGCATACTCACAAAACTACTTTCTCATCATAGTTTAGTTTTCCAAATAAACTCCCCTACTATTTCCAGAGAAATGTGTGGATGGTCTTTCTCCGATGCTCAAGGGAGTGGGGCCTCCCTGTCCTGATTGAATGTTGGGGGTAGTAGGTCATGTCCTTACGATATCTTCAGAAAAAGAATTTTCTGAGGCTTGCATGGGAGGCTGAGTGACTTTTATTTGCATGGAGTTAATCCCTCCATTTGCAAAGTCCCATTCCCCCTAATGTAATCCCGGAAGATGTGCAGCTGGGAATTCAGCAGAGTTAGAAGCAAAGCCAGTGTCCAGAGTTTCCATTCCATGTACAGCTGGATCCAGTTTAGCATTAAGCTAGTTGCAGTCCATTAGTCCATTGTGTGTGGGAGTGTGAGAGCCTTGCAAGCCAGGAGCCCAACCAAGAGGCAAGAGAGCAAACTCCTTTGTTTAGGAGTTTCAGTATCTCAAATCTTCCTGCACTTGCACTGGCCATGCCTACTCTGGCCAGGGACCTGTTCCCAGGTGTGACTAACAGACAAGTACCTTCCCCATTTCGTTCAGACTTTACCGGGCATGTGTCTAAACTGCCCCTGTCCATCCCTTCCCCCATCAATCTTCAGGGAATGGGCTTGGGGAATGTTAAACTGCAGCTTCGTGGCAAAGCTGCACAAATGGCATGCCTGTAAAGTTTGGCCTTCCATTTGTTCTTTTTTAGTTATTAATAAACTAGATTAATTACAACGATGTCACCACTAGAAAGCAAATATTCTCAATTCCAGCTATTACATTGTTCTCTGATAGTGTCCTTAAGTCAGTTTTCCCCTTGAATGTGACAACCTTTTCGAAAGATTGGTGGTTCAAGCTAAACATTTTTGGGTCCTACTTTAGGAGGCTTTTTTACTTTAATTTATTTAGTCCTCATAGTGACCTCTTGAGGTGGATATTGTCCACAGTTTGCAGAGATGGAAAACCAGGGCTTAGCAAGATTAATACATTTGTATATAAGATCAAACTGCTAATAAGTGGTAGAACCTGATTTTTCAAACACAAAGCAGTCTTGCCTCAAGTCTTATTTGTATTATTCATTCCTACTCCCAGCTTTGCATTTTAGAAATATTATTTGCTTAACTATGGGTAACATGAATAAGAATGGAGGTAGGAGGAATGGAGTTGGAAACCATGGCTTATATTAATACAGCAGCAGAAAGGTCTTAAGTAAGATAGAGAAGATCACACATAAAAGAACCTGCAGGGAGTGCAATAGGCACCACTTGGTTTAGTATATACTTGTGTTTTGTTTTAGTTTACCGTATAAAGAGTGCATTTTTCCAGCTATAAATTTCAGTTTAAAGTGACAACTTATTCTATGTCGAAGTTATCTAACAATATTTAGGGATGTGGCATAAAGTATACAAGTAAACTCAGAATCTTAAGACTGAATCACTCTCTGCCTTTGATAGGGATTATCTTTTAACCTGAATGGACTTGATATGTATTTTTAAATCTTTACTTTTATTTATATATTAACTCATATAAAAGAAGTACCAAAGAGCCTGGGATACAGATTTAGCTTTTTGTTTCCTTTTTTTCTTCATGTTGGTTAGACAATGTTCAAAAAATTAAAACTGATTTGAGTCTGGAAATTATTCCAAAGATTGAAGAAGTCTTGCCACCTATAATCAGATAGAAATCTATAGTATGGAAGATGCTTTTGATAGCTAGTTGTATTTGGTATCTTACAATAAGTAACTTAAAATATTAATACTATGTGTTTGTATGATGCATTATACTTTGTAATTGTCATGATAGTTTGAGAACGCATGAGCTTGTCAGGAGATAATCTGGCGAAAATAATTTAGAATAAGGGATCTGAAATATATGGAGACTTTAGCAGATAAAATTGAGGTACACCATTATGATTCTGGAGTGCAGTACATTGCTGGGAATGGGAGATATAGAGGAACAAAAGAAGTAGAGAACATGTGATGGTTATCTGCAGCCTCAGGTTTTAAAGACAGGAGTGTGAGAAAGCTGTGTGTTTCCTAAGTCAGGTTGGGAGAGCTCAGAAGAGCCTTTTCTCATGACTCGATGCTTTTGTAGGTTTCCTCAGGCAGTACAAAATGTGAGCCCTAAAATGACTGGAGTAGACTGGCAATGTAGAAAATAAGAGAAACTATTGTTGTCCTTGGGATGCTTACAGTATTATGAGTATTGGGGTACAGCAAAAGTTGGCTCCCTGGAATTTGTATTCCACTTTTAGTTGTAGAATATTATTTGATTGGCTACCTCCTTATTTTGAATTATATATTAGCATATCCTCCTGAGATAGGGGAGGTAAAACACTTCTCCACTTCTCTTTCAATAGAGAGCATGTGAATTCCCTCATCCTCTGCCTTCTAATCCTTGTTTCAGCACTCACTTCCTAGTAAATTGACAAGGCGATGCTTCAAAGCTAGTCTTAAGAGTAGTTGATAATGCTCTCTGAAGTACAATTTAATGGATGCTGGGAATGTCCAAAAATAACATCTCTACTAATCTGCTGATATCATAAATTCTACCATTAGCATTTCATGCTGTTTCCTATTCAATTGGATCATTGCTAGTAAGGCCCTTGATTTAATCTCTATCTAAGATAATTTTAATATTTTTTATTTTTTTTTAATCCTCACCCGAGGATATTTTTTCTGTTGATTTTCAGAGAGTGGAAAGGAGGAAGAGACTGGGGGGGAGGGGAGGGCGCGCGCGCACTCACACACACACACATACACATCGGTTGTCTCCCTCACACGCCCTGACTGGGGCTGGGGATAGAACCTGTAACCCAGGTAGGCGCCCTTGATCAGAATCAAACCCATGATCCTTTGGTGCATAGGCTGGCGCTCTAACCACTGAGCATGCCAGCCTGGGCAATATTTAGTATTTTTTAGTAGGAATTTTCAACTGTAGCTTCCTCTCTGATTTGGCCCTTCCCAGTAGCCCTCACTTCTCCGATTTCGTGTTCTAATACATTACCCTTTGCTCATGCAACTCTAGCCACATTGTTCTTGGTGCTGTTCTTTCACATGATAGATAATTTCTGTTTCAAGGTCTTGATCTTGAGTATTCTTTTCCTTATGTCTACATGACTTGCTTCCTAACTTCATTCAAGGCTTTACTCTGTTTTAACGCTCTCACTGAGGCTTTCTCTGAGCATCTTATTTAAAATTGTAACCCCACCACCCACAATCCCTAAATTATTTCTCAGCTTTATTTTTTTCTATTGTACCTATTATGATCACAGAATGTAAGCTTTATGTGAACAGTGATTTTGTTTTGTCATTGCTATATTTGCCAGTGCTTAGCATGTAATAAGTGCTCAGTAAATATTTGTTGAAAGCATAAGTGAATAAATACAAGATTGTTCAGGATTGAGGCATAAAAAGAAGTGCCTAGAGATAGTGGAAACCTAAAAATTATCTCATTGTATAGTTTTTCTTAAAAAGACATGCATTTAATATACCCTAAGTTTTTGAAAGACTGGCTGGAATTTTTGCTTTTATTCATAGGTAAATTAGTATAAGCACTACCCTGGGAGCCAGGGTTTCTGGCTCCTATTATCGATATTTTTTTTATCTGTAAAGCTGAGGTGATTGGAAAACATTGTTAACATCAATTCAAGCTTAACATAAGATTTTATGATTCACTTTAGTCTAGCTTAATGAAATTTCTTACTCTAATTCTACAATTATTTCATTTATTATGCATTGGGAAACTGCTGGGATAGGGAAAATGCAAAATGAGTAGGAAGATATTGGCTGTTCCAGAAGTGCAGAAGCACAAGTTTTGCTCTGGAAATTGCTTATCAGTGTATTATATACTTTGCCTGCAAAAAAAGAGTAGAGCTTCAAAAGCCACATGAATGAGCAATAGATCAGGGCATCTGGATTGATTCTGTGAGTAAACTTTTACATCAAAATATTCTAGGTATATGACAATAGGAATAGTGTTTGTATGTGTTTTAGTCCAAGAGATAGTTCCTTTTTTGAATGATAGTCACATAGACTTTTAAAATTATTTATAATGATGATAGAAGACTGCCATTCAGATTTTAAGTTTTCCTTTTGTATTGAACTCTGGAAAACTGTCATAGATTAAGGAACATGGAGTTGTTGAACTCATGAATTCTCAGTCTAGTAATTTAGCTACCTGGGGGGCATCAAAAGTCTTAGAGTTTGGCTCCAAGGGCTCTGTGATGTAGATTGTAAACCAATGACAAGAAGTCTCATTGGTTGTGGGAATACACATATTACTTACCCAACTATCAAGAGCAACGTCCTTTTTTTGTATCCTTTCCACTTGCACAGCATTTAGCTTATAGCTGATTCTTAATAAATGCTTATCAATTGTCTTAGGAAAATGTTCCAATTGCATTATTTTAAAATTTAGTAACATAAAATCTTTTGGTGTTTTTAGCATCAGAACCCTAAAGATTATTCTAGTTGAATGAGACTTGAAAATAGGCATTTTATTTTCTTTCTTCACTAATCAGATTTATTTACTGCTTACAATGTTGCTAGCACATTGGTAGGAGCTGGAACTACAATTGACAAGAAATAATCCCTGCTTTTAAATCTCACATTTTAGTAGACAAAGACAGATTTGTGTATGAATTATAATATAGTATAGCAAGTATATTTATAGTACTCTACTAGCAGAGAGTTTCGGGGGGGAGGTGTTGCTGTCTTATTTGTATGGGTCACTGAGGCTGGAAAGGGGGAAGAGGGCATTCCATTTCTAAGGGGCTAAGAGAACTCCTTGGCTGGGTCAAGTACTTACTATGTAAGATGAGTAGAGGTATTTACTATATAAGATGACTAGTTTGGAAATATTTATGAGTGGCTTTGACCAATGACTCTTAAATAAATTTCCTTGAAGTAGACATACCTTAAGTGCTTCTCCTATCCTGGACCTAATTTTCCTTCAATTATGAATAACTAATTAAATCTATTTAGGTTGGAATGTTGATATGGAAAAAAATAGGTGTTATTGTGAGTGATGTTATGCTCAAAATTATCTTTATGCCTAAACATTGCATTTACACAAGAGATACAGTATTGCATTATTAGAGTTCTTTCTTGTCCTCTAGACCAGTAGTTTCCAAGTAGAATTACCTCGGGAGCTATTTAAAAATATGTTTGGACCTCCACCTCCAGGTATTTGGATTCAGTAATTCCAGAGTTGGCTAGGGTTTCTGTGCTTTTAAAAGACATCCATGTATCCATGCTCTGGTTCTGTTTTGTTAGTCAGTTTATTTTGTTCGTTAGATTTCACATATAGGTGAGATCATATGGTACTTGTCTTTCTCTGACTAGCTTATTTCACCTAGCATAATAATCTCCAAGTTCATCCATGCTGTTGCAAAGGGTAACTTCCTTCTTTTTTAAAGCCGGGCAGTATTTGTGTAAGTGTACCACAGCTTTTTCATCCAGTTGTCTACTGTTGAACACTTGGGCTGTTTCCTGATCTTGGCTATTGTAAATAATAACTGCTATGAACTTAGGGGTGCATATATTCTTTCTGATTGGTGTTTTGGGATTCTTAGGATGTATTCCCAGACAGACAGATCTCAGAGGTGAGGGGGTTTGAGGAGACTGGATAAATGAAGGTGAAGAGATTAGTCAAAGAACATATGAATAGCCCATGGACACAGACAATAGTGTGGTGAAGGCCAAGGGAGAGGAGACAGGGGCTGGGTAGAGATGGGCAAAGGGGGAGAATATGGGGGACCAGTGTTAACAACAACAAAAATACACCCATGTGATTCTGATGCACAGCACAGTTGGAGAACAACTATTCTAGTCTGGCCTAGAGAGAAAGTGTTGCTTGCTATAACATATTTGCAGGTAAAAATTTGAATGGAGTAGGGTCATGTGTAATTTAACAGTAACAACCCCATGGGAATACAACACCCTGAAACTTTAATAGTAGGGAATGCTAAATACTGTAGTATAAACAGCAGCTGGTCCATAGATATGTTTTGAACTTAAATGAATCAAAAAAATGTGAAATCAAGCCACAGGGTACACAAATGCAACTCTTTCAGAAACTAAACTGACTACAAAGGTACAAAGGTGCTAATGGTTGGAGGCCGCCTTTAGAGGCAGAGATGGTGGCTCAGCCTCTGACCTAAGAGTTAGTCTTTCCTAACATTTCACAACATAGTTCAATAAAGTTTATCACTAACCTGCTATTAATAGGGAAATGTGTATTTGTATTTTCAGGTTATATTATTATCTTAGAATGGAAAAAAGTAAACAACATATTGAGGGTAACATAAAAAACCACTACATAGCTGAAAGTAGTCAAAACCTAGAATTCCTGTACTAGACTATCATAGTAAATTCTGGGGAGCATGTGGCAGTCAGTCATGTAGCTCTTCTGATTGTGTTTATTGATAAAGCTTTAAGGTCATCTAGCAGTGAAGTATAGTCATCTAGAGCAGCGGTCGCCAACCTTTCAGACCTCACGGGCCACCCATTGGCGACTGCTGATCGAGACCCCTTTCCAGAAGTCATAAAGAAACTAGTGTGTGTGTGTGTGTGTGTGTGTGTGTGTGTGTGTCCCCAAAAACAAAGCTGGGTTTAGGGAAAGGGAGCCTGGGAAAGGAAAGCCTGGTTCAGTTACATCATAAATGTTTCACCACTGCTTCTTGAATTAATATGCCAAAGACTTTTACCTGCAAATTTAATACACACAAAAATGAATTGGTGGTGGAAGAAAGGAATAATTTTAGGTCCAAAGCAGGAGAACTAATAGTTCCCTGTGTCCTGCTCTGGTTAGGCACTCTGGAGGAGTCTTGTGTTGAATTTGGTGAGTCACTTTTTAAGAGAAGAAAGGATAATGGCAAATAAAACCATGTCAAACTAGAATCAAGACTGGGAATATTTTGCATGGAGACTGTTTGCAAAGATTATGCAGATATTAAAAGGCTGCCTTGTGGAAGAGAAAGAAGAAATTTAGTCTTTATTGATTTAACCAGATGAGTGGGTTGAAGTTACAAGAAACAGTTTTAGAATCATAAAAGGAAGATCGTTAGCAGTAAAACTCCATTAAAACTTCCCTGTCAGTGGAAATGTAGAGAAAGCTATATAAGTATCCATAGATCTTTAGAAATTTAACAAGTAGTATATGTAATAACTCTTTTGGAATAGAAATTACCATATGTGACATGCGTACCTTTAATCATGAATCATAATGAGTAAAATAATGCAGACATCATTAGATATTTTTTAAAAAGCATCATCAGATATTTAGGAGTATATCTGTTGTTCAGTTTGTTGCATAGTACCTGTCACAATTAAACCTTTGCTCCAGAGAATGAAAATAAATAGTATACCTAATCTTGTATTTTGAAGAAAGGTGAAGCCTAACACAAGTACTTCAACCATAGCTCCAGTTCTAATAAGAAAAGGAAGTTTATTAGCTGATTCACCTGGGGCAAGTAGTATCTTGTCTTAATTACCTACCTCAGGGGATTGTGAGATTAAATGAGTCTGTATGTCTAAAGCATTTACCCAAGGAAGTATTCATTAAATAGTTTATTTACCATTTTAAACTTCCTAGAGGCATTATTTGAGAGATTAATAATATAATCTGAGTTTTAAAATCCAAATATCAGTGGTTCTGTTTTCTTCACATGTCACCAACCATTCTTTATCTTAAACTCTCCATGTCCTCTCAAATCACAGCTAATTGTGTAAGGCCTCATTTATCTGGCATTGTTTAAGGGAAATAAAAAAATGTTTGACATAAGTGAAAAGAACTTCTGGTTAACTTCCTGAAATGTAAACTTTTCTTTTAACCATTTAAATTTTTAAAAACAAATGTATCACATACTTTCCTGCCTTTTTGAAACAAAATTCCTGAACATTATTCTTTTTGATGTGTCTTTGTTACATGTATGTACTGGGTGGGGCAAAAGTAGGTTTACAGTTCATATAGACAATAAGTAATTAATAATAATACAATAAATTAATTCTGTGTTTCACATACTCACAAGTGTAAGCCTACTGTTACCCCACCCTGCATTTATAATTAAATAGTTGTTTTCATTTATTTTTTTCTTTTAAGGCAGCTATCATTTTTTTCTTGTGGTAAAGCCTTTTCCCCAACCCCTTTCTAAATTTTCATGTCTAATCTACTGTGGATTTGGAAACCAGCTATTACAGCTTTCTAATAGTTGTGTGCTTAGAATGACAAAATGTGTGGAATTTCCTTGGAAGTATCTAGGGGAGCAGGGAGGGGATTGGTTCATTATTCAGGCTGGATAATGGGTTCATACATGTTTATTACTCCGTTCTTTCTGCCCTTGTACATGTTTACAAACTTTCATAAGAAAAGGTTTCTAAAAACCACATTAAACTTGTATGTTAGATATTTGCAGGTCTATGTACATTTATTTATCTTTGTAAGGATTCACAGGAAGCTTAATAGTATTTATCTTTGGACAGAAGGACTCAGAGGTAAGGGGTAGGGATGTTCATTTTGTATTTGTTACAGTGGAGTTTTATGAATTTTTTATAACCTCCATGTATTATGTTTATTATATATTTGTGTGTGTTTTTCTAGTCCAGAAGAAGGTTCACTTCCTCATCTATAAATTGGATGTAGTAATAGTATCTAACACATGGGATCGTGAGGCTTGTGTACCTCTGTATTTTAACATATTTCTTGTTTTATTTTAAATACATATTTCAGATGGATAATACTGGGTTCTGTGTGAAGTGCTAAAAGAGAAATGAAAGGGCTCTGTAACAGCTGTTTCAAACTTGTGAGACTTCTTTTTGGTATCCAAATCTGGGCTTTAAGGGTCTTAAGGGTCTCACTAATTGGTGTTTGCATTGATGGTTTGCTTGCTGCCCATGCTATAGCTAAGCTAACTCTTCACTCTTAGGTTTTGTTTTCTTCCCAGAGCCTTACACTCCTTGTTTCTTAAGTCGTTATTCCTTGAGTTAAATATTCTGCCCTTTGTTTACCATTATTGAGTGAAACAGAAACATGCTCAACTGCACAATGTAAATTCAATTGTAAATCACCACTGACATACTGGATTCACAATTAAGCATTTCCCGAAGGTGGGTGCCTCTTTGGGAGGCAATTTGATGATATCTGTCTATCGTAATTTAAATGTATATACTCTTTGTCATAACAATTCCTTTGCTGGGAATTTATCCTAAAGTTATACTCACATGTGTACAAAGTTGTATGAAGAAATTGTGGCTGGTGTCTGGGTGGAAGAGAAAAATAGAGTTCAGAATGGGAGGCAGGCATCTTTTATTGTGTGTGTTTCGAAGTTCATCTTTTCTTTTACCTTATACATTTAACTACGTTTTATGTTAAAGAGAAAAACTAGGGTAAAAAGAGCCTTCTTACCACCTGTGGGTAACACAGCATCTACAGGTTTTACTCTCAGTGCATTTTCTGGGTTATATTTTTCTTCAGGGGTCAACAATGCTGATAGTAGGCTTCATCATTGTTCCGGCTGACTTTGTGTAGGATTTTGACAACCCTAAACTAATCATTTGATAATTGAGTCCATTTCTGATAAGAACTTTTGTAATTTCATTACATAAATGTATGCACTTACCCATTTCAGAGATGCATTTGTCCTTTCTTTTAAAAAACACATTTTAATTGATTTTTAGAGAGCGAGGAAAGGAGAGGTGGGGGAGGGGGGAGAGAAACATCAATGTGAGAGTGAAGCATCGGCTGCCTCCTGCATGCCCCTTACCAGGGATCAAACCCACAATCTGGGCATGTGCCCTCACCTGGAATTCAACCAGCAACCTTTTTGTGCCCAGGGAGATGCCCAACCAACTGAGCCATACCAGCCAGGGTGCATTTATCTTTTTTAACCTGTATTTCTTATACATACCCATCCTTCACCTCAACTTCATTTCCTTTTTCTCTCCATGCTCATATACTTAGATATATGTGTATTTATGTGTGGGTATGTACATATTTAGATATACAGGGTGTCCCAAAAATGTGTACACACTTTAACAGTTGATAGCTCAATTTTGAAAGTGAAATGTATTTTAATGAACACTGCCTTTACAATTATTCAAAGTGTGCACATATTTTGGCAGGACACTCTATATGTTGCCAGATTGCTTTCCAAAAGGATGTCATAATTAACATTTAGATCAGTGAAATACAGCAGTACCCTCTTGAGATATTATCAATCTTTTAAATTTTTGCTAAAGTGATACAGTCAAATCTCAGTTCTCGAATATCTCCCATCTTGAAAGATTCGGTTCTCTACCAAGTTGTTCAGGAAAAAAAAAAATGTCTCCATTAATTCTCCAGACAAACCTTTCCTGCTAATACATCAGCATAACAAAAATCATCTCTAAGGCCACTGAGAGAATGGGCCAGTATGACTTTACAGCTAAACCTTGCCTTGCTGACATCTTAGGAAATTGTGCTGTGAACATTTTTGTGGATTTTTTGTTTGTTTGTTTTTGCTTTTGTCACTAGCTAAATGGATGATTAGCACAATTTTAAAACATAATGTGGCCATCAAGAGTGCTAATGTTGCTAAGGGTGTAAAAGAAACAATCATCACAGGCAATTGAAGAGGTAGAAAACTGTTGTTGAATTGGATAAGCAAAAAGCAGTTAACCAGTGACAGCATTTTGGAGGCAGTGATATGAAAAAGTGAAGTGCTGCATACTGACTTCCTAAAAGATACCCCTGGAATGAGTGCTGAACGTGATTCCTTTAAGGCTAGTTGGGGGTAGTTTGATAAATTTAAGAAGTGTTTGTTTATAGATTAAACAGTACCTTAGACATGTATTATATATAAGAAAGGTTAAAATGGAATCATTTGGGGTCTGGAATGAATTAGTTCAATTTACACTATTTCTAATGGGAAAAAAATGATTTGGTGTTTGAACAAATTGCTTCTCGAATAGCCTTCCTGCACAAATTAAGTTTGAGAACTAAGGTTCCACTGTATTTCATTGTTAGACTAATTGCTGATTCACTGATTTCAAGTAAGTCTGAGTGTTGTTGTTTTTAAACTTGACAACTTGGATCTATCTGCTTTTTTCTCTACATGTCAGATTTTTTTTTTCTGATCTAATCGCTTCATTGGTTTATAGTTTTTTCTATAACAGGAAATTTTAAATTCCTTATGTCTACCTTTTAAAGTTCCTGCTTCTTATTAAGAATGTTTGGAAGGCATATCATCTTCTAAATTTTGTTATAGAATGTATCGCTGTTATTTTTTACATTTGTTTTAATTCCACCTGGAGGTTATATATACTAGAGGCCCGGTGCACAAAATTCGTGCATGGAGGGGGAAGTTGTCCCTCAGCCCAGCCTGCACTCTCCAATCTGGGACCCCTCTCACAATCCAGGACTGCTGGCTCCCAACCACTTCTGCCTGCCAGCCTGATCACCCCCTAACGACTCCCCTGCCAGCCTGATCGATGCCTAACTGCTCCCCTACCGGCCCGATAGCCCCTAACTACCCTCCCCTGATGGCTGGTCGCCCCTAACTGCTCTCCCCTGCCGGCCTGGTCCCCCCCAACTGCCCTCCCCTGCAGGCCTGGTCCCCCCAACTACCCTCCCCTGCCGGCCTGGTCGCCCCCAACTGCCCTCTCCTGCAGGGCTGGTACCCCCCAACTGCCCTCTCCTGCAGGGCTGGTCCCCCCCAACTGCCCTCCCCTGCTGGCCTGATTGCCCACAACTGCCCTCCCCTGCCAGCCATCTTGTGTCCACAAGGGGGTGGCCATCCTTGACCACATGGGGGCGGCCATCTTGTGTGTTGGAGTGATGGTCAGTTTGCATATTACCTCTTTATTAGATAGGATATATACACACATATACATCTTACCTAATGATAGACAAACATGTAAATTGACCGTCCCTCTGCTATCCTCACCAGCCAATCAGGAGAGTATATAAATTAACCCAACAAAGATGGCGGTTAATTTGCATACGTAGGGGCGAAGCGGAGGAGCGAAGACAAGGCTCCATCCAGAGCCGCGAATACTGAAGGCTCCGGCTGGAGAGAAGGCCTGGGTCCCGGGTGCCGGAGGAAAACCGGTGCTGGCAGCCAGGGGAAGGGAAGGCCTGTTGCACGAATCTCTTCATGCAACGGGCCTCTAATATATACACACACACACACACACACACACACAAACACACACACACATATACATACATACATAGACACTGTATGATAAAAATCTAATTTTTTTTGCAAGGTAAAACTACTTTTGTGATGATCATTTAAGAAAAATTATCCTTTTCTGCTGAATTAAAATTTAACCTTTGACTTGTACATTTTCTCATATGTGGTGGAATATACAGGGTAGGGCAAAAATAGGTTTACAGTTGTGAGTACACATAACACAGTTCATTCTTGTATTATTATTTATTAATTATTGTATTATTTCCCATATGAACAACTGTAAACCTACTTTTGACCCACCCTGCATATTTATTTATTCTGTTCCACTCATCTGTGTGTCTGTTCCTATGCATGTGTCATATTGATTTTAATAATATTTCAGTATCTGGTCAGTGAAGTCCACTTTTGGTTTTCTCCTTTTCAGTGTTCTTGGTGGTTCTTGGACTTGCTCCTTTATAGCTTTAAGATCTTATATTGACATTTTAAAATCTGTTGGGGTTATTTCTTGATATAGTTATTCATACATATGGGGAAAAGTTAATACTGTGAATGAAATATTTTTCTAGGTGTTTCCTGCTAAACTAGGGAAAATTTTTATTTTAAGTGTATTATATCACACCTCAATTTATTGTTTTAATTTTAGTTTTCTTTTACTAGAGTTGTTTGAGTTATCTATGTATCCCATCAAATCATTCGCAAAAGATAATTTTTTCTCTTTCATTCCAGTACTTGTGTGTACTATAGTCTTCAAGTCAGTGTTGAATTATAAAGGACTTAGTGGGCTTCCTGCTCTAATTCCTAATTTTATTCATTTGATTTATTGAATGAGTAATAACATTTATATGACTAAAATAATTTTGAAAGTTTCCTGTGAGCAGTCTCCTTCCTATTCCGCCCCTATCTGTCCATTTTGCACCCTGTTTTCAGCCTAACCACTCTTGTTGGATCCCTTCCATAGATCATAAAATTTCCATATAGAAGTAATCTACATGTACATTTCTCTCTCTCTCTCTCTCTCTCTCTCTCTCTCCTCTCTGTATATATATATATATATATATATATATACATATACATATACACACACACACACACACATATATATATAGTGTGTGTGTATAATCTTAATTTTATTTGAAATAGTTTTAGTGTTTTGCTCTTCAGTTGCTATTGTTCTTTTCCCCAAAAAATGTTTAATTTTTTTCTATTGTTTTTCATAGAGTTTTTATTGAAAATAGTGGCTGAATTTTACCAGATGCCTTTTTAGCATCTGATATTAATCATAAGATTTTTTTCCTCCTTAATATGTTGGTATATTGGCTTATGTTGAACCATCCTTCCATTTCAGCAATAAATTATAAAAGTATAACTTTTTGGATATGTGGCTGGACTTTATTGTCTAATTTGATTTTTTAACTTAGAATTTCTACATTTAACTTTTAAGTGAAATTGTTTTATGGTAGGTTTTGTGTACTACCTTTATTAGATTTGGTATTGAGTTATTCTGACTTCATAGAATGAATTGGAACATTTTTCTGTGATTCAATACTATTTGAATTATGTTCTTGAAAGATTAAGAATCTGCTGAGAACCCAGCTGGTCTTGATGTCTTTTTCTGTAGATTTTAATTATCTTTAATTTATGGTATTTGGTTGTACTCTGTTTTATAAATGTCTCATAATCTCCTTTAACTGTTCTTTTTCTCTGGAATTTTTCTCTAATGATTCTCACCTCCCTTTACCTTGGTTTGGTGCAAGTCTTATTCTAATCTTCAGATAACAGCTGAGATCTCATTCTGAGAAGTTTTCCCCGTTCTCTATAACGTAAATTAATTTCTAAATTGTTACTCTGATAAACTTTGTATTTTTAGTGTATTCATATTATGCCTGTTACTAGTTGCCCGGTGCACGGATTTGTGCCCATTGAAGGAAAATCAAGGGCACGTGGGCTGGGAACCGCGCTGCATGCCTGGGGAGTTTCCACGTTCCTGTGAGCCACCGAGAAGTCGCGTGGGGAGTCTCTTCTCCTCCCTGCAGCTTCCTGAAAAAGTATTTCCAAATGTCCCTTCTATGGCCAAGGTTGTGCCTTGCTGGCTAGGAGGTCCCTGTTGGACACCTTGGGCCTTGCTGGATGCTTTCCACTGCTCAGAGCTGGATAAGAGACACTCTGAGGTGAACAATACAAAGTTGGGAATCTTGGTGGGTGGGGGTGCTCTGTTGCCCACACCTCCACCCTTCAGATCCATCTCTCTGACTTTTACCTCAATTGTCAGTTGCCATCTTGTGGCCACTGTTATATTGCTGCTCAGGGCAATAGGTAAGGGATGAGATTTGATCTCGATGCCTGAGGCAGAGTTCCAGGAGCCTGGCAGTGACATCAGGCTTGTCCTGGTTACTCCGAGTGTCTGTGCTTCAACCATTCTCTGGAGATTGTAACTGCAGACTTACGGGGTACGAGGGATGTAGCAGTGTGCTAAGCGGCAGATGGCCGGGGAGGAGCCCAAGCCGGGGCCAGGCACCACTCCCATTGTGCCTGCCACCACCACTGCAGCTGCACTCGCCAGCCGTGAACCCGGCTTCTGGCTGAGCTGTGCTCCCACTGTGGGAGCGCACTGACCACCAAGGGGCAGCTCCTGCATTGAGCATCTGCCCCCTGGTGGTCAGTGTGTGTCATAGCGACTGGTCTTTGGGTCGTAATGGTCACTTAGGCTTTTATATATATAGATTATAGGTGTGTGTGCAACTACTTTTTATTTTATCCTCCCCCGTCCTGTCTAATAAAGAGGGAATATGCTAATTGACCCTCATGCTGTCACAAAGGTGGTGGCGCCCACAGCCAATAAGGAGGGAATATGCTAATTTACTGCCCCGCCCTCAAAGATGGCAGCGCCCACAGCCAATTAGGAGGGAATATGCTAATTGGCTGCCACGCCCTCAAAGATGGCAGCGTCCAGTCCCCTCAGTCCCGCTGGGGCGGCAGGCGCATGGCAAGGCCAGGCCTGGCTGCTCTGCGCGCCTGCCTCCAGAGTCCCCCAGCCCCCTCAGCCCCCCAGCCACCCAGGGCCAGCCTGAGGTGCAGGTAAGCCTCGGATGGCGGCTGCCCAGCCGCCCAGCCGCTCAGGGCCACCCAAGGCACAGGTAACCAGGGCCAGCCGAGGCTTAAGCTGCCGGCAGTGGCAGCAGCAGAGGTGTGATGGGGGTGTCGCCTTCCCCTGATTGCTGGGTCGCTTCCCGCCTCTGAGGGCTCCTGGACTGTGAGAGGGGGCAGACCGGGATGAGGGACACCCCCCTCCCCCGCCCCATGCACTAATATCGTGCACTGGGCCTCTAGTCCTATCTAATAATAGACAAACAGGGTAATTAACCGTACCTCCGACACGCTTCCCATTGGCTAATCAGGGCGATATGCAAATTAACTGCCAACCAAGATGGCGGCCGGCAGTCAGGCAGCTGAAGCGAACAGGAGGCTTGCTTGCTCCAGTGAAGGAGGAAGCCAACGTTCCCTGCCTGCTGGGCTCTGAGCTGCAGTCCAAGAAACAATGTTGCAATTATAGAAGCTAAACAAACCCCATGCTTTCAGCCAGCTGGCCGAGCTGGAGTTGCAACAGTGTTTCAATTATAGAAGCCAAACAAACTCAGATACCTGCTTTCAGCAGCCGAGGTCTCAGAGCTGGAGCCGAGCCTCAGAGCTAAAGCCGGCTCTCAGTGCCAGTGACAGCAATAGAAGGTAAAAAAATCCCAGAATAAAAAGAAAAAAAAGGAGAGGTTGGGAGCTTCAGTTACCCACCAGCCTGAAAACGACCCTCAGCCCCTCACCCAGACTGGCCAGGCACCCCAGTGGGGACCCCCACCCTGAAGGGGGTGTGACCAGCTGCAAACAGCCATCATTCCCTCATCCAGGCTGGCCAGGCACCCAAGCGGGATCCCCACCCTGATCCAGGACACCCTTCAGGGCAAACCAGCTGGCCCCCACCCGTGCACCAGGCCTCTATCCTATATAGTAAAAGGGTAATATGCCTCCCAGCACCGGGATCAGCGGAGCCGCGAGCCCTCCCGAACCCGGGATCAGCGGAGCCGGCGAGGCCTCCCGGCACTGGGATCAGCG
>NW_005871049.1:37822300-37903512 GCF_000147115.1 Myotis lucifugus | reverse complement strand
TATCCACCCTGCTCTGTTCGTGAAACGGTGTAAGGCGCCCCAACCCCCTGATCGGCCCTGCTCTGTGCCTGATAGGGGGGAGCTCCCCAACCCCCTGATGGGCCCTGCTCTGTGTGTGATGGGGTGGAGCCGCAACCTCCCCATCGGCCCTGCCCTGAGTGTGACAGGGGGGAGTGCCCCAACCCCCAGATCGGCCCTGCTCTGTGGGTGACAGGGGGCGGCGCCCCAACCCCCTGATCCGCCCTGCTCTGTGTGTGACAGGGGGCGGTGCCCCAACTCCCCTATCGGCCCTACTCTTTGCATGACAGGGGGGAGCTCCCCAACCCCCCTGATGGGCCCTGCTCTGTGCGTGACGGGGCAGCGCCCCAACCCCCTGATCGGCCCTGCTCTGTGCATGACGGGGTGGCGCCGCAACCTCCCCATCGACCCTGCCTTGAGTGTGACAGGGGGCGGGCGCCCCAACCCCCCAGTCGGCCCTACCCTGAGCGTGACTGGGGGTGGCATCGCAACCTCCCAATCCGCCCTGCTCTGTGCATGACAGGGGGCGGCGCCCCAACTCCCCATTCTGCCCTGCTCTGAGCCCGACCAGGGGCTGCACCTAGGGATTGGGCCTGCCCTCTGCCACCCAGGAGCGGGACTAAGCCAGCAGGTCGTTATCTCCCGAGGGGTCCCAGACTGTGAGTGGGCATAAGTGGGGCTGAGGGACACCCCCCCCCCCCCGCCAGTGCACAAATTTTTGTGCACCGGGCCTCTAGTAGTTTAATAAGCTACTACATTGCTGGGATCATATCTTACTGATGACCTTTTGCCAATGCCAGCCTACCTAGCTACTTCATTAGCAAGAGTGAAAACTGTGTATTGACCAGTAATCAGTTTTGTGGCTTGGTGTTGCTGTTTTGTCTAGGAAATGCAATCAGCAACATTTTAAGTAGAGTTCTTTGTACTTTGTGTCTGCTTTTTTAGGACAGGTATTTCTTAAGTCAGCATGAAAATTAAGTACAACAGGAACTTCATTAAAGCCACAATTTAAGATACCAAAATGTGAAAGGTTTCTAACTTTACCCTGAACATTTTGCATATATCATTAGTCACTGTTAGACATTTTGATCTTGCTTAATATAGTTCAGTGCTGAATGTGTATTTTAATGTATGAGTTTTTGACATCAACATTTTTAACTTTCATCTAATTTATAATCTTAACTTAGAGTTAATGGAAATATTTGTCTCTATAGATTGTGGTTTGAAACTGCTAATAAGTTCAGGCAGTAATACATGATCTTTAGCTCCTAAACCATGAATAGTAGGTTTCATTTTGTGTTAAGATCTATGTCTGAATTGAAAGGGGTCAAAGTGTCTGAATAGAGAATAAAGTAGTAGAATGCTAATCAGAAAATGAAAGTACTAGACTCAGTCCTTCCATTATTAATGTGCACTATATTCTGTAATCTAAATGCATTGTAGGTATTCATTGTTTTTAAAATTGGTGGTAATAGCCCCTGCTACTCAATAGTTTGTGAAGTACTTCATCACCACTATTTTGAAAATGTTTTAACTTTGTGTAGCTTGTTGAATTAGTTATCTGTTATCCCTGTTTGATTGATGAAGAAATTGAGACTTAGAGAAATAAAGTCACTCAACATTTGGCTAGCAGTAAAATAAGTAATATATTTGGAATGAGACCCCAGAATCTACCACACAGTTAAGACCTTTAGCTGCAATCATGCTGTGGTCTGATTTTGTTTAAAGAACTCTGCGTAAATGCACTGATGTTATTATCAAAGAGTTACCTTGAATATCATTATCATATATATATTAGGATGGTGTCTGATAACAGATGAAAAGGCGTTTGATTTTCATTACCTTTTCTAAAAAACATGTTTTTATTGATTTCAAAGAGGAAGGGAGAGGGAGAGGCAGAAACACCAATGATGAGAGAGAATCATTGATTGGCTGCCTCCAGCACACCCCACACTGGGGATCGAGCCCACAACTGGGCATATGCCCTGACTGGGGATTGAACTGTGACCTTCTGATTCATAGGTCGACACTTAACCACTGAGCTATGTGTGCCAGGCTCAATACTTTTTCCAAGTGAATAATTTTGAAAGCTATCACTAGTACTTTTCTATTTTTATTTTTATTTTTTATTTTTTTTAATGTTTAGGGTGTAATGTCACAGGAAGGCCATAGTATTCTGCCACCCGTGAGGAGTAAGCCCAAGTTGCTGTTGGATGTGTTGTACACAGAATACTTTTCTATTTTTAAAATTTTGCTTTAAACCAATGTCTTATTTCAAAATAATTTTAAAGACATGATTAACTGATGTTAAATGTTCATATCCTTGAGTTATATAATTAAATTTTTAATTCAATACTTGATTAACAAATAATTCTGGATTTTCTGTCTTTATTTACAGAATGGTAAATAACGCTGATCATCTCTAGAAAGGATATTGCTTCACCTCATGTAAAGTATGCTCAATTCCCTCCCAGTGGTGTAAGTATCTAGTCCTTCTCTTAATTTTTGTCTTCTCAATTGTTTTTAATAAAGTTACAAACCATTATGATTATTATTTAAAAAAGATAGCAGACATTTGTAGATTGAAAGAATTTTTTTCATAATCATGTGGTAGTTTCTTTGGTGAATTTTCAAATCTATCAACTTTCTCTTTTACAATTTCTGTTTTTAACTTTGAAGTCTGACATTAAGTTTTAATTGAACATAAAATTACTCTGCTTATTATTTTAATCTGCTTAATAGCCTAGAAACATGAAATAGATATTTAGCCATTTGAAAGAGCTAGTGTTAGATGTTAGATTCCTTGTGACAAGCAGAATATTAGAAGCATGTTAACCTTAATACTGCCTTTTATGTGCAAACTCCTAGCACCTTAACCATTTTCCTTTACCTACTGGGGATAAGCATGTAGTTAAGCCTGTTAGCTAATGTAGTTGCTAGCTTTTCTTTTGAGTCAGCCAAAAAATACCAGTACAAATTGAGATAGTGGCATTATGTTGAGAGGTTATTTTGTGCTAGGATATGAACTGTAACCACTAGTTCATATTAAATAGTCCTCTGAATAAAAGTATTCCGGGAATTTCAGATATTAGAGAAGATAAAGTATCTATTAGCTCATTAAGTGCATCTTCAGAGTCTCATACAGAGTGCCTTTAGCATAAGTATTTTCTAAAACTTGATGCAGTCTCTGTTTGGATTAAATTCCTTCTGTTTTGGTTGACAGTTCTATAATCCAGTAAGTAGACATTAAGATGGTTTTTCTTATTATTTAAGTTTTTCATTAAAATTTCCTTTTCCTCTCATTGATGCTATCATATATGGAAAAATTTCTGGAATAGGCCTAGAAGATGTAAATTGCAACCTGAGTCTATGCTAAGTAGTTGTGTCCTTGGGAAGTGGGAAGGCACTGCATGGCTTTATATAATTCCCCCCACTCCTACTCCTTTTTTTTTTTTTTTTTAACGATTTATTTTAAATGGCTATTCTTAGCCATTAGAATGTACGCATCATGAGGCCAGGATTTTTTGCCTGATATGTTCCTTGTTGTATCCTGTGTGTCTCATATAGGGTCTGACACATATCAAGCACTCAATAAATTTTAGTTGGATTAATGATTTTTGTCTAAATGGTCTCCAGTTCTCTGATTCCACACTTAAATCTATATCTCCCCCCTCTATAAACTTGTGTGTTTTAATTGGATTTTCCCCCCAAACTTACAAAGAAATCTCAGTCTTAGTGGTGATTTAAAATATCTATTAAAGTGTGATTGACACATTGGAATATAATCCTGTTTTTCTCAAGGTCTTTTTTTATATTATTATCTACTGTCATAGCCTCTAGTTTTATGCTTTTACCAGTTCTCCTATTGGTTTGAATTATGGAATCATTTTACCATACTGTCAAGCTCAGTCCCTAGTAAATCTTCATTTCTTCTTGGCATTTTCTTACTTTAAGACTATCACTCCTTTGATGCTTAGTATTAATTGTGAAAGAGGATAATGTAAGAATGCTATAAATACTAGGTGAACCAGTTAATAATGCGGATTTTTTTCAATAGATGGAGTTACACATATGTTGATATATATGCGATTTGATATGTATGCTATTTTGTTGTATGGACAACAAGCATCAAAACTTCGTATGTCAAATTTTCTGAAGGTGTTAACATCATAGATATTTTTACGCTTAAAAATGTCGAATTTCGTGCCAAAAAAAGCATTTGCGGGAAGTTTTAATTCATTACTTTATTTTGAAGAAAAGTGCTGCTGAATACTTCAGGAAGCTTATGGTGAACATACTCCATCTCAAGATACTTGTGAACGCTGGTTTAAACGTTTTAAAAGTGATGATTTCAATGTGAAAGACAAAGAACGTCCAGGTCAACCGAAAAAGTTTGAAGACCAGCAATTACAAAAATTATTGTGTGAAGATGCATGTCAAACTCAAAAACAACTTGCAGAAAGATTAAACGTTGCTCAGCAAACAATTTCCGATCATTTACAAGCAATGGGAAAGATTTTAAAGGAAGGAAAATGGGTGCCACATTAACTGAACAAAAGACAAATGGAAACCCGAAAAGTCATCAGTAAAATGTTGCTTCAACAGCACGAAAGAAAGTCTTTTTTGCATCGAATTGTGACTGACGATGAAATGTGGATTTAATTTTGAGAATCCCAAATGCACAAAATCATGGGTTGATCCAGGTCAACCATCAACATCAACTGCAAGGCCAAGTCGCTTTGGAAAGAAGACAGTGCTGTGTGTTTGGTGGGATCAGGAAGGTGTGGTGTATTATGAGCTTCTAAAACCAGGTGAAACTGTTAACACTGATCGCCACCGAAAATCAACAAACAATTTGAACCACGCTTTGATCGTGAAATGGCCAGAATGTGCCAGAAGACATGGCAAAGTAATTTTGCTTCATGATAATGCACCATCACACACTTCAAAACCAGTTAAAGATGCATTAAAAGATCTTGCCTGGGAAGTATTAACCCACCCGCTGTATTCACCAGACCTTGCTCCTTCAGATTACCACTTGTCCCGATCAATGGCACAAGCACTTTTTGAGCAGCACTTCAAAACGTACGAAGAAGTGGAAAATTGGGTCTCTGAATAGTTTGCCTCAAAACAAGAGAAGTTCTATTGGGACTGTATCCACAAATTACCTGAGAGATGGGGGAAATGTGTAGCTAGCAATGGACATTACTTTGAATAAAGCATTTTTGATGTTTCTCTTGAAATTATCATGTTTTCTTTGATTACAAAATTCACATTATTAACCGATACACCTAGTAAGAAGGGTTTGAATACATCTTTAGTTGATGAATATTATGATTGACTCTAGAATGTGTTAAATTATCATGCAGTAAATACCATGTAATCAATACAAAGCTAACTTATGACTAGACCAACTTTTGCCTACTCATTCTGGATAAAAAGATAAAGACAACAGAATCAAGCTGGAAAAAATTTTTGTGTTATGCAATAAAGTATCATTAAGTGTTGATGAATTACACGTAAGGAAGTAATGTCATTTTTTATGCACATGCTTTCAAGATTAATTATTTGTGAGTACTTTCACCTTTTTTGCTCCACGTGTGTGTAGAATTTAGTTTAAGAAAGTGTTCTGGACTTCATGCTATCTCCAAGAAGTGTTTACATACATATCTAAGTAAGGATAAAATTTATTGTAAAATAGGTTTACTATTATGATCTGATAGTATGGTCTTTCAGAACGAGCCACAATTCCTGAATTTAATTGTTATTTTATGCTCTGTATTATTGCAGTGTCGAAATTCTTCTCTCACATTTTCAATTATTGTTGGCCTGAGTCTGCATTCAGATTAGTAATTTAAAGCAGAAAAATCTTCCTCATCCTGTGAACAGTCCTTGTGCTACATATGAAAATTAATTCTGTTCTTATATGTTATCTTTTTCTGTTATGAAAGAATTGCTGGTGTCATGGACTTAGATGACCTTTGTAGGTCATTTACTGCCGTAATTGCATGATTATGTGCTAAAAGTAAGTAAATTATGAGAATGAAAATTTGGAAATTACAGAATGTGTGCTTTTGTTTATAATAATGCACATCGGTATATTATTGTCAGTATCCAAGAAAGCTTCTATTCTTGGCATTTTCTCAGTAAAATATTGTACCTCCAGTGTCATATGTATGACTTGATCCTGCCCGTTATGCCATTATCATTCTACTCGATAGTGATCACACATTCCATTCTAGCAATTGTAGATCTTTTTACTTTCGATGTAGCTTTTGGTATTGGGGATCTCTCTTGGTGCAAGGCACAGACATCTGATTTAAACAAGGTGAAGCATAAAAGGAAATTTATTCTCTTACATATTAATACAACAAGAAGAGCAGGAATGTAGCAGAGGCTTAGAAATTACTAGAACAAGGGACATGAACACTGCAAAGCTTTCTTCTTTACTCTGCATGTCTAGATTCTTCCACATAATGAGGAATGTACCAGATTAACATCTTCCTGAAACTGGACGTAGTTATAGTGACTGTCTGCTAATCTACCTTAAATATTTTGAAGAGAGCTAGGCTTGGCTTTCTGTGTGTCCACCCCACTGGCCAGGAAGTAGAGAGAGTATTATGAGTGGCAGTCCCAAGAACATGTGGTTGGAAACAATGAGGCATTCTAGGCAGACAAAATTAATGGGTCCTTTCTGTTACCTCCTTTTATGACTCTTGGAATAAAAGTGTGTCCCATCGCCAGTGAATCTGAAATGACATAAAATATTACATTGTTTCAGATACTGTGGAATCTTCAGTTCTAATACCAGCTTTAGGATGGATACTTTTTAGTTCCAGATTAAATTCATATACTTTATGTTATGCCCAGATTTCAGGATCCCCAAGAGACCACCAGGGAGCCAGCCGTGTCCAATGCAAAAGCATAAGAGTCTTTATTCGAGCTAGTTCGGGCTCCCCGTCCACCACACTTGCCGACGCAGTGGCAGGGGGCAGAGAGAGGGAGCTTTGTGTGGAGCAGGGTTTTATAGGGGGGTTGGAGTAAGGGGAGGAGAGAGGACTGTGGGCCCTGCCGATTGGCCAGGCGCAAGTCGGTGTCTTGTTACACAGGATGTGGTCGTATCTATGGCGCGCACTTCCCTTGATTATCATTGGTTCATTTAAGGAAATCCTAGGTGTGGCTAGCAGAGGCTTGGGCTTCCGGGAAGAAGCTCCTTGCTGAGCACATGGCTATGGCTGCTGCCCAAAAATGGAGGATCTGGGGCAAGATGGAGGGCGTAGCCATCGCCCTTTCACTTTATTTTACTTTCATGCTAATATAAAGTGCTGCTCTATACAGAGAAATATGAAGAGTTATACATATTACTATCTGTTCTGACATAAATAAGATAGGAAAGTATTGTGGGGCTGTAAAAATAATTTTTCCTCACATCTTCTAAATTCTTCTAGCTGGGCTAATAATAAAATTAACAGAGACAGAATAACAGGACACAATGTTCAAAGTTTGTTAAACAAATGTACATTCGGAGTGTCATAATGTGACCCAAAGAGGCATTCAGCAATTGAGGTTTATATGCCTGCCATTTTGGAAGGAGAAAGGGGCATGGGTCTGAGATTTAGAAGGGAAATAGGCAATTCATAGGTAGCCAAGAGAGTGGAACACATGGCAAACAGATTCCTACCAGGCAACCCAAAAACAATGGGACTGAGGGGAGAATCCAGCAGAACAGGTTTTTGCATGTCAACCATATTTAATTCATATTATTCTAAGGTGAAAATTCTAAAGCAGTGGTTCTCAACCTTCTGGCCCTTTAAATACAGTTCCTCATGTTGTGACCCAACCATAAAATTATTTTTGTTGCTACTTCATAACTGTAATGTTGCTACTGTTATGAATCGTAATGTAAATATCTGATACGCAGGATGGTCTTAGGCGACCCCTGTGAAAGGGTCATTTGACCGCCAAAGGGGTCGCGACCCACAGGTTGAAAACCGCTGTTCTAAAGTATGTGTGTAAAGATTCCCTTCTTGAAGCAGGACTTTCTATCTGACTTCCCTTAGGCAGGAAATGGGGAGGGTCAAAGGTTCTCTTAGTGTCTTTGTTTCTTTATAATCAGCTTAAAATCAGTATCCCAAAAGGTACATTTTGGGGTGACAAAACTTTGGTCTCTTTCAATATTATGATTTTTCTGGGGGGGAGGGTGGTGTGTTTTTTTGGTCCATATAATAAAAACAGTTCTCAAAGTCTCATAGTTAAAGTAAGGGCATGCCAGCTTATGAAGTATTTTAAAAGCATGACGGCTGAAGTCATTTTTAAGGGAAGAGAATAATGTATAGAAACCTCAGTTTACCAAATTAACAAATTATGAGGTATATTATTTGGATTACTAAAGGGATTCGGCAGCTACTTTTAAAAATAACTAACTAGAATTAAGGATTAATAAACAGTATTCCCCCTTTATCCACAGAGAATATGTTCCAAAATTCCCAGTGGGTGCTGGAAACCACAGATAGTACTGAACACTACATATACTATGTTTTTTTCCTATACATACATACTTATAAAAAAGTTCAATTTATAAATTAGGCACAGTAATAGATTAACAACAGTAACAAACAATAAAATAGAACAATTGTAACAATATAATAAAGTTATGTGAACGTAGTCTCTTAGCAGATAAGCACAAATTCCTTTTACCTTCTCAATTTCACTGATAGAATTTTTATTGTTATCCTAGATCTTAGCAACCTCAGTTTACTAAGCTGAGAACTTTTCACTTCAAGAAAGCACTTTACAGCTTCTTTTTGATATCTCCCAATTGTCAGCATCACTACTCTTGCACTTTGGGACCTATAGTAAGTAAAATGTTTCTTGAACACAAGCACTGAGATACCTGATAGTCAGAGTTATTAACTGGATACTAAGTGACTAATGAGTGGGTGGCCTGGTAGCCTTTAAGTATGGACTCTGGCAAAGAGATGATTCACGTCCCAGGCAGGATGGGCAGGATTGTGCAAGATTTCATCATGCTACTTAGAACGACACACAGGTTAAACTTATGAATTATTTATTTATGGTATTTTTCCTTTAATATTTTGGGACCTTAGTTGATCATGGGTAACTGAACCAGCAGAAAGCAAAACCATGGATAAAGGAGTACTACTGTACTAATAAGCACTTGATAGAAACTAAAGTGTTAAGTGTCTCTTATAAACCACTAGGAAAATGTTCATATAGTTTTTCAACAGACTTTAAGTATAACATATCTATTGAAAAATGCACAAATCAGTAGTGTGCAACTTGGTGAAGTTTCACAGTGAATACACCGTGTAATGTAACTAGCATAGAACACAGAGCATTTTAATAACCTATTATTTGTTTTAAGCAAGGTGTAATATTCTTTTGAAATTGGTCAGTAGAAAAAGTAAATGAGTTACTCTGGTTGAAAGTTTTCTCTTCTCACCCAACCAGGTAGGTAATGATATATTAGAGGGGGATATATTAAGTTAACACGAAAATTAGTAGAGAATAATTATAATAGGCAAAGCATTTAGAATAGATAGTAATTGGAAATAGTCCAAGTGTCTAAAATAGAGTGGATAAACAAACCTGTGTATATTCCTAGAATGAAGTACTACTCAGAAATAAAAAGGGAACAAACTATTGATACATACAACATTATAGGTGAATCTCAAAAACTTTATGCTCAGTGAAAGAAACCTTACATTAAAGTGTACATAGAAATTCCATTTATATGGTTTTCTAGAACAGACCAAAATAATTCATGGTGGGGAAAAAACCTGAATAGTGGTTGCCACTGAGGGAAAGGGAAGAAATGAGGGAACTTCGTGGAGTGATGGCAGCATGCTGTATTTCCGTAGGGATTTGAATTTCACATGTGTGCCTTCTTCTCAAAACTCATAGAAAGGTAAACATAGATTTGTGTGTTTTTTTATGAAAAGTTGACCTCAAAATAAATAAAACCTGAACAAATACTGAGCTCTAGTCAATGATTTGCATGTGGAAGTATTTAGGGGAGAAGTGTACAGATGTCTAGAATTGATTTTGAAATGCATAAAGAAATAAGATGAGTAGAGGGATGGATGCATAAGGGAATGGATGGATATATGATAAAGAAAGTAAAGTGTTAATAGTAAAATCTAAGTGGTTAGTGTATAGGGTCACTATAAATATATTTAAACTTGTCTGTATGTTTATAATTTTTTATTATAAAATTAGAGGCCCGGTGCTGGGACCCCTCGAGGGATGTCTAGCAGGCAGACATCCCTCTCACAATCCGGGACTGCTGGCTCCCAACTGCTCAACTGCTTGCCTGCCTGATTGCCCCTAACCGCTTCTGCCTGCCAGCCTGATCACCCCCTAACCACTCCCCTGCCAGCCTGATCGACGCCTAACTGCTCCCCTGCCGGCCCAATTGCCCCTAACTGCCCTCCCCTGCTGGCCCGGTTGCCCCTAACTGCCCTCCCCTGCAGGCGTGGTCCCCCCGAACTGTCCTCCCCTGCAGGCCTGGTCCCCCCCAACTCCCCTCCCCTGCAGACCGAGTCGCCCCTAACTGCCCTGCAGACCGGGTTGCCCCTAACTGCCCTGCCAGCTCAGTCACCCCTAACTGCCCTCCTCTGCTGGCCTGGTCGCTCCCAACTGCCCTCCCCTGCAGGCTGGGTCACCCCTAACTGCCCTCCCCTGCTGGCCTGGTCACCCCTAACTGCCCTCCTCTGCTGGCCTGGTTTCCCCTAACTGCCCTCCCCTGCAGGCCTGATCGCCCCCAACTGCCTTCCTTTTCAGGCCTGGTCCCTCCCAACTGCCTTCCCCTGCAGGCCTGGTTGCCCATAACTGCCCTCCCCTGCTGGCCTGATTGCCCACAGCTGCCCTCCCCTGCTGGCCATCTTTGACCACATGGGGACGGCCATCTTGTGTGTTGGAGTAATGGTCAATTTGCATATTACCTCTATTATATAGGCTGGCTGGAGGAAAAAACCTAGACTATCACAAAAGAATAATAATCATGAAAATAAGGACTTTTATGATTATTCAAGAATGCATAAGATAATGTATATAGGTATAAAGCAGATACTGTGGCTATGGTCACAAATGCCCTGAAACATGTTCTTTTGAATCCACAAAATATGTGTGTTTTTAATCTTAATGAGCCTATCTCTAAAACTAGAATGATTTCACTTAAAAATTCTAGATTTCTGCCTGCTTATTTTTAGAAGTATTTGAAAGACAAAATAATGTAATAGAATAGAGAATCTAAAAGTTAGGTACAGTTTGTGTGGAAATTTTGTATATAAAAAATAAGTAATATGTTACAAGAAAAGAAACATATTACTCAGTAAAGCATATTGGACAACCAGCTATCCTTTTTTGGGGGAAAAATAAAGCTCAAATCCATTCACATTAATTAAGTAAATATAAATTCTAGATGAAGCAAAGATTTTAAATATAAAAAACTTACTAGAACCCCTAGTCTGTTAGTAGAGCAGTTTTATCTAAGTGGTTTTAATTGGAGACTTAAAAGAGTACAGTAACCAAATCCCAAATCATGATTCCAGTAAGTGCCTATATTGGAAAGCAGAATGACGTATGATATTGGAGTCAGTAAGATCTAGGTTTAAATCTTTCTTCTGCTTCTTAATCAGACTTTTTACAAGGTTCCAAATCATTTTGAGCCTTAGTTTCCTCAATAATTAATCAGTCGCTATACAATAAAATAAAAAATCTATCACAGAAGGTTGTTGTGAGGATTAAGTGAGATTACATTATATGAAATTCTTGCTCATTGCCTTCTTAGATGTGAATATTTAAAAAATTTTTAAGCCCTAACCGGTTTGGCTCAGTGGATAGAGCGTCGGCCTGCGGACTGAAAGGTCCCAGGTTCGATTCCGGTCAAGGGCATGTACCTTGGTTGCGGACACATTCCCAGTAAGAGGTGTGCAAGAGGCAGCTGATCGATGGTTCTCTCTCATCGATGTTTCTAACTCTCTATCTCTCTCCCTTTCTCTCTGTAAAAAATCAATAAAATAAATTTTAAAAAAATTTTTTAATGTAGAGGGTTGAAGGAATATCTCCAGTGGCTTAGTGGACCTGGCCCAGAGTGTATGTTTACCTGGAAAGGATGAGAAAATGTCTTGACATTTATTTATATCAGCAAACACTTAGTTGAGAGCCTGTGTATACAATTTGGCACTAGAACTATAAAAATAAAAATAGAAGAAATTACCACTTTAAAAAATGTTAAAAAGTCGCGGTTTGGTGTTTTTTGTGTTTGTTTTTTTTTGATGATACTTAACAACTCTCTTGAACTTGTAAAAGTCATGCGCCAATTATGGAGATACATTCTGAGAAATTTGCTGTTAGGCGATTTCATTGTTATGTGAATATTGTAGAATGAACTTACACAAACCTAGATGGTATAGCCTACTATACACCTAGGCTGTATGGGATAGCTTATTACTCCTAGGTTACAAGCCTGTACAGCATATTACTGTACAAACAGCACAAGAGAAAATGATGCATTCAAGAAACACTGTAAACATGAGATGTATGAAGCTGCTGCTGTGGTAATACTGCATACTGTTTACAGCAAACATTCTTTTTTTTATCAGTAGAAAGAGTATGCTCTAAAATAATGATAAAATAATAAAATATAGTAAATACACAACTCAGTAACATGGTTGTTTATCATCATTATCAGGCATTATCTACTGTACATAGTTGTATCGCTACATTTTTATACGACTGGCAGTGCAGTAGGTTTGTTTGCACAGCATCACCACAAACACAGGAGTAATGCATTGCTTCACAACATTACAAAGGCTATTACCATGGCTACGATGTCAGTAGGTGATAATCTTCTGGGATACTATTGTATATATGGTCCATTGTTGACCAGTGCTGTGGCACATGACTATATTGTTATTAACTCTGAAACATTTTCTGATGGGCTACAGTATCTTGTGTTAGTTAAAGAAAACATAATGTAGGAGCAATTTCCTGAGAAAAATGAATAGTTCAGTTTGGCTATAACCATGAACGATCCATTTCTCAGGATATCAACAGAATGCATTACAGAGATAAAATATGAAATTACTATATAGTGGGTAAAATGGTGCTTAGTTTTTTTTTAGGTATCTCTCTTACTTTTCTATGTTAGTATTTTTGCTGGTTATTAGTATTTGCTTGAGTTTAGCATATCAAATAGTTTGTTTACAGTAAATGAATTTAGAGAGTTCCTAGGTCAGTTTTGTTGATATTTAGCAAAACAAGAGCATACATCTATTTTTCAGCAACTTTCTATTAATACTCTAATGCAGAATAGTATACTTGATGGAAAAACACCTATGAGTAATTACATAGCCTGGATTTAATAGTGTATTTACTTAATCTGTTGTTTTGGTATTACTGCCATAATGGAAATTTTGGGTCATTATAATAGTAATGTCTTAAACATTTTCAGTGAAGAAGCACAGCATCTTCTGGGCATTCTCTATAATGATTTTTTAATAGATATTGTAAATAAAGGGACTGATTTTTTTATTTTTATTTTTTCAGTTTGTTGGAAACCATGTCTCACTATACAGATGAACCCAGATTTACCATAGAACAGATAGATCTGCTTCAGCGCCTTCGGCGTACTGGAATGACTAAACATGAAATCCTCCATGCCTTGGAAACTTTGGACCGTCTTGATCAAGAGCATAGTGACAAGTTTGGAAGAAGGTCCAGCTATGGAGGAAGTTCATATGGGAATAGTACCAACAATGTTCCAGCATCTTCCTCTACAGCTACAGCTTCCACACAGACCCAGCATTCAGGAATGTCCCCATCGCCTAGCAACAGTTATGATACCTCCCCACAGCCTTGCACTACCAATCAAAATGGGAGGGAGAATAATGAGCGATTGTCCACATCCAATGGAAAGATGTCACCGACTCGCTACCATGTAAACAGCATTGGCCAGAGGTCATACAGTTTTGAAGCCTCAGAAGAGGACCTAGATGTAGATGATAAAGTGGAGGAATTAATGAGGTTGGTTCCTTTGCTTATTCAGAGTCCCCAAAATGTCTGTTCTTATATTGATTTTAAATAATAAACTGTATTTCAGCTACTTACCTATAAGAACTGTGATTTCCCCTTGCCCACTTTGGAGATTAAAGAAAAATTTTAAATTTTATGTTTTAATTCAAATTTTCTCTTTTCAACTTTAGCCCTATCACTTTGCTGCTTGATAAGTGTTTTCCATTCTCTCTGTCAAAGCAAAGGTTAGCCTTCTCTTTATGGTTGTAATTACTAACATCTGGATTTTCAGCATTGCTAACAGACACTTTCTATTCCTTAAATTTATTGTAAGTACTTTTTCTGAGGGATAAGGTGATTTTATCATGATACAGAATATATCCAGTTTCGAGTTTTCCCTCCAGTAACTCAAACAATAATTTTAAGCTCCTATTATATAAAAAGTAGTGTTCTTTGGAAGAAAAAGATACAGTTTTTACTCCTAAGAAGCTAAAGTTCTAATTTTAGCAATAGGTGCCACATATATATGTTTAATGTTATCTATTGTAAGATAAGTTAAAGCACTTAGGCCCTAAGTCTTAGGGTTTTAAACACTGAGAAAAGAAGAAGTTTACTTTCAACAGAGGCAGGTAGAAATGGTTTCACACTGGACCTGGGACACTTGGAGGGCAGCAATCATGTGTTTTCTACTGTTGTGTCTCTAGGATCTGAACTGTCCTTGGTACATGGTGAGGGCATAATCTGTTAAGTGGATGATGAATTTGAGCAAAACCTTAAAAGATAGCCTCTCTTTTGAAATATAACAACCTTATTTAAAGGTAAAGGAATAGTTAATGGTAGAATAGGCAAGGTGTGTTTTGTCTTAAAAGGATTACAGGTGGGCTAGACTATGTAATAAGAGTAGTATATTTGGCAGTACAGGTTCTGGAAGATTTGAGTTCCATATAAATAGTTAGTGGTTAATTTGGTTGGTGTTAAGGCAGTTAATTCCCATAAGACTAACAAGAAGTTTGGGAAAACTTTCTTTTTAACAGAAGGCTTTGGAAGATTGGCCAGGATCTAAAACTTGACTATTAGCTTGTAGGTTGACATTTTACTGTAATTCAAGTATGTCTTCAAAATAAACAGAAAATCTATTTAGCAATGACTAAGATGTGTACTTACATCCTGCAATTACATACATTCAAGTTTCATCACTAATTATATACATGTTTATATATTGTTATCAGCATTTAATTTACATGTTATCATTTTGTTGCATAGTTAGGACACTTTATTTTCTTCATTATCTCTGCTTCAATTTCTTACAACTACTACTTTGGTGTCCCCTAATCATCCAGGGATTTCATTGACCTTCTGGTTCTCTGTGGTCCTCTGCCATTGTGCCCTCCCACGCCTACATTCCTCTTTTGTGCCCACTGCTCATTTTTCTTAAGTTTACAGATAATAACAGTTATTAGGTTGGAGGAAGAAGTTTATTGCATGTCTGTTCTCAGTTTAATCATTACAACCATGCTGTGAGATGGAGCAGAGAAATTGAGATTCACAAAATTAAATAATTGGATCAAGAACATGGTAAATTTTAAGTGGCAGAGTCTGAATTCTAACTCATGTCTTTATTACCAATGTACCACTTTTGTCTGTTGCCTCTGTAAATAACTTTTTGATGTCTGTCGATATCAATAAGATTTTAGGAACAGTGGCTAATGTAATTTAAGACCAAGTGCGAATGCCTTAATGGGCTAAGTCCCCCTTCCCAACTCCCATGATATTTGCCACTTACTAAACAAATGAATTTTTATTTGGTAGAATGTTAGAGAAATTTTTGAACAGCGGATCTTTCTGAGTGTCATGTGCTCATTTAGGGCTACACTGCCCTTGCTGATTGCACAACACCATGGTCATATTTTAGTGTATTGAATTTGGTGGTCTCTAGGTGGGGAGAATAGTTACTTGGTACCTGAATGCCTTCCTGCCTCCATTTCTACATACTAGTATATCATATACAGCATTGGATAAAATTAGGTTTACAGTTGTGAGTATGCAAAATACAGTTTATTCTTATATTATTATTTATTAATCATTCTATTTTCCATACAAACAACTGTAAACCTACTTTTGCCCCACCCTGTATATTAGTAATTCATCTCTTGCATACTCACATTTCCCAACTTCTATAGCACTCAATTATAAGATGTATTTTTCAGATTTCATAACCCATGTGTCCACACAACTTAACTTTTAGTAATTTCAAGATACATAAAGAAAATTTTTTGTAGAAATTGATTAAATTTTAACAAAGCCTGATCAACTTGTTAAGAAACAATAAAAAAAAGTAACTGTTATTTTTTTTCATTTTTTAATTGATCAGGGTAAAAAACCTGAATGGGAAACTAGAATATGAATTCTCAATAGATCGCTGAATATAACATTTTAGGAAAGACTTTAAAGCTCTTAACTTTAGAATGATGACCCATTTCACATTAATATTTTTTAAATGCATCTATTAATATATATATTAATATGTAGATATATATATATGCAAATATCATAGTATACATCTATTAAAGTATCTGTTCTGTTGTATATATATTATAAAGTAACAATTGAAATGAGTTTAGTGTTATAATAATGTATGTTAGCATTTTATGCAAGATTCCAAGACTTTATTCCGAGTTGGTTACCTATACCCCTAACAATAGGCTATATACTTGTGTAGGTAAGGTACTTATGATCCATAAGTAATAATACTCAGTTACCATATTGTTTATACATATAGAGTAGCTTTTCTTTTAAAGTTATCTTTAATACATTTTAAAGTTATGTTTTGTTTATCTCCATGAGTGGAAATTAAAAGGAGTGGGTTTTATTTAAATGTGAAAGAATTTGTATGTAATTATATTTTCCATCTTTGAAATAGTCTGTCTTCCATCTCTGGAAATCTTTGAGATAAAAGACTGCCTATGATATTAATCAGTGTCACCCCCCCAAAATTGAAAAAAAATTCAATAAGAAATTTTTAAAAGACCACTTTTAAGAGGGGGAGGGGCTAAAGAATGTGTAGTGTTTATCAAACGAGACAATGGAAGATCTCAAAGCATTCCACTTTTAAATATGCATTCTTTAATATTCTTTGTCCTAGAAAAGAAATTATTGTCATTTTGAGCTAGAATAAATAACTCTTTTTCTCCATTCTGGTTTGGAAGTTGAAACATATTTAAGACTAAGATTTTAAAACTTTTATAAATGATCTAGATCAGGTTTTCTATTTTATAACCTTTTATCTCCAACTATAGACTTGTTCATTCACTGAACAAATTAAACTCTCTTATCTGCAAACCCTATGATGAATAAGACAATCTTTGTGCTAAAGGACTTTTTTGGCTAGTAAGAGAGAGAAGGCAGGGTTATAAACAACTGTAATACAGAATAGCATGTAACATATTAGCATATGGGTAGTATAATTGAAATAATAACATGCTTTTGGAAGAAAATATCTTTTTTAGCTCTGAGGATCAGGGAGAACTCTGAATAGATGACAATCAAATTGTGTCTTTAAAAAGGGTGATTTCAAAAAGAGGCATTACTGATTAGTTCATTTAGATATTAATGTCTCTAGATCACAATGGAAAGTTTAGCAAGTTATAAAAATAATGGCAATGGAGGATGGAAAGGAAGAATTTCATCCCACATGTGGAAATTACTCAGATAGGTGAATCCAGCATGGCTGTGTTTGGAAAAGGCAGTAGGAGGAGATGACACGGACTTCAAGTGGTTAGATGCAAATTGAGTGGTAGCTTCTTTTGGAAGTAATCTATGGAATCAAAGAAAGATCAGCCTACATATGACTTTATTTACATAAGACCTGAGGAGTAAAAATCATGAAGAGTGTGAGATTGTATAACACAAGGGAGGAAAAGGGATTCATTCTCTTTAAAGAGAATGTCAAATTTCAGATGAAGAGAGAAAGTAAGGAGTAGACATTGATGGCGAACCTATGACATACATGTCAGAGGTGACACGCGAACTCATTTTTTTGGTTGATTTTTCTTTCTTAAATGGCATTTAAATATATAATAAATATCAAAAATATAAATCTTTGTTTTACTATGGTTGCAAATATCAAAAAATTTCTATTTGTGACTCGGCACCAGAGTTAAGTTAGGGTTTTTCAAAATGCTGACATGCCGAGCTCAAAAGGTTCACCATCACTGGGGAGAAAATGAGAGAGTTAGAATTGGAGTAACAAAAGTTTTTACACCAAGAAACTTGATTTCACAGGGTACAATGTGTACAGTAGGAGAGGGAGGTTGTTAAAGGCTGAATGAGGAGAGAATGAGGGGGGAATATGTGAAAGTTTAAATAACAGAGGCACCCTAAAAGAGTGGAAGTCTTTGAAATACTTAAAAGAATTGAACACAAAGAAAGTTGAATGCTGTGCTATTTTGAAGGAACCAAGTAAAACTAACTGAATACCACATCACTGCTTATATCTAAAGTGACTTTCTAGAAATCTTTATACAGTGCCTTAAAGTACCTAATACAGATGTTTAATTCAATCTTAAATAGTTATAGCTGATCATTTCTTCTTTTCCTGGAATTCTTTCTGAGGTTTTATAAAATAATAGTCATTGTTCATGTACTATGTTTATAGTTTCAAAATGTTTACATTGAAAAATTTTTTGTTATATGCACATTGAGTATTAAAGTTCATTTAATTTTAATTTCAGTGCTTGGAGAAAAATAGTAAAAGCTTTGTGACAGGTGTATCAGTGTTCTATTTTTGCCAGATGATGAAACCAGGGCCAAGGTTTATTAAATGACTTACCCAAGTGCGCCCTTACCTTTCAAGTCTTAAATTTATTTTTCATTTCAAAAAGATTCTCTCTGGTAAAGCAGTTAAGAGATTTTTAAGACTCATTGTGGGTACTTATAAACTTGCCAAGTATCTAAAAGTATAGTTTATGAGAGTGTAAGTGAATGGCTGCTGTCTTGCTGCCGTTCTTAATAATATCATACTGTAAGACTGTGAATATGTCACAAACTGGATATTCCCCATTAGAATAATTAAGTATTATCTCTACTCTATGATTTAGTGTCTACTCTAGGTTAATTAGATTTAAAATAAATTGATTTAAATTCCAGTTTAAATCAGTGGCCAAGAAAATACTCTTTTTCCCTCACAAAAGCACATTTTTAAAATTTACCCTAATAAATATTTTCTTAAACTCAAGTTTTATTTTCCAAGAAGGACACTACACATTGAAATACAGTGCTTTATTTACATTTTTTCACATTAATTCTGCAGAAACCAAATGATTTGGTTGTTTTACATATATCAGCCAGTTGAAATAGATACTGCTGAAGTTATCTCTTGCTCAGCTGATTACTGATGGATATTTGACAGCTTGTTTAGTCTACGTTACTTGTATTTTACTCAGCAGTTTTTGTTTGGCTTATTTGTGCCTTTTTTGTCACATTCACAATTTTAAAATAAAATGAGAATGCATATTTGGCAAGGAACTATTTCAAATATATAGCAAGCATTTTGGAAGGAGTCTAGCCATTATCTAGATCAGTCTGAGAAATTTTGGGTGTTTGATTAGCCAGCTGACTCTCTATTTCCTCCCTTTAGGAATTTTTTTTTATTAGGATTTCCAACTGGTAGATTAGGAATGTGCGGTAGAGTTCCAGATTAGAAGCTGTTTCTACTGTCATCTCTCTGTTCTTTTCCAGAATTCCTGAAAAGGGAGCATGGAATCCGCTAATAGAGTGTATAGCCCCTCTTCACCAAGGGTCTAAAACATCTGCTGTAAATTAAGTCACAGCTGATTCCTTTTGGAAAGGGTACTTTTGTTTCTCCACATAATCTGTAGAAAAACTTGAACTCTTCTTTTTAAAAAATTTAAATTCTTTATTATTTAAAGTATTACATAAGTCTCCTTTTTCCCCCATTGATCTCACCCCACCCCCAAGGACTTGAACTCTTAAGAAGCGTTTGTGGTTCATTCATAAAATGATTTGTAAAGATTTCATGATCCCTTTGTCTCAGTTCAAGAGTCAGGAAGCTTTTTGTAAGGGCTAGATGGTAAACATTTAGACTTAGTGGACCAGAGGCAAAATTGAGGATATAATATAGGTAATTTATACACAAGAGAGAAATCAAATGGGCACACATTTTTATTTTTATTTTTTTAAAATATATTTTTATTGATTTCAGAGAGGAAGGGAGATGGAGAGAGAGAGAGATAGAAACATCAATGATGAGAGAGTATTATTGATCAGCTGCCTCCCGCACGCCCCCCACTGGGGACCGAGCCCGAAACCCAGGCATGTGCCCTTGACCAGAATCGAACTCGGGACCCTTCAGTCCACAGGCCAACACTCTATCCACTGAGCCAAACCAGCCAGGGCTGGGCACACATTTTTATTAACAAAACTCAATATAGAATAATAATTAAATACATTTTAAAAATCAAAGCCTACTAGTGAGAAAAATAGAATTGGGGAGGGGATGATATTTTGCTTTAATTAGTGTTTGAAGATAGTGTTTTCCTGCCATTAAGTCAATTGCAAATTTTCATCTGTGAATACCACTTTTAGGTGGGAGGCTAGATTTAGCCCAGGACCATAGTTTGCTAACCACTGTATTAGATGATAAGTTACCACTACTCTCTGTTACTTTAGGGCATCAACAAAAATTAGTGTTCTATTTATATAATCTTCTTGTACATAAAACATTCAAAGAACAATTGGTAAGTTTAAGTATAATTTTACGTATTCTGTTTGTTCTGGTGGAGAAACAGAAATCTTGCCATTTATTGTCATTCTAGTGAATGTCTAGTCTTTTAAGAATTTGTTGAATTTTTAAATAAGTAAAAATCATTAAGGAATCTTAGTGGAGGAAAAATCAGGTCTATAATTTGTGATCCCAAGGATGCAGAAAATAATGTAGGTTTAAGTATTAGGTATTCTGTATAATACATGTAATAGGAAATTAAGTGCCTTTTTATATTAAAATTCTATATGTAACCCCACTTAAATTTTTTTTATATACAGGAAAAGAAGGCAAATTAAAAGGCAAAGCCTTTCTTAAAGTGGCTAATATTTTAGCAGTTGAGAGAATGATGATTTCTATTAACACAGATTTTAAAATGAACTGCATCTTATTTATGCAGTTGCATAGTTAACACAGGAACCCACAATCTACTCACAACTGATTTTTGTCCTTGTTGCTTTTTATTTTTCTAGGATTTCTGTCTGTGTAAGATGTATTCATCCCACAGTAATGAAACTTTATATATACCATGTGGCAGCCTTTGTTCCTAATGTGAATTATTCACAGCATAAGATTAGCCATCCTCTGGTATGAAACTCGTATCTACTGTGGCATTCACTAAAGCGTCCGTCTAATGGTGTGGTGTTTTAGAACTTGAATATTGGTGTTTCTTGGTTTCTTTTAATTTCATGTTTCATACAGGTTTAGTCTGTTTACCTTTATTTTTGTGTCCTTTCTCTCTATGTTCTCCCCACCTCTCTGCTTCACCTTTCTTAGCAAAGATGAGGATTTCTACCTTCAACATACATTGTTGGTCTTGTCTTCTGTTTTTGTTAGGAGGGACAGCAGTGTGATAAAAGAGGAAATCAAAGCCTTTCTTGCCAATCGGAGGATTTCCCAAGCAGTTGTTGCACAGGTAACAGGTAAGAGCTGAAGAGCCCTTTATTCTGGAATCATGTCTAGTCTCTGCCTTCTGATGCAGATGTTGGATTATTGCTCACATTTCTGCATTGCAGTGCAGATCTGTCAGTTTAGGCACGATAATATATGCCGGTGATTTAAAACCCATTGTCTCCGATATCATGGAACTTCTCCAGTGATTTTTTTTTAATGTGTGCTAGTAAATTTTAATAGCATTTCTAAAAAGCACAAAATTCCCTACTTTATGGCGAAAAAAGGGTTCTCTGGTTTTCTTGTAACTTTGACAGGGCTCATGACACATGCACATCCAACTGCTACCTCCATTTCATATATTTAAAAGCTTTGCAGTCCTCCAAATCTAATCCTCAGTTTTACCAATTAAGAAATTATTGTGTTTTTAAACCACTTTTCTGTATGTGAAAGCTTTTCTCAATCCATTACTGAGAAGATAAGAGTTACCAGTGTCTTCTCTTTGTTTTTTATATCCCATCCCATTACCCACCCACCGCAGCCCCATCCCAAGTATGTGGTGTATATGTGTCATTCTCTATTCAGATTGCATTTTTTATAGTTATTAAATTTGGGTAGCCTGTTTTTTTCTCTGTTGGTATGTAGTGTTTCTTTCTTTGATATCAGTGATTTATAAAACCTAACTATGCCTTAGTCATGAGAGTAACCAGAAATTCTTTTAACTACATTTTGTCATTAATACATGATTATGCATTGTACATTGATAGATGTGAAAAGTAATTTGTTTCTCCCCTTCTTTTTTTTTTTAATATGCCAGTAGCAGCTACATGACTTGGGCCCTTTTAGCCTCTGTGCCTTAGTTTCTTCCCCACTATAATGAAATAATTGGATCTGATCTTCAATAGTACCTTCCAATTTTAAGATATTATGTATATTCTCTAGACATTGATGCATATTGAAGACAGTTTACCTAAAAGAATGTTATTGACCATTAATTTGGTTAAAAATGAAACTTGAGATTTCAGAAGTCTTAAATTTTGTCCCAAAAATCTAACCTAAGATCAGCCAATCTTAATATGGGTGTGTGTGTCTGAGTGTATACATGTGTAATATATTACATTAGTAATATAGCTTTATAAATGATACTGATTATGGTAAAAAAAAAAAACTTTAGCTCAAGGCATATCTTTTTGTATAGAAATCTTAAACAGCAGGATGATGTGTGAATTTAACTTTTGCAATCTTCAGGTGTTTTTCAGTAGGATATTTAAAATAAATTGTTACCTTTATTTTCAAGGATTAAAAAGTGGTGGTAAGGGCCCAGTAAGGTCATGTTCAGTGGGTTTTACCAAAGTCCACTGCTGTGCACTATGAAAAGGTAGAGTACTGTCTTTTAGGGCGTTTACTTCAGCCCCAAGATTAGAGGCAATAGCATCTTCTATATAGTTTGCCAGAATAACAAAAATATAGTGCAATAGAACAGCATTATATAAAGTTGATTTTGTCCAGGCGGAAATATTTCTGAGTATCTTGAATACCCTGAATCTTGAATCATCTTGGACTTTCAAAATAATAGCTTTTGAAACCAATACAGCATTGATGCAAATTATAATAAAATACCTTTAAAAGGAATTTCCTAGGCATATGTAAAAGCATTAGATAAACTATAATGGATTAAACATGGTGTATCAAATATTGGCTTTTTGGAAAGATGTTTTAGCATCTTGCTATTCAAAATGTAGTCTATGAACAGCAGTATTGAGAGCTTGTTAGAAATGTAAAGGTAGAGAGCATCACCCGAAACGTGAATCAGAATTTACATTTTAACCAGATCCCCAGGTGATTTGGGTTCGAGAAGTACTATTTTAGGAGATTGGTATGTTTTCCTGACATTAACTTCAATGGATTGGCATTGTTTAGCAATGCCCCACTCAGTAGTAGTCATCATGATGCCATCTCCTGTTTATGAAAGCAAGAAGTGATAATGGTTTTACACATTTATTATCTGTTATACCTCTTGGATCTTTCTTTGGCTACGGTAATTATAGGATCTGGTACTGTTAAAATCTTCTTCCCCCATTTCTGCCTCACCCCAACTTATTCTTCCTCTTCTTCATTCATAATTTGAAAGCTTGGGTTCATTTTCCCTTGATCAGATATCTTTCATGGTTCTCTTTTGACTGAAAATGAAACTCCTTATAATTTGACTCCAGCCTTCTTTTTATTGCCATCTTCTATTCAGTATACTCCCTAGCTGAATTCACTACTTGCCATTTCCAGAATTTTGCTTACCTAGATGCTCCCAAATCATTGGTGGAGTGTAGGATACCTTCCACCTTCTCACCTCAGCCTTATCAATTGCTGTTTATCAAGCTTACCTTAGTTGCTATTCTCATTCTGCCTTCTTTGGTTACTTTAGCCCACATGGAGCTCTCTTTATTCTGAAATTAATTAGACTTAGTTCACCACCCGGAGATACTAAACCTCATTTCAGTTATACATTTTAGAGTAATGTTCTTTAAAAGCAGTGATATTTCTTACGCATCCCCAAAGAGCCTACCTACATGGTCTCTGAAGATACCACGTTTACCAAGCTGCCTGTAGTGCTGCTTTGTAGGATAAAACAAGCATTGGTAAAGCTAACACAGCTGTACGTGTGAAAATGTATCCAGTATAACTTTGTCCAGTGATGTTCCCTCTCCAGAAATATTTATTTGTTCAATACTGCATGAATTCTGCCCTTAAGGAACTCACAGTTTTCTTTTATCTACTTCAGTTCAGTTATTTACATAAGGCCAGGGAATGAAGGTGATTCATAACCAGGTGGTTAATTGTCTCATGGTCAGCTTGTTGAATTCATGTATTCCTCATGTATTTATTGTGCTACATTTTCATCCAGCCCATCCATTCATCAGGCTACACTCAGGGGCAGGAATTTCATTCAAGAAGAGAGATGGAGTAATTGAGAACTTGCCCTTGTAATTGACTCACTAGGGTACTTGGTCAGTACATAGGTAATTTTTCTGTCTTTAAACAAATTAGTTAAGTGTATATTAGAAGAATCTATGCGCTAGAATCTACCCCAAAATAAAGTTAAGGATGTGGTTGTCTGGAATCTCTGTCCTGTAATGGAGTCTCTTAAAGTCAGTAAAGTTCAACTCTAATGTATGAAATAACTCAACTCTGAGTTTAAAAGGAGAAAAAGTGATACACAGCAGAAGAAAATGCTAAATTAAAAAGTGTAGTGAGGTGCAAAATTATAACACGTGCTTGTTCCAAAAACAAATGCAGAGACTTCTTTTTATAGATTCGGAGGATATCTATAATAAGATAAACAAGAAGTTCATGGGTGGGGTCTGTATAAATAATATCCTACTGATAGGAAAAATGACAGTATAAACAGGATATAATAGCAATGCCTGCTGAATTTCCCAGCATGTTATTTGTAGCTTCTTTCACAGAGTCATAGCTGCTCCCATCAAGGGTGGATTTTTTGCCTCTAAAAGGTTGAACAAGAGTCTAAATTCTCACAAACAGTGGTGGGGTGGGGAGCATGGCCTTCACTTAGCAATAAACATGTGTGTTTTATATTCACTTTCAAGGTAAAATATTTCCTTTGGCTGTTTTCATTCTTAAAACATGATTTTCTTTTTAAATAATCTCTGGGAAAAACCAAGTGGGCAGAATAAATGAGTAAATGGGCAGAGCTTGAGTGAAGCTTATCAGCCAAAGAAATATACTAATTGGATTCGTGTCCTTTTAAAGAAATAAATAAACAGAAGAAGGAAAAAATAGCATCTCAGAATTTTAAGAACTTTATCACAACTTTGTCTTCTTGTAATGGAGAAGCAGCCATAAAACTTGTTCCCTGCCATGAAACAGCCTGGGACCAGGGCGAAGCTGCAATTCTCTGTCTCAGTCTCATTACCCAATATTTTCTAAGTATCTTTTCTAATTGTCAAATTCTACTCTGTTCTTAAACTGTTAAGTACATTTAACAAGAGTGCATCATAACTGTATCTAGTGACTCATTCCCAAATGTAAGAATTTATATAAATAGAAGCTCTGACCGAGCTTTAGAAATGTTCTAGCTATACTTAGACCACTTCCCTTTTTCAATTATCTTTAAAATGAAGGATAAAAACACTACATATTCAATTTAATTGTAATAATTTCTTTATAGATGTGGGTATATATCGTTCCTTTCCCTAAGAAGACAATTTCAGAACAGATATTGAAAACTAAAGTGTTACTAAACCTTTTTTAAAAATAGAATTTATTTTTTTTTAGAGCAGTTTTAGGTTCACAGTAAAAGTGAGTGAAAGTACAGAGAGTTCCCATATATCTCCTGTCCCCACACATGTCCAGTATCCCCTATTATCAGCATATGGCACCACAGTGGTCTTTGTTATAATCTGTGAACCTACATTGACACATCATTATCACCTGAATCCATAGTTTACATTAAGTATAACTGGATTTGTACATTCCAAGGGATGTTGAAAAGTGTACAATAACAACCATTCATAATTCATAGTATCACAAGATGATACTGTAGTTTCACTACCTAAAAATCCTTTGTGCTCCTGTTCCTCCCTCCCCACAACCCACAGCAACCATTGATCTTTTTACTGTCTCCATAGTTTTGCCTTTTCAAGAATGTTATTATACAGTATGTAGTCTTTTCAGGTTGGCTTCTTTTTATAGATTTAGAAGATTTCTATAATATAAACAAGAAATTTATTCACTTAGGAATGTGCATTTAAGGTTCCGTAATGTCTTGGTGGTTCATTTCTTTTTAGTGCTAAATAATATTTCATTGTCTGTATATACCACAGTTTATCCATTCACCTGCTGCAGGTCATCTTGGTTGCTTCCAAGTTTTGGCAATTATGAATAAAGCTACTGTAAACAAGTAGAATTTATATTTTCATTAAAAAAGCAATGTTGGTAGGGCATAAATTACAGACTAGGGAATTGTCCTCTTATAATACAACCAAATATAATTATGCTCATTTAACAAAATGTTTTCAATTCCTACCTAATGAATTTTATTAGTTTTATATAGATCTCCAATTTGTTTCTGTTAGGAGAAAACTTTTTTTCAAATCTTTGAATGGACTTCAATTACCAACAATATAAATGTTTTTTTTTTTATTTTATTTTTATTTTTATTTTTTTTTTTTATATATTTTTTTATTGATTAAGATATTACATATGTGTCCTTATACCCACGTTACCCCCTACCCCCCCCCCCCCCGCTCATGCCCCCACCCCTCGGGGTCCGGGGCCATTGGGTAAACCCAAATGGTTGCATTTAAGACCTTTGGTTGATTTTTCCCCCTTACCCCCCCCCTCCCCTACCTTCCCTCCAAGGCCCGGAAGGCCAAACAATGCCTCTCCATCTCTGGATCAGTCCTTGTTCATCAGTTTATGATGTTCATTATATTCCACAAATGAGTGAGATCATGTGGTATTTATCCTTCTCTGACTGGCTTATTTCACTTAGCCTAATGCTCTCTAGTTCCATCCATGGTGTGGCAAATGGTAAGAGTTCCTTTTTCTTCTTCCTCTTCTTAAAGAATACCTTTCAGCATTTCATATAATGCTGGTTTGGTGGTGATGAACTCCTTTAGCTTTTTCTTATCTGTGAAGCTCTTTATCTGACCTTCAATTCTGAATGATAGCTTTGCTGGATAAAGTAATCTTGGTTGTAGGTTCTTGCTATTCATCACTTTGAATATTTCTTGCCACTGTCTTCTGGCCTGCATGGTTTCTGTTGAGAAATCAGCTGACAGTCGTATGGGTACTCCCTTGTAGGTAACTGACTTTTTTTCTCTTGCTGCATTTAAGATTCTCTCTTTGTCTTTTGCTCTTGGCATTTTAATTATGATGTGTCTTGGTGTGGTCCTCTTTGGATTCCTTTTGTTTGGGGTTCTCTGCGCTTCCTGGACTTGGAAGTCTATTTCTTTCACCAGGTAGGGGAAGTTTTCTGTCATTATTTCTTCAAATAGGTTTTCAATATCTTGCCCTCTCTCATCTTCTGGTACCCCTATAATTCTGATGTTGGTACGCTTGAAGTTGTCCCAGAGGCTCCTTACACTATCTTCGTATTTTTGGATTCTTTTTTCATTTTGCTTTTCTGGTTGGGTGTTTTTTGCTTCTTCGTATTTCAAATCTTTGACTTGATTCTTGCGATCCTCTGGTCTGCTGTTGGGAGTCTGTATAATATTCTTTATTTCAGTCAGTGTATGCTTAATTTCTAGTTGGTCCTTTATCACAACATCGAGGGTCTCATTAGATTTATTGAGGATCTCACTACATTTATCGAGGATCTCACTACTTTTATCGGCGGTTTCCATAAAATTCTTGAAAAATCTTAGAACCGTGGTTTTGAACTCTATATCCAGTCGTTTGCTTTCCTCCATTTCTGTCATTTGTGACCTGTTTCTTTGTCTTCGCATTTTGTCTGCTTCCCTGTGTTGGTAGAGTGGTTTTGTGTGCTAGGTGTCCTACAGGGCCCAGTGGCTCAGCCTCCCCAGTTACCTGAGGTGGACACTCTTGGTGCACCCCCTTGTGGGCTTTGTGCACAGTCTTGTTGTAGTTATGCCTTGGTTGTTTTAGGTGTCACTGGGAGGAATTGACCTCCAGGCCAATTGGCAGTGAGAATCAGCTCTGTCTGCAGTGGGAGAACTTCTGTCCTGAAGACACCCTTCTGGGGCAAGACTTGCTTCAGTGGGGCTTTGGTGCTCACTGAGTCTGCCCCCTGAGTGTGTTCCTTATGAATTTGAGGAATTATAATCTGGGTGGTCCCACTCTGACCACTGGATACACTGGCTCTTGGATCTAAGGAGGTGCTAATTAAGCCTCTTCCTGAGGTTACCCAGCAGGAGCTACGAAGAGATATGCAGATTCCCCTTCCTTTTTTTGGGGTTTGGTGGTGCCCAGATGAGGCCCAGCTGAGAAGCAATGCAAGTTGCTGTGGGGCCTTGGGCCTTCTCTTGGAAGTTCTGGGTCTGTCTGGCCCAGCTGCAATTTGTTAGGTAATTGTCAGTTTGCAAAGGACCCGGGCATTCATATGCAAAAGGCTTTGCAGCAGCCTGGAAGGGGCGGGGGTCTCGGAATCAACAGGGCGGAGCAAGCAGCTATGGCTGATTCTCAGCCCTGCCCTAAGGGGCCGCGCGTCTCAGTGTCCTGGTAATTGCTGCCAGCACCTCTGAGGGAAAGCCGTCCTCAAGTTCCGAGTTCTGCCTGCTGCCAGACTGTCCAGTTTCTCCCCGTATGAGTCCTGGGACCCCAGAGATTTCCCGGAACCGGAGTTCAGAGCAGTCGGGAGCTTGTGACTCCCTCCCGATTCAAAAAGACAGCCGCGTCCTCAGGTGCCCGCCCCTTTCCGCGCGCGCCGGACCTCTGCACTTCACTTTCGTAGTTCCTCTGAGTCTGTGTGCTCTTCTCTTTCCTTCTAGTTGTAGAGTTTCCACTCAGCCAGCCTTCCTGTGGTTCTGGATGATGACCGTTCTCCCTTTTAGTTGTATTTTTGAAGTTGTTGTCGGAGGCAGCAATTTCCGGTGTTTTTCTATGCCGCCATCTTGGTTCCTCAATATAAATGTTTTTGCAGAGTACATTTTAGGATTTTCTCTTGTTTTGCAGCCTCTGGAGAATAAGAACAGATGGTGTTCCGTGGTTCAAAATGTCTTACTTTTTATTTCACTTTTTCTATCTTCTGCAATTTGTTGGAAAACTATTATAAGCACAACACATAAAGTTACTTTTTTTCCATAGGAAAACATCCAGCCTCTAAATCTGAATACCCGTATTTTCTCACTTTGGTGATGGATCAGTGAAAAATCGAAGTAAAAATCATTTCAGAATATACTTTTTGTTAGAATTTTTCTACAATTCTTGAAATTCATTGTTTTACCGGGACTTTCATCATCTCAAATGCAATGTAAAGGATTTGAAATGTACATTTTTAGTGTAAAAGTTATGAAGATTGGTTTTCAAGAATAAAACAAGATTTCTCTTTCACCTGTATTTAAATATGTTTTTTATTTTTAGAGAGGGGGGAGAGAGGGGGAGAGAGAGAGAGAGAGAGAGAGAGAGAGAGAGAGAGAGAGAGAGAGAAAGAGAAAGAGAAACATTGATGAGAGAGAAGCATCAGCAATCAGCTGCCTCCTGCACGACCCCTGCTGGGGATCAAGCCTGCAACCCTGGCATGTGCCCTGACCAGGCATGGAACAAGTTGACCTCTTGGTTCATGGGTATCCATTTGATGTTCAACCACTGAGCCACACTGGCAGGACTCACCTGTATTTAAAGTATAAAATATAATTTAAACTTTTTTATTCTACCATAAGCTTTGACAAAGTGACTTTTAAAGGTTAGGCACAGATGTGCTTTTCCCCCCTTCAGTAATTTTTATTTTTGTTTCCCACAATTACTGTTTCCTAAGATTGTGGAGAAAAGTCTGTTCTTACACTTATGTAATACCCTTTGTAATACTTTTAGCAAACAAAATAAAAAAAAATCAAAAAAGAAAAAAAAAAAGTCTGTTCTTAAGGTTTAATATTTCTTTTGCAGTTTTATGAAATACTAGAGGCCCTGTGCACACGAAATTGTGTGCCCGTAGCTTGCTTCCGCTTGCCTCAGCTGGCCGCCCCGCCCATCACCGCGTGTAGCTTGCTGCCCCGCCCTCCGCTGTTCATAGCTCTCCACAGCTAGTAGCTTGCGCCCTGCCTGCCAGGAGAGCCGCTACTCCTTTGGTTGTAATAGTGTTATGGCGTGATGGCCATAGACCTTTTATATAAGAGATTTCCTTATATTAAAAAAAATAACAGGACAGGGATAAATGGTAGAAAGAAGATATTTATGTCTGATAAAATAGCAAAACCTAAAGTTCAGCTGTAGTCCATGTGAGTCATCAGGCAATCTTATAATTTCCTGCAGAAGAAGGCTTTCAAGGGAATAAATACCTTTTTTATAAACTATAGATATGGTCTTTTATGCATTAATGAATTAATCCTGCTAACTTGGAATTTACTCAGAGATAGATCTTAAAGAATTTGACATTAGTTTATACAAATACTTGTTTTGTCAGGAAGATGTACTAGATTTAGTAATGTGTAGTAACTAACTTTAGTTAGATAAGGAACTGAAGCTTGAACTCACCAAACTAATCAAGCTTGAGGGCCTTGATATCTGAGAGCCCTACACATTTTTGAAACAAAAAAGCTTTTAATATCAGATGTGTCAACTTCAGATAAATTAGGCTATAGCACTTGATCCTTACAGAATTAACTTGAGATATGCAGGGGAAATGTCTTTTCCTCTGTTTTTAATCACTTTTATTGAGATAAAAGTTGCCTAATAGTAGAGGTCTCTAGGTTGTATCAAATTTATGCAATGGTATAACCATTACCAAAATCAAGATACAGAAAAATTTCAGTATTTCAACAAGTTTCCTCAAGCCTCTTTGCAGTCAAATTCCTCTCTCCACTGTTAACCACTGATCTGCATTCTGTCAGTATAGTATGCATTTTCTAGAATGTCATGTGACTGGAATCATACATACATATTCTTTTGTGTCTTACTTTTTTCACATAGCATGATGCTTTGAGATTCATTAGTGTTGTTACATGTGAAACTTTTAAATGCTGAATACTGGTCCATTGAATGGACATAACAAAATTTGTTTACCCATTAATTAGTTGAGGGACATTTGAGTTGTTTTAGCTATTATGAATTAAGCTGTATGAACATTTGCCTACACTTTTGGTGTAGACATATGTTTTCATTTCTCATACCTAGGAGTGAGATTTTGAGGTTATTGGTAAGTACATGTTTAACATTTATGAAACTATGAAACTGTTTTCCAAAGTGGCTATACCACTTTTCAGTCCCATCAGCAATATACGAGATTTCTGTTGCTTTGTATTCTCTTCAGCACTTGGTATTTGTACTTTTCTTTAAGTTTATCCATTTTAGTGCATATGTAATGGCATCTCACTCTAGTTTTATTTTGCAATTTTCTGATGGCTAATTATGTTGAGCAACTTGTCAGATGCTCATTTGCTATTCATGTATTTTCTTAGGTGAATTCCTGTTAAGTCTTTTGCCCATTGTTTTTTAATAAGGTTGTTTGCCTTATTGATTATAAGAGTTGTTTGTATATTCTGGGTACAAATCCTTAAATATGTTAATATACACATATCTTAGTCTGAGGCTTGCATTTTTATTTTCTTAATATTGTCTTTGAAAGAGCAAATGTTTTTAATTTTGATAAAGTTATATTTATCTTTTTTTTCTTTATGGTTCATGCTTTATGTGTCCTAAGAAAATTTGCCTAAACAAAGAATTTTTAAGTTTTCTTTTAGAAATTTTCTAGTTTCAGCTCATACATTTAGGTATGTGAATCATTTCATGTTAATTTTTGTATATGTGTGAGGTAAAGGTTAGGATGTACTTTTTCCCATATGGATGTCCAATTGTTGGAGCACCCTTTGTTGAAATGGCAGCAGTGGTCAAGAGACTAGTCTTTTCCCATTCAATTGCATTGGCATCTTTATAAAAAATCAATTGAATATGTATGTGTGGGTATATTCTGGGTTCTCTATTGTGTTCCATTAGTCTTTATGCCTATCCTTATACCAATACAAACTAAATTATTGTAGACTTATAGTAAGTCTTGAAATCAGAAAATATAATGCCTCTTAACTTTGCTTTTCTTTTTCAAGATCACTGTTGATATTCTAGGTCTTTTGCATTAAGATATACATTTAAATCAACTTCTCAATTTCTACAAAAAAACCTATTTGTTGTGAGATTGTGATTGTGTAACTCAATCTAGCATTAGGAATTGATGTTAATCATGGTGAGTGTTCCTGTCCACATAGATGGTATATCTCTCCATTTAGTTTTTAGTGTACAGGTTTTGCACGTATTTTTTAAAATATATTTTTATTGATTTTAGAGAGAGAGATAAAAACATCAATGATGAGAGAGAATCATTGATCAGCTGCCTTCTGCATGCCCCACACTGGGGATCGACTCCGCAAGCCAGGCATGTGCCTTGACCGGGAATCAAACCATGACCTTCTGGTTCATGGGTCAATACTCAACCACTGAGCCATGCCAACCGGGCTTTGCACATATTTTGAATGTATCTCTTAATATTTTACATTTTTGGTACTATTATATTATACTGTCTTTGACTTCAGTTTACAATTGCTTGTTTTTATGTCATAGAATAATTGGTTTTGGTATATTCACCCTCTATTCTGTAACCTTGCTAAATTATTTTATTTGTTCTAATAACTTTTTTGATAAATTCTTAGGGTTTTCTACATGGACAATCATGTTCTTTGTAATAGAGATAATTCTATTTCCTTCGTTTCTTGTGTATGTCTTTTATTTTTCTTGCCTTATTGTACTGACAAGCACTGTAAATATAATGATAAGAGCAGGTATTCTTGCCTTTTTTCCAATCCTAGGGAGCAAACATTGAATCTTTTATAATTAAGTAGGATCTTTGTAGGTTTTTCATAGATGCCCTTTTTCAAGACTCCCTTCAGGAGACATTTTCTTCTATTTCTAGTTTCGGAAAATTTTTATCATGAATGGATATTGTACTTGGTCATATACTTTTTTCTTCATCGATTGAGATGACCACAGGTTTTGTTTTTTTAGTCTTGTTAATATGGTGAATTACATTGATGGATTTTTAAATGTTAAATGAGCCTTGCATTCTGGGAAAAACTCCACTGAATCTTCTCTTCTCTTGTATTTCTAGAAGAATTGTTGTAGAATTGATATTACTTTTTCCTTAAATATCTTTATTTTGAGACTGCTTTTTTTATTATAGAGAATATCTTACACTTGGTCATAACTTACTAGGTAGATCTAATCCTGTGGGCTTGTATCCTGTACTGAGTTCAACAGAACAAAATATAAGAGTAGAGATTATTGTGTCTTTACTATCTCAAAATGCTAGCACTTTTCTACATGATTTTACTGTTGGCAGAAATTAGTCTTCTCTTACCAATTGCCTGAAATAGGATTACAAACCACAAACCAAACCGAATTTGCTTTCAATACAGCAATAACTTTTCCCCTGTGCCCTAGTATGCCTGAGTAAAGAAACGTAGTTTTCATGTACTTGATCTATGAGATTTTGCTTCCTGTGGTAGTTTTTAAAATACCAAGTGACCTATCTCTAAATCTGTTGCCAAGCAGATCCATGAACAACATCTTGGTTTTGAATACATTGATTTTAATATGCATGTGCAATATAACATTGTCCCAGGCTTATTGTCATTGTTTCTGATGAGAAACACAGGAAAAGAATTTTAGAAACATTCTAAATGTGATCTTTATGTAATGTTTTGAGACATTTTAAGAACTATAATGTTATTTTCATAAATGTGTTTTTCTGCTTTCATTTTCATAAATGTGTTTTTCTGCTTTCACTGTTTTTGACATAAAGATTGTTGATTGTGCCCAAGCCTTTCTATTGCTAAATATTTTTTGGTGTTTTATTTATTATTTTTTAAAATTTACCTTTTTCCCCTCATTTACCTTCTCTGTCTCCTGCTCCCCCAGGCCTGCTGTACATTGTCTGTGTTAATGGATTATGCATATAAGTTCTTTGGTTAATCTCTTCCCACGCCCCCCAACCCCCTTCCCCCTGACCCATCAGTGGATGAGTGGATAAAAAAGATGTACATTTGCACAATGGAATACAATGCAGCTGTAAACATGGAGGGATCTGGAGAGTATTATGCTAAGCAAAATAAGCCAGTCAGAGAAAGACAGGTATCACATGATCTCCCTATATGTGGAATGTAATGAACCAAATAAACTGATGAACAAAATAGATCCAGAGACATGGAAGTATTGCTAAATATTTTTTAAGGAAATTTATTGCCAGCTTATCTTCATTTTTTTAGGACATAACAAGTGTTTTTGAAATGTGTTAAAAATAATTATCATGCATAATAATGTTTAGTAAGAACAATAAACCTTTTTTTTTTTTTAAGTCTGTACCTTAGCTTTATCATTGTGCTAAATACCTACGCCCTCTAAATGAGTTGTAGATAACCAGTCGCACTGATTTTTACTACTGTGTACCTTGTTAGCTAACCCTCCCTTTTTGGAGAGTTTTTATTTTTAGCTATAATTTATTTTAACACTTACCAAGTGCTAGTTGCTGTGCTGTTTTATATATTTGAAAGTCAAGTGGTAACTTCTTCAGTTATAGATGAGAAAACTGAGGCTAAATGAGATTCAACTATTTACCCATAGCTAATTGCTGTTTTTCTTGCTGCAAAGCTATTGTTCTTGGCATAGTATTTTAGTATATAGAGACAGTATAGTGCAGTAGTCAAGAGCATAACTTTAAACATTCAAAATGTGATTTCTATCACTTACTAGTTATATAATTTTGGGCAAGTTACTCAGTGTCTTAAGCCTCGCTTTCCTGTTTTGGAAATGAGAATAATATCAACTACTTATCAGGGTTCTTGAGTAAATTAAATGAATTAGTTTATGTAAAGTGTTTGGCATACTGTAAATGCTGTAGAAGTTTTTTAATTATCATTATTAATCATTATAGTGCTTAATATTGGGCCAGCAATCATTTTTCCTTTGTCCCTCTCTAAAAATTGACTTTTCTAAAGTTAAGTTTCTTGACACTGAATATGTTAACTATTATATTTCTTATCTTTCCACATTTAATTTAATAATGAACATTTAAAAAATATAGCACCCCCATATTCATAGCAGCATGTTTACAATAGCTGAAACATGGAAATAACCAAAAGTATCCATTGATGTATGAATGGATAAAGAAAATATGGTGTCTGTGTGTATATAAGGTATGTATGTATGTATGTATGTATATATGTGTGTGTGTGTGTGTGTGTGTGTGTGTGTGTGTATAATGGAATGATATTCAGCATTAAAAAGAAAGAAATCCTGTTAGTTATAACAATTAGGATGGACCTTGAGGGCATTATGTTAAGTGAAATAAGTCAGAAAAAGACAAATACTGTGTGGAAAGGAAGTCTAGGTTATTGATTTGAGATCATTTTTCTTTTCTTAACATAGGCATTTACAACAATAAGTTTCCCTCTAAGCACTTCTCATACATTTTTGTATGTTGTATGTGTGTGTTTTTTAATCATCTCAAAGTATTTTCTAATTTTCCTCATGATTTTTTTCTTTGACACATTGGTTAGAGCTAAGTTCAATTTTCACATATGTGTGGGTTTCTCAATTTTTTTCTGTTATTGATTTCTAATTTTATTTCATTTACCTTGAAGAACAAACTTTGTATGATTTAAAAATCATTCAGATTTTTTTTATGGCCTAACATTTGGTCCACCCTGGAGAATGTTCCACATACCCTTGAGAATGTGCTCTGCTGTTGTTGTTCTATAGAAGTTTGTTACATTTCGGTGGTTTACTATGATGGTCAAGTTTTCTGTTTCCTTGTTGATCTTCTGTCTTCTTGTTGTACCTATTATTGAAAATGGACTATTGAAGTCTCCAACTATTACTTTTGTCTTGTTTTGTAAATACATTTTTATTGATTTTTAGAAAGAGAGGAAGGGGAAGGGATAGAGAGATGGGAACATCTGTGAGAAAAGAACATCATCAATTGGCTGCCTCCTGTACGCACCCCTACTGGGGATGGAGCCTGCAACCTGAGCATGTGCCCTGACCTGTAATCGAACCAGAAACCTCTTGGTTCCTGAGTCAATGCTCAACCACTGAGCACACCGGCTGGGCAGCCAACGGTTACTTTTGAATTGTCTATTCTCTCTTCAGGTCTGTCAGTTTTTGCTTCATGTATTTTGGGACTCCATTGCTTGGTGCATATATGTTTTTAATGATGTCTTCCTCAGGAATTAATCCTTTTTTATTGTTCTAAAATGTCCTTTTGTCTCTTGTAACAAATTTTGTCTAACATTACTATAGCCACTGGAGTTTTCATTTGGTCACCATTTATTTATTTGTTTTTCATGTTTTTTTACTTTGAATCTAAAATGTATCTCTTGTAAACAGTATGCATTTAGATGTTTTTTTTTTCATTCATTCTGCCAATCTCTGTCTTCTTATTGGATTGCTTAATCCATTTAAATGTAATGTAATTATGTTGAGGGAGGATTTATGTCTACCATTTTGTCATTTGTTTTTAGTCCTTTTTTAAAAATTAAATTTATGAATTAAAGTGACATTGGTTAATAAAATTATATAGGTTTCAGGTGTACAATTCTATAGTACATCTATATATTGTATTGTGTGTTCACTATCCCAAGTCAAATCTCCTTCCATCACTATTTATTCCTTCCACACCCTCTTTCACCTCCCTCTACACCGCCCCCCCCTTCCCTCAGGTAATCACCATACTGTTGTCTATTAGGGTTTTATTGGTGGTTGTTTTTGCTTAATCCCTCACCTTTTTCATCCAGCCCAACAACCACTCTCCCCTCTGATACCTGTCAGTCTGTTCACTATCTATGAGTGTTTCTATTTTGTTTGTTAGTCTATTTTGTTCATTAGATTCCGCATATGAGTGAAATCTTATAGTACTTGTCTTTCTCTGACTGGATTATTTCACTTAGCATAATGTTTTCCAGGTCCATCCATGCTGTCACCAAGAGTAAGATTTTCCTTTTTTTTTTTTTTTTTTTTTAATGACCAAGTAATTTGTTTTCAGTCGTGTATCTGTCTTATTCTCCTATTACTTGATTACTTTCTCCTTTTGTGTTTAATAGATATTTTGTGGTGTGCCAGTTTAAATCTCTTGTCATTTCTTTGCTATATTTTTTTGAATTATTATCTTAGTATTTTCCCTGGGAATTACCATTAGCATCTTAATTTTAATGATCTAGTTTGGATAAATACAAACTTAATTTCAATAGTATAGAATTTATAGCTTAATTCCCTATCCCCTTCTTTGTGCTATTATTGTCATACAAGAGGCCCGGTGCACGAAATTTGTGTCCCTCAGCCCAGATTGCGAGAGGGCTCAGGCCAGGCCAAGGACCCCACTGGTGCACAATCAGGGCCAGGGAGGGATATGGGAGGTTGGCCAGCTGGGGAGAGATCATGGGAGGGCTCCAGGGCATGTCCGACCTGTCTTGCTCAGTCCCGATCGGCTGGACCCCAGCAGCAAGCTAACCTACTAGTTGGAACGTCTACCTCCTGGTGGTCAGTGCATGTCATAGCAAGCAGTTAAGCGGCCTTAGCATATCATTAACATATTACACTTTGATTGGCTGAATGGCTAACTGGACGACCAGATACTTAGCATATTAGGCTTTTATTATATAGGATAAATTACATGCTTATGTATTGTGTGTTCATCAACTTAGACTTATAATTATTGCATTATACAGTTTTCTTTTAAATCAAGTAGGAATAAGAGGAATTATAAGACAAAATACATTTATACTGTCTTTTATATTTACCTACTAGAGGCCCGTTGCACGAAGGGATTCGTGCAATAGGCCTTCCCTTCCCCTGGCTGCCAGCACTGGTTTTCCTCCGGCACCCGGGACCCAGGCCTTCGCTCTGGACGGAGCCTTCAGTCTTTGCCCCTACGTATGCAAATTAACCGCCATCTTCGTTGGGTTAATTTGCATACTCTCCTGATTGGCTGGTGAGCGTAGTGGAGGGATGGTTAATTTACATGTTTTCTATTATTAGGTAAGATGTAGTTACTATTAGGGTCGCTGAAGGAGGAACACACAAGACCAAAAGGGGTAAAGAATTATGAATTTATTAGGTCATCTGGATACCAGATGGGCTGAGCCCCAAAATGGCACCAACCCCCAGTGACAGGAGTCAGAGGTTTTTAAATGACTTTTGGCGGGCTTTTTCTGGGCAGAGATCTCTGTGCAGGTCTGGAGGGAAGAGATAATGGGCTTAGCAAGTGAAATGTTGTCTCAGTGAAAGGGAATGTCCATTCCAAAATGGCCTGGAAGTCAGTTCCCAGGGGAGGGATATCGATTCAATTGCTCAATCCAGCCTAACAGTTACTTTTATTGACACTATTTCTTCATGTGTATTTGAATTACTGTTTAGTGTCCTTTTGTTTTAGCTAAAAGAACTCTTTTTTCTGGTAGGACAGGTCTGCTGGTATTAGCATCTCTCTGGTTTTGTTTATCTGGTAATGTCTTAATGTCTCCATTTTGGAAGGATAGTTTGGTTGGATTAGAGTTCTTGTTTGATGCTCTTGCCTTCCCTTTCCCCAGCTCTTTGAATATATAATCCTACTGCTTTCTGGCTTCTTGGTTTCTGATGAGAAAATTGCTGTTAATTTTATTGAACATACCTTGAACATAAAGAATTACTTTTCTTGCTGCTTTCAATTTTTCTCTTTGTCTTTGGTTTTCAACCATTATGATGTTGGCGTGGATTCTCTGAGTTTACCCTACATAAAGATTATTGAGTGCCTTGCATGTGTAGATTAATGTTTGTTGTTAAATTAGGAAATTGTTTGGCCATTATTTTTCTAATATGTTTTCTTCACTTTTCTCTCTTTTCCTCCTGGGACTTCCATTGTGTGTATGTTGGTATACATGATGGTGTCCCATTGGTTTTTGAGGCTCTGCTCTATTTTTTCAATCCCTTTTTCCTTCTGTTTTTTGTACTAGATAATTTTACTTAATTTGTCTTCAAGCTTACTAATTATTTCTTCTTCCAGTTCACATATGATGTAGACCCCCTTTAGTGAATTTTTCACTTTAACTTATTGTAGTTTTCAACTACAGAATTTCTTTATGATTCTTATAATTCTTGTCTCTTTATTGATACTCTGGTGTGGCTTTTCTCATACTTTCCTTTAGTTTTTTAGACATGTTTTCTTTAGTTCTTTGAATATCTTTAAAATAGCTGATTAAATCTTTGTCTTGTAAGTCTTACATCTATGTTTCTTCAAAGACGCTTCTTATTGACTGTTTCTTTTACTGTCTATGTGTCATACTTTCTTGTTTCTTTGCATGGTCTTATTTTCTTTTGTTTTTGAAACTAGAGAGTTTGAATAATATAATGGGGAAATTCTAGAAATCAGATTCTTCCCCATCCCTGGATTTGTTGTTATTTCTGTTTATTGTTGTTGCTCTTTGTTTTTGTTTTCTTAGTGACTTTCCTGAACTAATTCTGTAAAATCAGTAGTCTTTGTGGTGTATGGCTACTGATGTCTCTTTTTTTAAATATATTTTTATTGATTTTGGAGAGGAAGGGAGAGGGAGAGAGAGATAGAAACATCAATGATGAGAGAGAATCATTGTTCAGCTGCCTCCTGCACGCCGCCCCCCCCCTCCTCCCCCACTGGGGATTGAGCCCACAACCCCGGGCATGTGCCCTTGACCAGAATCAAAACTGGGACCCTTCAATCCACAGGCCGACGCTCAATCCACTGAGCCAAACCAGCCAGGGCTGATGTCCTTTTCTTGTTGGCTTAGTGATCAGCTAGTTATTAGACAGAGATTTCCTTAAATGCCTGGAACAAAAACTTTCCCAGCTTTTCTGTATGTGTATTAGGGCATGCCTTTAATGCTCAGGAGGGCAGTTAATAATTCTGCCTTAGCCTTCACATTCTCTTTTCACCGTTTCTCAAGACTTAACTAACTAGAGGTAAGAGCGTAGAGCTTTCACAGTTTTTTATTGTGCATGCCTGTTGCCCTGGTCATATACATAGATCTAAGCATGTGCACAGCCCTCCCATGGGCCTGGCCTTATAGATTCTTAGAAATATGACAGAGCTTTTCAATGATCCTCATAGACTAATCTCATTCCTCAGCTTCTAAAATATTTCGATCAGCTTCTTATTTGCCCCAATTGTTATCATCACTTTAGGCTCCTGCAGTGTTAAATGATTGCCACTGATAATTTTTAACAGACCACCTCCCTCCTTTGATTCTCCTAGGAAAACTATTGTTCACGCTGAATGAAGTCTGAATCTGGCGAAATAAGGACAGGTCTTGTCAATGGGAATTTTTCAGAGAATCCCCAGACAGGTCAAATAATGACAGTTCTCTTAGAATAGTGTTTTGGAGAACTCCACACCTGTTACACCCCCTCTAGTGGCTATGAGGACACTCCTGGTTTTCATTGTGATTGCAGGAATGTTGATTTTCAAGTCTACTCTGATGATGGGATGAGGGGAGTGGGTGTAGGTCAAGTTCAAAATGTCATAAAGCTGTTCTTACTAAAATTCAGCTTAAAAAAAAAAGGCACTCCTTGGATTGTTACAAGCCTTTGGTTAATTTCCAGAGTTATGAAAAAGTTGACTCTGACTATTTTTGCCAGCACTTTTATAGTAGAGCAGCTTTTATTCTCATTGCTTTTATGGAGTACTGATTTTTCAGAGCTCCTTACTCTACTATTTTCACTGACGTCACTCCAATTTAATAGACTTTGAAATAAAGTCTAACCCATAAAAATTTCTATTGTAAAGTTGTCCTCAAAGTATAAACATGGAAGACAAATACATGCATACAAGAACTGGGGGATATAGCACCAATAAACCCGGGCAGTCATGCACTGCTTAACAACTACAATACATTCTGAAAAATACATCATTAGGCGATTTCATTGTTGTGCAAACGTCATAGAAACCTCGATGGTATAGCATACTACATACTGTGCTATATGGTATATCACAGTTGTATATGCAGTCTGTCATTGACTAAAACATTATTATGCGGTACATGTCTGTACTGATAAAAACTGCTTATGAAGAAATCTTACCAATCAAAAATAAAATTAAAAATGTAGAATTTAGGCATTAACTTACGGGGATAAAAGGGACCTTCTAGGGAGCATGAAAATAATTTATATTTTTATTTGAACAACAGTCACGTATGTATACATGTGTCAAAACTCCTTCAACTATACATTTAAAGAGTAGTGCAATTTACTATATGCAAAATATGCCTCAAAAACAAAAATACAGAGCTTAGGAATTGGGAAATTGTATATGGTAAATCTTGAATTCATTTAAATCTAAAACTATGAGTAACAACTACGGGAATTATGAATTCAGAACAGAATGTAAATGTTGGTCATGTAAAAATGACTTCCAAATATCAGGAGTTGGATGTGAAGGCTGGGAAGGGAGATGGAGAAGGTATAGTCTATGTATGTGTGTTAGTTTCTATTGCAACATAAAATTTACACCAGATCTTAGCAACTTGAAACCTAACTCTTCATTATCTCACTCAGTTTCTATGGGTCAGGAATCCAGGAGCAGCTTAGAGAGGTCATGGTTATTCATGGTGTCTCAAGAGATTGCAGTCATCAGTAGGCTTAACTAAAGCTAGAGAACTCACTTCCAAGATGGCTCCCTTGCATAGCTATTAGAATGCCTCATTTCTTTGCCACATGGATTTCTCCATAGGTCTAATTGAATGGTCTTACAACATGGCAGAACCAACTATCTCAGAGAGCAAGTAAGGCAGAAATTGTAATGTTTTTCATGACCTAATCCCAGAAGTCAGAGACTATCATTTCTGCCCTATTCTACTGGTTGTAGAGACCAACCCTGAAGTACTGTTGGAGGAGATTGCACAAAGGTAGAAAAACCAAGAGGATCATTAGGGGTCATCTTGAAAGTTGGCTACCACAGTCTGCTAATTTCGCATTTTTTAGCCAGGAGTCATTAGAAACTGCCCACAAGTTAGACAATAATGCTTCTGACCTCCTAATGTTTTTGTATAATTCTTTTTCCTTGCTTTAGTGTACTGTTTTAGTAACCTCAGTCTTTCATTTCACTCTAGTTTATTTTAAATATTTTTTCTTGGGTTAAAATCAGATCAAACTAAATTTAATGCTTTTAATTTTAAAGTTCTGTCTATAGTATCTCATTTTAGTAATTATTTCTACCTATTCTATGTTTACTTTTATGCTTGGAGTGATTTTATAATGGGTGTAGTTATTTCTAAGTGGTAAAATTTTAGATGGGTTTTTAAAGTTAGCTTTACTCTGAAAATTTCTACTTTGAATTGCTTAGAATTCCTTTTTATTATAAGCATGTATTGTGTTTACAAAGAGAAAGTCAGACTTTCAAAATAAGTTTCATAATATTTAACCAAGGTGAGAATGTCTCATGACTATGGGTTAGAGATTGTAAAATTTTGGTACAACCTATGGGGTAAAGTCTGGTAGTACCTATAACAAATTAAATGTACGAATTAAAAATTCTATTTCTGTGAATCATCCCAAAGTATTTATTCATATGCACAAAGGTATGCATAGAATGTTCATTGCATCATCATTTATAATAGTTAAACATTAGCAACAACTATAATGTTCAATAATAAACAAATATTTAAGTGGGTTATTGTATAGAATACCATGTAGCCATTAGAATGATGAAGATTTATAATGTACTACATGAGAAAATTCCAAGACATTATGTAAGAAATGCAAGTTATTTCTTATGTAGAGAATAACTCCAAATGTGTATTTAAAAAACAACTAGGTGTGTGTGTGCACATATGTTTATATATTAAATGCATAGGAAAGAGTCTGGAAGGATTCACATCAAATAAACAAGAATATCTTTACATTAGAGAATAAGAGAAGGTTGGGGATGAAGGACTTTTTTTTTTTTTTTCATCTGCAGGTTTGTGAGTTATTTTTGTTGAGAATGCATGCATGTATTTTAACTTAACAATTGTGGGAGGAAAATTGTAGAGATGGCTGCATTTCTCAAGTAGAAAATTGCTTGAAGAAGCACCTTTCACTTTTTCAACTGTAAAATGATCTTCCAATTAAAAAGGATCTTATCGTGAGAATTTTGGATCTTAAATGGTTAGTTTTTTATCAGTTAGTCCAGTTGTCCAAACAAGAGAGACTGAGATTACAAGCTGCAGGAATGAGGATTGGAGAAAACATAAAGAGAATTTTAGGAAGGGAAACTTTGGATTTAGTAAGCATTTAAGAGTTGGGGGAAAGAGTAGAGTAGAAGATAAAATTGAGATGGGGGACACCGGAAGAAGATCAGATTAAAAGGAAGAGGATAATGAGTTAAGTTTACTGTGTTAAAGACTTGTAGGAAATTCTCATGAAGTTAACTAGCAAATGGTTTCAAAAACAGCCTGGTGCTCTGACATTTAGATGATATTTTAAATCATGGTTGTTGATAGTTGAGATGACCAAGAAAGAGTGTATAGAGAGAAGATGCTTAAAGATATAAACCTAGGAACACTAACATGTAAGAAGCTAGCAAAGCAATTCCTTAAGTTGCACTGGAGAGTTGTAGCCAGCATTCCAGGGATGAAGATGATGTGAGTGGTCAGTAGTGTCACATTCCGCAGGAAGTGGAAGGAAGAGGATACATTTTTTTAAATAATAAATCTTTATTGTCCAAATTATTACAGTTGTTTCTCTTTTTCCCCCCATAGCCCCCTCCACCCAGTTCCCACCCCACCCCGTGCCCTTACCCCCCCCCCCACTGTCCTTGTCCATAGGTGTGCAATTTTTGTCCAGTCTCTTCCCGTACCCCCCAAACCCACTTCCCCCTGAGAATTGTCAGTCCACTCCCTTTCTATGCCCCTGATTCTAATCTATTCACCAGTTTATTCTGTTAGTCAGATTTTTTTATTCACTGGATTTTTAGATTCACTTGTTGATAGATATGTATTTGTTGTCCCTTTGTTGTTCATAATTTTTATCTTTACCTTTTTCTTCTTCCTCTTCTTAAAGAATACCCATTTTAATGTGTTCTATTAGAGACTTTGACAAGAATGGGTAGTGGTGGAGAGCCCTCTAGTGGAAGGGAGCATAGCATTTGAGGAACTAGAAGAAGCCTCATAGAGCTGAAGCTCAGAAAAGAATCTCAATGAGGCTGACAAAAGGCTTCTTTGGCCTTTGAGTCTAATGTGATCACTTTCTTATTGGAAAGAAATTAATCAGAGGTTAGTTTTAGTCTCAATGTATGAAGGTTGTATGTAAATTTTTCTTCTGCCCTGTGAAAGGTTAGAAAAGAGGCTTTGTGAGGAGTTAAAACTTGTGGAGAATATTTTTTTCAGGAGTGGGATGAGGAGAGTTAGGGAAACATTTTTCCCAATGAGAAACACAAAAACTGATAGTAAAGAGAAGCTGCAAGGCCTTTTGTGACACCAAGGTCACCCGAAGTTCCAAAGGCACGGAGGAGCCCCAGAAGGATGAGTTAGAGAACTTGGCCTATCACTAAGCTGCTAACCGAGAAAAATCATTGAAAAAATGTGTTGTACATATTTAATTTTCATAACACTTCTAGAAAAACTATCTGCTTTATTACTTCATTTTCTGTATTTATTATATAAGAACAGTTAAATTTACAGTGAAGAAGTTCTTTTTTATTTTCTCTCACACAAAAGACTAGACAGAAGGATAATTCTTTATTACCTTCTCTCCATTTGTTTTATTAAATTAATAATTATGCATAGAGAAAATTGTGCAGCAATATATATTAACAGATAACATTGTTTACCTCAGAGTGGAACTGCTAAGGAAAGGCTGAAATTAACTTTTTTTTGTACTTCTTTGTTGTTTAACTTAATTGCAGTATTTATAAAACAACCAGTAAAGTATGTCATGTTTATAAGGGAAGCCTAAATATAAAATAAATTAATACATATTTGTAGAATGATTAAAAAACAATATGGAGTTTACAGTGTAGGAACTGTGCCACTCTATTTTTGGCTGTATATAAGTTTTCGTTACTATACAAAACAGAATGAAGATTATGTAAATGTAGCTATACTTATAAAACTATATACTTTTTATTTATATCATGGGCATCTTTCCATATTGATACATATTCATTTACTTTATTTTCTAAATACTACATAGAATTTTAAAACCTTTTGTCGGGAATCTTTTTTTAAATTGAAATATATACAGAGAAAAGTGTCTAGCTTAGTGACTTTTATAAAGTGAAGACATGCATATAACCACCATCCAGATCCAGATCAAGAATAGTGCTGATCACTACATGAGCTTTCCTCACACTGCCTCCCAGTAATAAACCTGCTCCCTCCTAGTTATAGGTAGCCATTCATATAGATAACTAGGGGCCCAGTGCATTAATTCGTGCACCTTGAAAGGAACTGTGGGCCGCAAGGCTGCGGTGGGCACAGGGGCGGTCTCGGCCCACCCGCACCCCCTCCTGGCCCCTCCCACCGCGGCCCCTGATTCTCGGTCCCCTGTCTACTGGCAGCCCCGCTCCTGCCACCACTGCTCCCACACGCTGACGGTGCCAGCCCCACTCGCACCCGCTGATGGTGTGGAGTGATTGCGGCTGGTGCCAGCAGCAGGTGTGAGGAGGGCCAGTGCTGTCAGCAGGTGTGAGCAGCGGCTGCTGCCCTGATTGCCCTCAGGAGCAGGGGGAGGTGGAGAAGCCCTCTGGGGCGATTGGGGCCCGTAGCTGCCACTCGCACCCGTTGATGGTGCTGAGCCATCGGGACTGGCATCAGGCACTGGCAGCAGATGCGAGCAGCAGCGGATGTTAGAGGGGCTGTCGCTTCAGTGGGTTCGAGCAGCTGCTCCAGTGCTGGCAGTGGGTGCGAGCAGGGCCGGAGCTGGCAGCAGGTGTGAGCGCTGGAGCAAAGAATTTTCAGTAACCACCAGTGGCTTGCCCCGATGACAGCGACTGGCGCCCCACCTTGGTCTGGAGCCCCTGCTCACCTGCTCCACCATCCCGCTGTGGCCAACACCCGCCATTTCTGTGCACACCCCCTGGTGGTCAGCGCATGTCATAGCGACCAGTTGTTTGGTTGTTTGGTTGTTCCTCTGTTCCATCTATTTGCATATTAGGGTTTTATATATATAGATTGTGTCTCTTTTAGTTTTAAATAAGTTGATTCATACAGCTCTGCCTAGCTTTTTTATGTGTGTCTGATGGTTTTTGGTAGACAGTGTTTTTGTGGGATTTATCCACGTGGTTGCATATTGCAGTAGTTTGTCCTTTTTCTGTTTGGTATAGTAGACTATAGTAGAATGCATAAGTACCACAATTATGCATTTTCCTGTTGATGGGTGTTTGAGTTGGTTCAAATTGGGAACTATGAGCCTTTTTGTACATGTCTTTTGAACACATTGCCATTCAGCATGTACACATTTCTGTGTCCTATATACTGAGGAAAGAAACTGCTAGGTTGCCCTGGCCGGTGTGGCTCAGTTGGTTGGAGCATCATCCCATACATCAAAAGTTGGCGGGTTTGATTCCTGGTCAAGGCACATACCCAGGTTTTGGGTTCAATCCCCAGTTGGGATGTGTGCAGGAAGGAACAAATCTAAACTCATTTTTTAAAAAGAGGCAAAAGCCCTAGCTGATTTCTTCAGTAGTTAGAGCATCAGCCTGCTGACCGAAGGGTTGCAGGTTCAATTCCATTCAAAGGTACATACTTCGGTTTCAGGCTCGATCCCTGGCCCTGGTTGGGGCACATGCAGGAGGCAACCAATCAGTGTTTCTCTCTCTCTGTCTCTCCCCCTCCCTTACACTCTCTATAAAAAAATAAAATCAATGGAAAAAATATCCTCGCTTGAGGAAAAGAAGAAATTGCTAGGTCCTATGGTATGCATATGGTCAATTTTAGTAGGTACTGCCCCATTGTTTCCCAAATGACCCTGACATTTTACCCTCCTGTCAACAGTATGTTTTTCTCCTTTGAGAATTTCTATCATCCTCTTCTCCACCTGCCCCCTTTCTCTCTCTTATTAGTGAACGGTTGGTTTTGTTTCTTGGTTGTTGTTTGTTTTTGGTGACTGATTTAGAACATTACTTTTAACCCTTTGCACTCCGCTGTCCCCTCTCAGGGGACATCGGAATTCTAGCATATCACTCGGATGTCCCCTCTCAGGGGACATTGCAGTTTATTAGTGATTACGGGGAATTGAGTTATTTCAACGCAACTTTTTGAGACATGCATGTTTCCCTGAAGTTTTATCTTGAAATGGCACAAGAAATTAAATCAAAATATCGTAAAATTACTAAGATATATACAAGAAATGTCAGCGGGTTTTGTGTCGGATTAAACAATAAACTACATATTCCCGATGTGGGACAAAGAAAACGGGACTGCATTGTGTGTTCTAACAGGAAAACACCTGGTGGCAGGCGTCAAACCACTTATTACTGTCAAACATGCACTAATCAGCCTGCAATGCATATTGGGGAGTGTTACAAAACTTATCATACTGTACAAAATTATAAACAATAAAATATTGTTTTTGCAAATATACATTCCTCGATGTCACCCAATTCATATAAGTCCAATATCATTATAATACGCTACTTGGTTCCAAAATTATACTAAATAATACGAGGGTCTGTAAATGCACGTTTCCGCCGCAAAGTAGCGTCGAGTAGCTGATAGCCAATGTCCAGAATGGTTCGGAGTGCAAAGGGTTAAAAGTCTGCCCAGTTTTTTTATTATGTGAGTATACCATAATTTAACTAATCTTTTGATGGGCTTTTGCCCTCTTCCTTCACTACCTGGACAGCGCTAAAATCTAGTGGGCTCAGTGTTTATTCTGTACGATCTGACTGTGTGGGGGAGATTCAATACTGAAAGTAACAGAACTGATATAGTCTATTTTTTCTTAAAAGATTTTCCTCAAATTCTGTTTGTTTTGAGTAGTATGGTACTGATGTGAAGAATCCACATAAAAATGTTTTATTTTGTTGACATGAAAATCAATTTTGATTTCATAGTGGAAAACGGTTTTCTTCACTCTTGTTTAAAAGTAATGTAATATCTGAATCTGGACTTGTGGTAAGGCATTGCTAAAGACAGCCAACTTTAAATAATTTGCATTCTCTTAGAACAAGCATAGAGTGCTGGCTGCCAGCACCTGCTTCACATAGATCGTCAATCCATTGGAAAACCGCTGTGTGAATTATTTGAGAATGTAATCACTTAGGTTTTGGAAAACTGAATTTCACCCTTTGGAAATGAAAGGTGGTTCCAATCAGGGAACCTTGCTTCACAGCCCAACTTGTCTTTTAACAAAGCTTCCCTCCCCCATTTCCGCAAGTTTTCTTCTAACATAGGTTTTTAAAAGTATGAAACTCTAGGGGCTTGCTTTTAATGAGTTAAATATAATCACCAGGCCTCCTGCTTCTCATGTTAGGGGGTGTGATTACTTCATGATAACCACTCTTCCTGTTGTGCATTATAGCTTTAAACAGGTGTTGTCACAGGTGGTATTCAGTACTATCAAGTTACCATAAGTAATTCCTTGGGAGAGTTAAGATACTGTTAACCCTCTCTGATAGCTGCCTGGTCCTTTAGAAAGTGCCTTATGGACATATAAGACAGTTTCATCTTTCCTATTATTCTTTGCTTTGCCAGTTGTATGTTAAATTATTCATTTTTGGAATAGCTATAATGACCTGAAGGAGCAAGTGATTCTCATACTAGTCAGTTTTAGACATGCTTTTTTAATTTCACATGTGGAGGTTTTCCCCATTTCTAATTAATTGCTGTCAAGAGCTTCTTACTTATAGCTGAAAACTTCTGCTTTATATTCTGTTCAGTTTTTTGAAAAGTCTGTGTTAGATGACTGCCTTTACCACTTGAGATTTCTTAAGAGGTCATATTGCAGCAGAAGTCTAAAAGTCTTCCAATTCTTAGTTATCTGTACTAATGATAATGAATCTGAAATGCCTAAATGAATTAACAAATAAGACAGAAACTTTATTGAAGAGAGCATTTTCAATGACCTCTTTTTTTCCCAGCCCCTAATTCTTTTATTAGTATCAGTAATTAGTAGCAAAACTTGCTGGCTTGATTTTTTTTTCTTTTCAATATCTATTAAAAGTTCTAATATTCTAAACCAGGATTGGGGTGGAGGTGGTGGTGGTTGGAGGAGCACAAATCTAATCAATTTTTGATTAATAACTGTTACTTAGGAATCTCTTCATGTATCTCATATTTATGGACCAGGTTTAGAGATTGATTTTAGAGACCACTTTCAAATCTTGATTAATAAAATGCTGACCTCTAGTAGATAATTCTGAATATATCCTAGCACGTTTAGCCAGCTTTTACCAAGAAGCCCAATATAAGAGTTGTTCAAGTTGCAGCTTTCTTATAAAGAAGAGAATAAAGAACCAGTAACCTAGAACCAAGAGAACCCTCCTTAAGTTCCCCGCAACTTCATTACTTGCAACAGCTGTTTCTCTTTCTACATAGGTATCAGTCAGAGCCGGATCTCTCACTGGCTGTTGCAACAGGGATCAGACCTGAGTGAGCAGAAGAAAAGGGCATTTTACCGATGGTATCAACTGGAGAAGACAAACCCTGGTAAATATCATTTTCTTTTTTCATTGCATATGAAATGAGACATATGTAATTAATTGCTTTATTGAATCCATGTGCTGCCTTGTCTTCATCATGGTAGTTTCAGACTTTACTGTTTTTCTTTTAAGCCAAAGAAAAACTGCAAAACCTAAGCCCTATTGTACCAATTTTTTATTTAGTGTCTAATGTCATCTAAGGTGCCTCTTTGTTTCCAGTTTTTTGATATTTCTAACAAGAGTTTGAAAGAAAAGTCATGGTTGTCAGTGGGCGATTTTCTTTTTCTCAACTATAGGTACACATAAGATTCCGTGTCTAGTTTTTTTTTTCTTTAATCTTGTTTTAGTAGTATAAACTTATACTTTCATTTACTCCATGCTATACCTTATCCAATGATCTCTGCTAATGGTTTTCCAATTCTAATTACCTGGGTAGTAAGTGTGTCTTTGGACTTATGCGAAAGCTGTCCAGATGACTTTGGGAGCAGCAATAGGTTGGAAAGTAGAATAAAATCTTAAGGAAAAAGATCACAGAAACCTTTGTGTCTGAGGTTGCCAGGGATAGGCAAATTCTAGTACAGGATACTTTTAACAAGTGGTATATAAAGTAAAACCTGAAGTTGTGTGACAGACTGTCTCAATCTACACGTAACAGACTGATGGCAGTGAGCCCGATGTCAAGTTGACCTTGTGATTGAGCTGTCTTCTGTAATATTACAGCATTAAATCCTTTGCTTACAGACTGAATTACCAGTTGTAATATTGCATATTGAAGACTCTTAGCTAATAATAGCATTGGCCCTGAGGCAGGAATAAAGAATGTTATGGAGACATATATTTTCGTGTGTCTGTGGTAAGATATTTTTCAGAGATCACATTCTTGACCTGAAAAGCCCAGGCAGGCCAAAACAGAAGAGAACATATTAACCTCTCTGCAGTGAATTTTTTATCTACCTGACCCCCAGTTTCTATTTTGAAATGTTTCAATGTACAGAAAAGTTGAAAGACCAACACAGTGAATATCTGTTCACCCTCTTCTTAGATACAGTAATTGTTAACATTTTGCTACATTTGCTTTATTCCTATAAAATAAATTAATTAAAAACTTACATATATGTATGTTTGCATGCATACACACACTCTCTTTAGCATTCATCTCCAAAAAAGGAGTAATCGCCTATGTAACACAGTTCCTATGATCATACCTAAGAAAATTAATAATAATTTGCTGGGGCTGATCAGCAGCCCCTGAACAATGGATGAACAGATTACTCTGACACAGTTTCACTGTGGGGGAGAGGGCTAAGGGACAGCCCAGCTGAAAGAGCCAGGCAGCCTCGATTGCCTGCCTCATTAGACTTTTATTGGAATTTTTATCTTTAGATAAAGTCAGTAGGGTGAGTAATCTTGGGAGGACACATGTGTTTACATTGTCCTCAAGGCAAGGACATCCAGGGATTAAGCATAAGGATTCCAGTAAACACCCAGGGGTCTGCACATGCAAAGACTTGTTTGGAAAGGTCAAGGAATAATTAGGGGCACTGCCTTCCACACTCCCCTTAGGCTCCCCTAAGTCGGAATTCCGATAAACAGGGCAGGCGGCCTTCCACACACTTCCCTTTTCTCGGAATGTCCTCCTTACAGCTTTCCAACCAAGTCTCTTGTGCTCCCCAGCAATAATTCCTTAATATCATCTAATATCCAGTCCATATTTACATTTCTGTAGATGTTATAAGAATGTCTTTGATAGCTTTTTAAAAATTGAATAGTGTCTGATTTAGGTTGACAGGTTGGAATTTGTTATGTGTTTTAAGACTTTTAAATCTAGTCACTTAAACTTTTTTCATGACAAACTTTTAAAATCATTTAATATAATGTCTCATATTCTGGATTTTTAGTTTTCTCTTATTGTCAATTAAGACAATCTCTTTAAGTATTTCCCATAAACTGGAAGTTAGGATTAGAGGCTTGATTAGATTTAGGTTAAACATTTTTGGCAAGAATATTTCATAGATTATTTAGGGAGGGCATGTGTTAATGGCTGCAGTTTACTTTGAAATGCATAAAAGTAAAATGAATAGGAAGATGATAAAGAAATGTGATAAAGTTAGTACTGTGTTGTAAAATACTAGATAGTATGAGTACAGATTTTTGCTATAAATTCTTTCATTGTTCTGTATGTCTGAAAATTTTCACAATAAAACATAGGGGCAAAATGCTTGTTAAGTAATGTTTACCTCAATTTACCACATATCCAGAGGTGTATAATGGTATATATATATATATATATAATATGCTAAGTTTGATCATTTGTTAAAAGTAGTGGTCACCAGGTCTTGTCGTTACAGTTTATAAATAATCTACGGGGTGTAATTTTGCCACTGAATGACTCTCCTCTTCGACTGTTTGCCACTAGTCTTAGCATCCTTTGATGATGCTCATCTGAATCAGTTGCTCCAATGGAGATCGCAAAATGGTGATAGTCTAATCTAACATTCCTTCAGCATTTATTAGCTGGCAGTTTTTCTGCAAAGGAATCTCATTTTTAAATATTTTTCTAATGATAACTAGACATAACAAACCTCTCAAAAATAATGACTCTTGTTGCTGCCATTAGTTAAATGTTCTAAATTAGCACATTTCAGTAGAAATATAATGCAAATGACATGTGCAATTTTGAATTATCTAATAACCACATTTTAAAAGGTGAGAATAGCTAAACTTAATATATTTTATTTAAGAAATATATATTATTCAGCATTTAATCTTTCTTTCTCTTTGTACTGATTCTTTGAAATACAATATATGTTTTACACTTAAAGTACCTATGTCCAATCAGCCACATTTCAAGTGTTGAATAACCCCATGGGCTAGTGGCTACTGTATAGGACAGCACAGCAGCACTTCAATCTCAGCTTACAGCAATCTTCCCAAAGATAGCACTTCTTCCATAATTCACAGCAGAGCAAATCACATGAAGAGGGACAGAGCTTGGCACTTGTCTGTTTAATTAATAGAGCAGCTTTAGGCTGGCTGGTAGCAAGGGTTCAGCTAAGTAAATAAGGAATTGTGCTTGGGGGTTTCATGACCTGGTCACATTCCAGAAATTGGTTACCAGAGAGCACCAGAGAGATTGTCAGGATGTTCCAAAATGAAGAATTTGGAGGGCAAATACTAGTCATTTGTGTCAGGCAGTCGTCCTCCTTAAGAGAAGGGATTTGTCACTTGTATTTGGCACTTAGAACAATGCCTAATGTATAATCTTATCACAGTTGGTGGTGCTAAATTTCCACACTGAGATTCAGGGCTGGGCTCCAGTCCCAAGCAGGAACTTGGATACCAGGAAGACAAATTAACTAGAAACAGGAAGGAGAGACCAAGTTGCAGCATTTTTGCAGTTGATCTGATAGCACTTCCCACTGCAGAATACTATTGTTGGAATTCAGATTTTAGCACTGAGGTGGATATTGTGTTCTTCTGAAAATTATTGTTTTATTTTTAATCTTAGTTCCTATTTCAAGCTATCTTGGAACCAGAGCTAGGTTCACCCATCAGCAGGAAATTGGAGAAAATTGGAACTAAGGCATTGAAACAAGAAAAATGGGAAAGGACTAACATCATTCATCCAGCTGTTGATGAGAAGCTGTTTTCTTTATGGAGATAGTGCCCCTGTTAAGAATAAATTCCCCTAATCATGCATTTGTTGTTCAATAAAGTTGCATTGCCAACTATCCCTTTTTTTCTGGGTGGTTTTTGTTTGTTTGCTTGCTTTTTTTGTTTTTGTTTTTAATTTGAAAATCAAATCTATACTGGTTCTGAGTTCTCAAATTTTCTGTAGGACATAATTTGAAAGATGAGTTAATAATTCAGTTGGTAGTTTTCATTGCATAAACAGTAATTGGATGTTAGCAATTAAAATTTAATTTTAAAGATTTTATTTGTATTTCAATCTTTATTATAAGAGCTAATATGCTATAGAATTCTTTCTAAAGATAAGTGCTGGATAAGTGCAGTTTTATTTTTTGTTCAATTACAGTTTACATATAACATTATATTAATTTCAGGTGTACACTGCAGTGATTAGACATTATATAACTAAGTGATCATCCAATATATCTTGTACCCATTTGACACCATACATAGTTATCATAATACTAGGGGTCCAGTGCACGAATTCATGCACCTTGAAAGGAACTGTGGGCTGAGAGGCTGTGGTGGGCACAGGGGCAGGTCTTGGCTCATCCTCCGTGCCCCTGCCCAGCCCCTCCCGCCGCCGCCCCCAGCCCCCTGTCACGAGCTGACAGCACCAGCCCCTCTTGCACTTGCTGATGGCGCAGAGCGACTGGGGCCGGCGCCAGCAGCAGGTGCAAGCAGCGGCTGCTGGTCCCAATCACCCCTCAGGAGCAGGGGGAGGTGGAGAAGCCCTCAGGGGCGATTGGGGCCAACGCTGGCAGCAGGTGCGAGCACCAGGTGGACCGCAGTGCGCAGAAGCAAAGAATTTTCAATAACTACCAGAGGCTCGCCCCAATGACAGTGACCAGCGCCCTGCCTTGGTCTGGCGCCCCCGCTTACCTGCTCCACCATCCCGCCACAGCTGAGGCCCTACATGTTCCATGCTCTGCTGCCAACACCCACCATGTTCCATGTGTGATCCCTGGTGGTCAGGGCACATCATAGCAACTGATTGTTCGGTTGTTCCGCCGTTTGGTCTATTTTTTTAAAAATATATTTTATTGATTTTTTTACAAAGAGGAAGGGAGAGGGATAGAGAGTTAGAAACATTAATGAGAGAGAAACATCAATTCAGCTGCCTCCTGAACACTCCCTACTGGGGATGTGCCCGCAACCAACATATGTGCCCTTGACTGGAATCGAACCTGGGACTTTTCAGTCCACAGGCCAACGCTCTAGCCACTGAGCCAAACTGGTTAGGGCCGTTCAGTCTATTTGTATATTAGCCTTTTATTATATAGGATTATTGACTGTATTCCCTATGCTGTGCTTTACATCCCCATGACTATTCTGTTACTGCCTGTTTGTACTTCTTAATCCCTTCACCTGTTCACCCACCCCCCTCCTATCTGGCAACTATCAAAATGTTCTCTGTATCTGTGAGTCTGTTTCTGTTCTCCTTGTTCATTTATTTTGTTTTATAGATTCAATTGTTGATAAATATGTTATTTATTGCCATTTTATTGTTCACATTTTTTATCTTTTTTTCTTCACTTCTTCTCTCCTTTAACATTTCAAGTAATACTAGCTAGGAGGTGGTAACTCCTTTAGCTTTTTCTTGTCTGGGAAGCTCTTTATTTGTTCTTTAATTCTAAATGATAGTCTTGGTTGTAGGTCCTTGCTTTTCATCACTATGAATATTTCTTGCCAGTCCCTTCTGATCTGCAAAGTTTCTGTTGAGAAATCAGCTGACAGCCTTATGGGAGCTCTCTAGTAGGTAACCAACTGCTTTTCTCTTACTGCTTTTAAGATTCTTTGTTTTTAACCTTTTGCATTTTACTTGTGATGTGTCTTGGTGTGGGCCTCTTTGGGTTCATCTTGTTTGGGACTCTCTGCACTTCTTGGACTTGTATGTCTATTTTCTTCACCAGGTTAGAAAAGTTTTCCATCATTATTTTTTAAAATATGTTTTCAGTTTCTTGCTCTCTCTCTTCTGTCCCCCATGATGCAAATATTGGTATGCTTGAATTTGTCCCAGAGGCTCCTTACATTATCCTCACTTTGGGGATTGTTTTTTTCTTTCTCTCTTTTTTTGGGGGGGGCGGGGGGGCGTGGGCAGGAGGGGTTGTGCTGTTCTGAAAAGGTGTCTTTTGCTTTCTTATATTACAAATCACTGTTTTGGTTCTCAGCTTCAGCTACTCTACTATTGGTTCCCTGTAAATTATTCTTTTTAAAAATATTTTTTTTCTTATTTTTAGAGAGAGAGGAAGGGAGAGGGAGAGAAAGAGAAACATTGATATGAGAGTGAAACATTGATTCGCTGCCTCCTGCATGCCCCCTACCAAGGTTTGAGCCCACAACCCGGGCATGTGCCCTGCCTGGAAATCAAACTGGCAACTTCTCAGTGATGATGATGTCCAACCAACTGAGCTATGCTTTCCAGGGTTGTAAATTATTCATTTTAGTTAGTGTATCCTTCATTTCTGACTCGTTCTTTTTTATGGTTTCCATGTCCTTTTTTATACTGTTGAGGTTCTCTGTAAGTTCATACTCTTACCCTAAGTTCATTGAGCATATTTATAACCAGTGTTTTTGAACACTGCGTTAAATTCCTTATCTCTATTTTGTTTAATTCTTTTTTTGGAGTTTTGTTCTGTTCTCTCATTTGGGACATGTTTCTTTGTCTCTTCATTTTTACAGCCTCCCTGTGTTTGTTTCAATGTATTAGGTAGAGCTGCTACGTCTCCTGGGCTTGGTAGAGTGGCCTAATGTAGTAGGTGTCCTGTAGAGTCCAGTGGCACAGCCTCCCCGTTCACCTGAGCTATGCATTCCAGGTGCACAGCCCTCACCCGCCATGTAGGTTGTGTACACCCTTGTGTTGTAGTTAAGCCTTGATTGCTGTTGGCAGGTCAATGGGAGGGATTCACCCAAGGCCCATTGGCTGTGACCACTGAAGAAGCAGCTGTGCAGGGGACACCCCACAGAGCAGGACTTACTTCTGTGGTTCTCTGGTGCATGCTGAGTCCTCCCCTTGAGTGTGTCACTTGTGGAAGTGGTTGAATGGTGCTTTGACATGGTCTGAAGCTGTCTACAGGGTGTGATGGCTTGTAGGGCCTCCCAGGAGGTGCAGGCCAAGGTCAGCCAGGCAGTCCATGTTCTACCTGGGCTACCCAGCATGAGCTACAAAATGATCTGCAGATGGCTGCTACTTGTGCTGGGCTTGGAGGTGCCCAGGAGAGGCCAAGCTGTGAACCATGGCTGGCTGCTGCTAGTGCCTGGCTTGGGGCCACTTAGCGAGAGGTACGGAGCACTCCAAGACCAGATGCTGCTTATGTGAGAGATTTAAGAAAAATCTGAGGCATGAGCCAAGACAGGCCAACTATTTGGAAAAGTCACTGGAAACAGCTTGGGTGGGCAGGAAAGTTGGTGCAGTGGGGTCTTGGAATCACCTGGATGGGGCAAACAGTGATGGAGACTCAAATATGGTGCCTGCCTACTGCCTCTGTTGGGGGAGGGCTCAGAAAAGGAACAGAGGCTCTGCCAGCACTTCTGTCTGGGAGAAAGCTGCCCCTCCAGGTGTTTCTCTGATGCCAGACACTTCAGTTCCTCCCTGTATGTCCCTCATGGTTATTGAGCTGCTGTCCCAGAGCTAGAACTCAGAAGGAGTGAGTCTGAGTAAGTGCGTCCATGGGCCCTATAATAGAAGCTGCCTGGGACTCCAGCAGCCTCCCTGTCACTCAGCCACAATACTCATTGGTTTTTATAGCCAGAAGTTATGGGGACTTCTCTTCCCAGCACTGGAAACCTGAGCTGGGGAGCCTCAGGTGGGGCTGGGACCCCTTGCTCCTCAGACGGGGACCTCCACAGCTGAGATATCCCTCCCCGATGTTTATTCACCATGTGGAACCAGCCTGTTTGCGGCTCCATCCTTCCTACCAATCTTGATTTGGCTTCTTCTTTATATCCTTACTTGTAGGACTTCGTTCAGCTAGATTTCAGGCAGTTCTCGATGGTTGTTCTGTAGTTTAGTTGTATTTTTGATGTGGTGGGATGAGGCAAGTATTACATTTACCTATGCCATTGCCTTAGACTTTAACATTTATTTTAGCTAAAGAATTATTATTTCTTCTTATTCCATGGACACTTTGAAACTACTATTATGTTTGGGTAAAATGAGCTAAAATTATGTTAGCACCTAAGAATGTCATATCCACTGTCTAGTAAGTTGTTGCTTATAATATGTCAGAATCTTCTCTGCAGGTCATTGCAGAGATTATTAGAATTTGCCTAAATGTCCCTAGTTGAGAACTGGTTAATCTGTACATTGGAATACCGTGGAAGCTATATATCTATTTTTTAAAAGATGGCTTTATAGGAATTGGATTTATATGTGATAATATTAAATTCATAAGTGAATAAAATAAGATATAAAACAATGAATATAGCATTTTGTCATTTATATACTCACACACACGTATGTATTTAAATAAACACAGAACATCTCTGGAAGGCCATAGTAAGAGTTGATAAGGATAGCTCAGGAGCGGGGATCTGAGTGACTGTTAACTAAATAACCTTTTGTCTCTTTCTAAATTTTGTACCATGTACTTGTACTATATATTCAAATTTTACATATAAGGTATAATGAAAAGGAAGGAGGGAGAAAGGCAAAGAGTGATGGAAACAAAAGAAATTAATCTGCTTTGTTAATCTGCATTTAAAATATTAAAAAACCCGAGAACCTAGGTTCACATGGTATAAACCTGCTTTTGTGAATCTGTTAGGTAAAAAAAAAGTAAAAATAAAAAGATGTCAGTGATTTTTATTAGTAGGTCCTTCTTTTATTTCATAAACTTTTCTCTAGGCAGGATAGCTCATCAGAAGAAATGTAAGTAGTACCATTCCTTTGCATATATATTCTGAGAAAAAAATTCAGAATGAAAAGGTACTTTGTCTCATTTATGTAAATTTAAACATTTCAAGACAAATAAAAAAGTTTGTATATTCTATTCCTGGGCTCAGAAGATTTCTCTCTGTATGCCTTGATTGAAGTTCTCTTTTTCAAACTCTTCACTCTGGATCCATTTGGATAAGGTTTTTTGTTGTTGGTAGTGAGTTTGTGTTTTTTTGTTTTGTTTTTGGTGTTTTTTTTGGTCTCTCTTTAAGGTGGATTAAGCAAGAAAAATAATAGGATGGGTATTTAGGTTATTATTACTGACAATCTAATACATATAGATATAGTGTAGTTCTCCGATAAACAGAACCATCATCAGAATTTCCCAGCATAACCCAAAGCCTGCCAAGGCATATTAATAAGATAGTCTGATGGAAACTGATCAAAAACATTTTGTTTCTTATGAAAACATTTATAAGAAAACGCCTATTTTTAAAAAAAAGTGAGTACTAAGTTCAGCATGGTTGACATCAAAAGCCCCTTTATTCAATTCAATTAGGCTCTATAGTCTTTTCCCTTGTCTAATTTAAACATTACTATAGCAGACAGGGTTTGCTGAGTTCCTCTTGGCTCATGGCACAGATTCTGCATATTTCTAAACTAAACAATTAAATAAAGTTTGCCAGAGGCTTGTGCAGCAAGCACAAGAAGTAAATTTGGCAAACAGAAGTAATTCCTCCTCCCTTCACTGTTGCAGAGTGTCAGAGTCTCAGGGGAGTCATGTGTGTGACGTGAAGATGATAAATTACTTGTGGAGAAGCTAGCTTTTATGAACTGAGTGGTGATGACATGCTGGTAGTCATTCTTTGATTAGCTGATTGGTGAAGGCGCACCCAGAAATAACCCTGATAAGAAGATTATATATACAAAGAAAACATTTATCAAAAGTTTCAAATCCATCCGCAAATTAGGAAGAAATGTTTTTTTCCCCCTTAGGTTTAGAGTTGCTATATAAATGTGCAAAATTTTGTCTTAATGGGAGCCCAAATATAAGGTGAAAAAAAAATATTTCTGTAAAGAAAATAGGTAACACACTTCCTTCAAAGCAGGGTGGGGGGAAGTGGGTTGTTTTAAAAAAAAACAAACCAGAACTATAGTATTTTATTTCAAAGGGGTTTTAAGTCTTATATATGCATTGTTCCTGCAGTCTAGTATCTTTGTATTTTTCTATCAAAGTCAATAATTTTGAACCCATTTTTTAGTTATTCATTGCTCTTTACCCATTTTGACCAAAGCAAGATGAACCAAGTTTTCCGGAACAAAATTCTGTTTATTCGAGTGTTTCCAGAATGCTTCTTGTGCTATTTTAAATACTGTTACATTGAAAAAAAAAAGGGACCAAGAAAAAAGCCTTCAATCAAAAGTAAAGTGATAATATTGTTTTAAATAAAGTATCTTACAAGTTTGAAATTATTCAGAATTTCTACCTTCTGTGCAAAAAATTACCTTGATTTTTTTAAATGTACTTTTATTGATTTTAGAGAGGAAGTAAGAGGGAGGGAGAGATAGAAACATCAATGATGAAAGAGAATCATTGATTGGCTGCCTCCTGCATGCCTATGGGGATCAAGCCCGCAACCTTGGGCATGTGCCCTTGACCAGAATCAAACCTGGGACCCTTCAGTCCGCAGGCTGGTATTCTATCCACTGAGCCAAACCAGTTAGGGCACCTTGATTTCTTTTAAAGTAATCAGGCCACTACTCACTTTTCTCTTCTTTTTCTCCCTCCTTCCTCCTCTCTCCCTTTCTTTTACTTCCTGACCAATTTTATTTTATCTAAACTTTTTACAAAAAATCTGGACAACACAGAATATTATAAAGAAGCATAAGTTATATTACCAATAAACCCCAATACCAGGAAAGAACCATTATTATCAGTTGCCGTATTTCCTTCAATCTCATGATTATGTTAAGAGTATTTGTATTCTTTGTTTTATTTGTACCCATTTATCACTCTACTTACCTAAGAAAGCATGCCATAAATATAGATGTGGCCCACTACCTGGAATTCCCTGACCTATTCCCCGTCCTCCACCCACTGAACCTCTGAATCTCTCTATTCTTTTATCAGAATCAGGACTTGGATGAGAGGACCTACTACCTCTTCCCGTCTGTTTCTGCCTCTGCCTTGATCAACCATAATAACAGCTTGGCTCTATTTTGGACCTTTTATCATGGCTGTAGAACAAAATTTACATAGTCTACTTAGATAAATTCCAGCGGCCTTGTCAGGCTGTAATTTGTTTGCATTCAGAAAAGTACCAAAATAAAGATTTTTAAACCCTCCAGCACCATAGTTCCTTCTTACACCTAAATTTTGTTAACTTTGAATTAGACGCAGACCTAATTGCCAAGATATCTTGGCAGCATGGAATCCTTTTTCTTGAACTGTCTAAAAAAGGATTTCGGTTTAGAGTTTCACAGTGTGTAGGCCAGGAATTTTTTAAACCAGGGGTCAGCAGCAAACTCTTTCTGTAAAAGGCCAGATAGTAAATATGTTAAGCTTTGTAGGCTATGTGGTCTCTGTCACAGCTATTCAACTCTGCCATTGTAGTGCAAAAAAAAGAGAAAGGACAATGTGTACATGAATGGGTATGGCTGTGTTCAAATAAAACTTTAAACAATGGCAACACATAGTTTGCCATATATTTTAAGTCATGAATCTCTAAATCATGTATGATGATATACTTGTTCATTACAGGTAGAAGTTAAGGGTTTTTACAAAAATAAAAAGCTATAAAAATATTCTGAATGATACAAAATGAATTGACCATAAATGAACATATTGACAGATTTGAATACATAAAAATTAGGACCACAAAGCATACCATCCTATATAATAAAGAGCTTATATTCTAATTAGACTGAGCAGACCGTCTGGATGACCTTCCAGACGAAGCTGGGGCTTCGAGGGCTGAGGGAGCCGGGGAGCGAGGGCTGAGCCCCTTGCACGAATTTTTTGCATCGGGCCACTAGTTAATAAAAGATGAATGACAAACTGGGGAAAAAATAGTTGCAACCTATATATGACTAGCAATTGGTGTGGTTTGTACGCACCAATAAGATGAATAACAAAACAAAAAAGGACATAAGATACAAACTCTGCGCACCATAGATATGACCACATCCTGTGTAACAAGACACCGACTTGCGCCTGGCCAATCAGCAGGGCCCACAGTCCTTTCTCCTGCCCTTACTCCAACCCCCTATAAAACCCCTCTTCCCACAGGGCTAGCTCTCTCTGTCTCGCCGCTGCGTCGTTAAGGAGGCTGGGGGAGCCAAGCCCGGGCTTGAATAAAGACTCTTATGCTTTTGCATCGGGGGGGAAAAAAAATGATACAAACTCACAAGAAAAAGTGCATAATGACTATGGTAAACAGGAAAAGATGCTCATTCTTACTAATAGTAAAATCTGTATTAAAGGGAAATTTTTTGCCTAAGTTTATAAATGTGAATAATCAGTAATACTTATAATACTCAGTGTATCAAGGAACATGGGGAAATAAACTGGAGAATTACCCCACCACCTAGCAGCCAAAAACAACAAACATTTATTATTTCACAATTTTTGTGGGTCAGGAATCCAGGCATGGCTTAGCTAGGATGGTTTGGCTCAGCATTCTCGTTAGGTTGTAGTTGAGTTGTCTGCCAGGGCTACAGTCACTGGGGCTGGACAGTGTACTATCAAGATGATGCACGTGAGTATTGGCAGACCCCAGTTCCTTTCTGCCTGCTGGCCAGAGACATCAGGTCCTCTCCACATGGGCCTCGCCATTGGCTCCCTGAATGTCCTTACAGCATGGCAGCTAGTTTCTCCTGAGCCAGTGATCCAAGAGACAGGCAACCAAGACAGACTCCACCGTGTATTCTATAATCTAATATTGGAAGTCACGTACCGTCACAGACTGATTCTGGTACAGCAGGGGGAGGGACTACACAACAGGATGAATAGTAGGAGACAGGGACCCTTGGGAACCACTTTGGAGGCTTACTACCATATTGCTTGTATTGGGACTAAATAATGCTGAGGGCTTTATTTCTGTTCAGCTGGGTTCTGCAGTTGTCTCATTGTGTGTCTTGCATCTAGAATAGCTTTTCTTCTCAAATGTCTGGCACCTGGATGAGTTTGGCAGGAGCACCTCGGGGTTGGCTGGGCATCTTTCACTCTACCTGGCTAGCTTGGTCTTCTTTACAACATTGTGGTCTCAGGTTAGTCATACTTACGTGGCAGCTGGTTCCCCCAGAGCCAGCATCAAGGAGATCTGGTTAAGAACTGAAAAGCTTCTTATGACCTAGCCTTGAACTGTTTCCATTTTGTGATGCCAAAATGTGTCCCAGGACCAGCCCAGATCAAGAGCATGATTACCAGGAGGTGGGACTTCCTGTGAAGGACCATCTTTAGAACCTATTCCAAGAAGTTATGAGTAAGAGAGATTATGCTGGCTTGTTCTAAAGTGGTAGTAGTAAAAGTAAACAAATTGATTTGATTCTGGATATATTTTGAAGATAAAATTGACAGAATTTGCCTTTGGACTGGATATATAGTATGTGGGAGAAATAGAGAAGTCAAAGATGAATCTTAGATTTTAGAGCTAAGCAATTTGAAGAATGATGATGCCATTTACTCCAATGGGAAAGACATAAGGGCAACAGGTTTGGAGTGGGAAATCAGGACTGGGCATCTGTATAAGAGAATGCATATGATCTTATAGCCCTTAAGGAGAAATCTAAATATGTGATGATGTAGAAATACTACCTATGGTATTAATTTTAAGGTACAATAAATAAAGTATGATTTATATTATGGAGAAAGAAATATATTTATTAATATGTGCATTATTGTTATTCCACATAATTCTAACCAGTTCTAACCTATTTTTCTAGGGCTATATCGAGTTTAGATTTTATTCTATAGGAACAGTTTAGATTTTATTTCATAGTCAGAGGGAACTTTTTGAAGGTTTTTGATCAGCAGAGTGATATGATCATAATTATGCTTGGGAAGATAAATTTCAAAGTGTAAAGAATGAAAGAACAGTGGGAGAATAGGAACTGTAGTCAATAATATTATAATAACTATGTCTGGTGTCATGTGGGTATTGTAAAGTATATGATTTTCTAACTACTATGCTGCATATATGAAACTAATAGAAAATAGTATTGAATGTAAACTGTAATTGAAAAAAAATTTTTTTTAAGAAAGGAAGAACAGTGGAAGAGCCAGGGAGTGAATTCTATGATAGCATACCAAGTTACATTTATATTCTTTGAATGAAGTATATGAAAGTCAAAGACAATGTTGCTATTTTTTTGTTTTTGTTTGTTTGTTTTATTCATTGCTTCTAGCCTAGAACAAGCCATGTAAGAAGGTTTTGGTAAATGATAAATGAATGAATACATGCATCATCACCAGTTCAGGCTGAACTAGTACAATATCTCAATTATAAATATTTTTTTCATTTGTTTTAATTATATGACAGAAGTAACAGAAAATGGGATTTAGCATTAATAGGTAGTAGACCTATGGAGATCTGATTTTGTCAGTACACTAAAGCATATCAAATATCATCCTATTTCCTTTTATGCTATATGTGACTTAGAGTTTACAAAAATTAGGGTTATTTTAAATTCAACTCCTGCCTGCTTGTAGGGCTCTACTTTTAGGGCTCCATTTTCTCAATAACAAAAAATCCTTTGAATGGTAAAGAAAATTTCTGAACATAGATGGGAATTGTTCAAAAAGATTAAAACTTCCAAATAGGAATTTCAAAAGAGATTTTTCAGAGGAAGGTAGTCAGATTGTCGCTGGGCTAAATATCATACTTATTCTCCAAAAGAGATAAATTTTGAGTTTTGTTTCAATAAAATGACACAAAGATAAAAGACAAATGACAAACTGGAAAAAAAGACATAAAATAATTTAATGATGACTTTTTAAGGAAGAGTTTTTGTTTCTTTGGATTTTTATTTTGGTCAAATAATTTCTATTTTTTAAAAATATATAAATATCAAATGTATTGGGTCTGCAAGTTTCAATGAAGAGGCAAAAGTTTATTACTGTTGATTTCATGATATATTTAGATATTTGCTAAAAAATATTTGTTTATTTCAGGGGCTACACTAAGTATGAGACCGGCCCCCATTCCAATAGAAGACCCAGAATGGAGACAAACGCCTCCCCCAGTCTCTGCTACATCAGGCACCTTCAGATTACGGCGAGGGAGTCGATTTACCTGGAGAAAGGAGTGCCTCGCTGTCATGGAAAGGTACAGATCTCTTTTTCCTGTGAGCAGTTTTCCAAAGAGAGACACTTTAGATAGATTTGGACAATTTTCATTTCAAACAAGTGATTTGGGATTTAGGTTCTATCTCTAAAAGTATTTCGGAGTAGTATAAATGTGTATTATTGAAATAATATGTTCTCACCATTGAGAATTCATAAAACTGGAGTTAACATCTATAAATATAATTTAAGAGAGTCCTCAGTAATTTAAGAAACTTTAGAAGAAATTTTTTAAAATTTAGATTTATATATTATATTTTAGAAAATCTCTTTGCTGTTTCGTTTTCAACAAAATAATTGAATAATTATATAGGAGGCCATTGAAATTTTCGTAAAAATTTTTCCGTTATAGTTAACGTACAGTATCATGTTAGTTTTGGGTGACAACTTAGTGATGAGACATTTATATAACTTACAAAGTGATCCCCCTCACAAGGCTAGTACTCATCTGACACCACACACAGTAATTATAATATTATTGACTATTCCCTATGCTGTATTTTATATCCCTGTGACTATTTTTATAACTGCAGTTTTACTTCTTAATTTCTTCACCTTTTTCACTCATCTCCCCAACCTCCCCTGCATCTGGCAACCATCAGTTTGTTCTCTGAATCTATGGGTCTGTTTCTGTTTTGTTTATTTTGTATTTTAGATTACACATATAAGTGAAATTATATGGTATTTGTCTTTCTCTGTCTACTTATTGCACTTAACACAATACCTTTTAGGTCCATCCATGTTGTCGCAAGTGGAAAGATTTCATTCTTTTTTATGGTTAGGTAATATTCCATTGTACATATGTGCAATGAACATAGGGCTGAGTATATCTTTTTGAATTAGTACTTTGGTTTTCTTCAGATAAATACCCAAAAGTGGAAATGAACATAGGGCTGAGTATATCTTTTTGAATTAGTACTTTGGTTTTCTTTAGATAAATACCCAAAAGTGGAATTGCTGGGTCATAATGGTAGTTCTGTTTTTAATTTTTTTAGGAACCTCCATAGTGTTTTCACTAGTGGCTGCACCAATTTACAATCCTACCAACAATGCACAAGGGTTCCCTATTCTCTTTTATGTACACTTCTCAACAGCACTAGTTTGATGATTTGTTAATGATAGCTTTTGTGACTGGTGTGAGGTGATATCTCATAGTGGTTTTAATTTACATTTACCTGAAGATTAATGTTATTGAGCATCTTGTCATAAGTCTGTTGGCTATCTGTATCTTCTTCTAGTCAGTCTTTTCATTTTGTTAATGGTGTCCCTCCCTGTGCAAAAACTCTTTAGATTAGTGTAGTCCCATTTGTTTATTTTTTTTCTTTTGTTTCTCTTGCTCAAGGAGACATCCAAAAAATATTACTAAGAGTGATGTTAAAGAGTTTATTGCCTATGTTTCTTCTCGCTTCATGGTTTCAGGTCTTACATTTAATCTTTAATCCATTTTGAGTTTAAGAAAGTGTAAAGTTTCATTCTTTTGCATGTATTTATCAGTTTTTCCCAACACTACTTATTGAAGAGAATGTCTTACCCTATTGTATATTGTTGCCTTCTTTGTCATAGATATAGGCATGGGTTTATTTCTGGGCTCTCTATTCTGTTCCATTGATCCTTTTGTCTGTTTTTATGCCAGTACCATGCTGTTTTGATTATTATAACCTTGTAGTATAATTTGATATCAGGTAATGTGATACCTTTAATCTTGTCTTAATTTCTCAAGATTGCTTTTTGGGGTCTTTGTGGTTTCATATACATTTTTGGATTATTTGTTTTAGTTCTGTGAAAAATGCTATTGGTATTTTTTGTTGTTGTTAATCTTCACCTGGTCATATTTTTCCATTGATTTTTAGAGAGAGAGTGGAAGGGATAGAGAGAGAGACAGAGAGAGAAAAACATCGAAGTGAGAGAGAGACACATCAGTTGGTTGCCTTTGCACATGCCCAACCAGGACCGGGGATTAAGCCTGAAACCGAGGTACATGCCCTTGACTGGAATTGAACCTGGGACCCTTCAGTCTGCAGGCTGACGTTCTTTCCACTGACCCAAACCACCTAGGGTGTCATTGGTATTTTGATAGGGATTGCATTGAGTCTGTAGATTGGTTTGGTAGGATGGACATTTTAACAATATTAATTCTTCCAATCTGTCCATTTATTTGTATCTTCTTTAAGTTCTTTCTTCTGTGTCTTATACCTTTTCAAGTACAAGTCTTTTATCTCCTTGGTTAAATTTATTCCCAGGTATTTTATTCTTTTTGATGCAGTTATAAATGAGATTGTTTTCTTAATTTCTCTTTCTGGATAGTTTGTTACTGGTATACAAAAATGCAACCAATTTCTGAATGTTAATGTGTCCTGCTGCTTTACGTAATTTATCAGTTTAATAGTTTTTTGATAGAATCTTTAGGGTTCTCTATATGTAGTGTCATGTAGTCTGCAAATAATGACAGTTTGACTTATTCCTTTCCAATTTGGATGTTTGTTTGTTTTTTCCCTTTTTTTTGGTCTGACTGCTGTGGCTAAGAATTCCAACACTATATATACTATGTTGAATAAATGTGTTGAAAGTGGACATGCTTCTATTGTTCCTGATCTTAAGCAAAAATCTTTCAGCTTTACACTGTTGAGTATGATGTTAGCTGTGTATTTGTCATACGTGGCCTTTGTTAGGTTGAGGTATGGTTCCTCTGTCCCCACTTTGCTAAGAGTTTTTAATCATAAATGGATTTTGGAATTTGTCAAATGCTTTTTTGTACCTATTGATATGATCATATGACTTTATCTTTCATTTTGTTTACATAGTGTTTCACGTTAATTGATTTGTGGATATAAAACTAACCTTGCATCCTGGGAATAAATCCCACTTAATCACAGTATATGATCTTTTTTTTTTTTTACGTTTTAAATATTTTTTTTTCCAATTATAGTTGACATACAATATGCATTTTAAAGTTAGATAGTAAGGTTGCTGAATATAAGGTCAGTATACAAAAATCAAATATAATAGCAATGAAAAGAATATGAATTTTTTTATTGTTTAAAGTATTACAAATAGTAGTATATATGTCTCCTTTTTCCCCCATTGACCTCTCCTCGGCCTCCCCTACCCCCGGCACATGCCCTCCCTCCCTCCCCCCCCCATGTGTGTGTCCATTGGTTATGCTTATATGCATGCATACAAGTCCTTCGGTTGATCTCTTACCCCACCCCCACCAACATTCCCCTGCCTTCCCAATGTAGTTTTACAGTCTGTTCGATGCTTCTTTGACTCTGTATCTATTTCTGTTCATCAGTTTATGATGTTCATTATATTCCACAAATGATATTTATCTTTCTTTGACTGGCTTATTTCGCTTAGCATAATGCTCTCCAGTTCTGTCCATGCTGCTGCAAATGGTAAGAATTCCTTCTTTTTTACAGCAGCGTAGTATTCCATTGTGTAGATGTACCACAGTTTTCTAATCCACTCATCTGCTGATGGGCATTTAGGCTGTTTCCAAATATTAGCTATTATAAATTGTGCTGCTATGAACATAGGGATGCATATATCCTTTCTGATTGGTGTTTCTGTTTTCTTGGGATATATATACCTGGAAGTAGTAAATGGCAGTTCCATTTTTATTTTTTTGAGGAAACGCCATACTGTTTTCCACGGTGGCTGCACCAGTCTGCATTCCCACCAGCAGTGCAAGAGGGTTCCTTTTTCTCCATATCCTTGCCAGCACTTCTCGTTTGTTGATTTGTTGATGATAGCCATTCTGACAGGTGTGAGATGGTAACTCATTGTTGTTTTGATTTGCATCTCTCCGATGATTAGTGACTTTGAGCATGTTTTCATATGTCTCTTGGCCTTCCTTATGTCCTCTTTCGAAAAGTATCTATTTAAGTCTGTTGCCCATTTTTTGATTGGGTTGTTTATCTTCCTTTTGTTAAGTTGTATGAGTTCCCTGTAAATGTTGGAGATTAAACCCTTATCAGAGATAACATTGGCAAATATGTTCTCCCATGCAGTGGGCTTTCTTGTTGTTTTGTTGAAGGTTTCTTTTGCTGTGCAGAAGCTTTTTATTTTTATGTAGTCCCATTTGTTTATTTTCTCCTTAGTTTCCATTGCCCTAGGGGTTGTGTTGGTAAAGATATTGCTACGACAAATGTCTGCTATTTTGCTGCCTATGGCTTCTTCTAAGATTTTTATGGTTTCCCATCTTATGTTTAAGTCCTTTATCCATTTTGAGTTTATTTTTGTGTATGGTGTAATTTGGTGGTCTAGTTTCATCTTTTTGCATGTATCTGTCCAATTTTCCCAACACCATTTATTGAAGAGACTGTCTTGACTCCATTGTATGCTCTTGCCTCCTTTGTCAAATATTAATTGAGCATAATGGCTTGTGTCGATATCTGGGTTCTCTGTTCTTTTCCACTGGTCTATATGTCTGTTCTTGTGCTAGTACCAGACAGTTTTGAGAACAGTGGCTTTGTAGTATAGCTTGATATCTGGTATTGTGATCCCTCCAACATTGTTCTTCTTTCTCAAGATTGCTGCAGCTATTCGGGGTCTTTTTTTATTCCAGATGAATTTTTGGAGAATTTTTGTTCTAGGTCTTTGAAGTATGCTGTTGTTATTTGAATGGGGATTGCATTGAATTTATAGATTGCTTTGGGTAGTATGGACATTTTAATGATGTTGATTCTACCAATCCATGAACATGGTATATTCTTCCATCTGTTTATGTCTTCCTCTATCTCTTTTTTCAGCATTCTGAAATTTTCTGAGTACAGATCCTTTATCTCCTTGGTTAAGTTTATTCCTAGGTATCTTAATTTTTTTGTTGCAATGGTAAATGGAATTGCTTTTTAAATTTCTCTTTCTGTGAATTCATTATTGGTGTGTAGAAAAGCCATAGACTTCTGGGTGTTAATTTTGAATCCTGCTACATTGCCAAATTCATTTACTAAGTCTAGTAGTTTTTTGATTGAGTCTTTAGGGTTTTCTGTGTACCATATCATGTCATCTGCGAATAATGACAATTTTACTTCTTCTTTTCCAATTTGGATGCCTATTATCTCTTGTCTGATTGCAATGGCTAGTACTATGTTGAACAGGAGTGGTGAGAGTGGGCATCCCTGTCTTGTTCCTGTTCTTATGGGAAATGGTTTTAGTTTTTGCCCATTGAGTATGATGTTGGCTGTAGGTTTGTCATATATGGCTTTTATAATGTTGAGTTATGATCCTTCTATTCCTACCTTGCTGAGAGTTTTTATCAAGAAAGGGTGTTAGCCCTGGCCAGTTTGGCTCAGTGGATGGAGCGTCGGCCTGCGGACTCAGGGGTCCCAGGTTCGGTTCCGGTCGGGGGCATGTACCTTGGTTGCAGGCGCGTACCCGGTGGGGAGTGTGCAGGAGGCAGCTGATTGATGTTTCTCTCTCATCGATGTTTCTAACTCTCTCTTCCTCTCTGTAAAGGGTGAATGAAATATATTTTTGAAGAAAAAAAAAGAAAGGGTGTTAGATTTTGTCAAATGCTTTTTTTGCATCCATGGATATGATTATATGGTTTTTATCCCTCAGTTTGTTTATGTGGTGTATCACGTTTATTGATTCACGGATATTTCACCATTCTTGCATCCCCGGAATAAATCCCACTTGGTCATGGTGTATGATCTTTCTAATGTAATGCTGGATTCGATTTGCTAGAATTTTGTTGAGAATTTTGGCGTCTATGTTTATGATGGATATTGGGCCGTAATTCTTTGTATTGTCTTTATCTGGTTTTGGGATTAGGCTAATGCTGGAATCATAATAAGAGCTTGGAAGTGTTTCTTCCTCTTGAATTTTTTGGAATAGTCTGAGGAAGATAGGTTTTATTTCTTATTTGAATGTTTGATAAAACTCCCCTGTAAAGCTGTCTGGTCCAGGGCTTTTGTTTGTTGGAAGTTTTTTGTGTGTTTTTTTTTTAAATATATTTTATTGATTTTTTACAGAGAAGAAGGGAGAGGTATAGAGAGCCAGAAACATCGATGAGAGAGATCGATCAGCTGCCTCCTGCACGCCCCCCACCAGGGATGTGCCCGCAACCAAGGTACATGCCCTTGACCGGAATTGAACCCGGGACCCTTCAGTCCGCAGGCCGACACTCTATCCACTGAGCCAAACCGGGTCGGCTGTTGGAAGTTTTTTGATTACTGCTTCAATTTCCTCCATAGTATCGGCCTATTCAGATTTTTTTATTCTTCCTGGTTGAGTTTTGGAAGGTCATATTTTTCTAGGAATATGTCCATTTCTTCTAGGTTGAACAGTTTGTTGGAATAGAGTTGCTCATAGTATTTTTTTACAATTCTTCGTATTTCTGTGGGATCTGTTGTTACTTTGCCTCTTTCATTTCTGATTTTGTTTATTTGGGTCCTCTCTCTTTGCTCTTGGTGAGCCTGGCTAGAGGTTCATCAATCTTGTTTATCCTTTCAAAGAACCAGTTGTTGGTTTCATTGATCTTTTGTATTGTGTGTTTTTTTTGTCTGTATGTCATTTATTTCTGCTCTGATCTTTGTTATTTCCTTCCTTCTGCTCACTCTGGGCTTTTCTTGGTGCTCTCTTTCTAATTCTTTAAGTTGCAGAGTTAGATGGCTTATTACCAGTTTTTCTTGTTTTTTGAGGTAGGCCTGTAATGCTATGAACTTCTCTCTCAGGACTGCTTTCACTATGTCCCATAGATTTTGGATTGTTGTGTTTTCATTGTCATTTGTTTCCAGGATGTTTTTTATTTCTTCTTTGATCTCTTTGGTAACCCAGTCATTGTTTAATAGTATGCTATTCAGGCTCCAAGTGTTCGAATTTTTGTGATTGCTTTTTTTGTAGTTGATTTCTAGTTTTATGCCATTGTGATCTGAGAAGATGCTTGATATGATTTCAATCCTCTTGAATTTGGAGAGACTTTTCCTGTGTCCCAATATGTGGTCTATCTTTGAAAATGTCCCATGTGCACTTGAGAAGAATGTATATTCTGTAGCTTTGGGGTGGAATGTTCTGAAGATGTCGATTAAGTCTATCTTACCTAGTGAATAATTTAGGATTGCTGTTTCTTTGCTGATTTTTTGTCTAGAGGATTTATCCAGTGATGTTAAGGGGTATTAAAGTCTCCTACTATGATTGTATTGCTTCAATCTCTCCCCTGCTATCTTCCAGAAGTTTTTTAATGTATTTCAGTGCTCCTACTTTGGGTGCATATATGTTTACCAGAGTTATATGCTCTTGTTGTATCAATCCCTTTAGAATTACAAAGTGGCCTTTCTTGTCTCTTGTTATGGTCTTCACTTCAAGGTCTATTTTCTCAGATATAAGTATTACTACCCCAGCTATTTTTTTCATTTCCATTTGCCTGAAAGATATTTTTCCATCCCTTCACTTTCAGTCTGTGTGAGTCCCTTGTTCTGAGGTGGGTCTCTTGTAGACAGCATATATATGGATCATGTTTTCTTATCTATTCAGTCACTCAATATATTTTGATTGGAGCATTTACTAGTAATCCATTTACATTTAATGTTATTATTGATAGGTACTTGTTTGTAGCCATTTCTATTCTTTATGCCTGTGTTCCTCCCTCCCTTTCTATTTCTTCCTTTTACAGCATTCCCTTCAGCATTTATTGCATTGCTGGCTTATTAGTGATAAGCTCCCTTAGCCTTTTTTTTTTTTTTTGTCTGTGAAGCTCCTGATTTCCCCTTCAATTTTGATTGATAGTCTTGCTGGATAGAGTATTCTTGGATTCAGTCCTTTGCTTTGCATCACTTTGTATACTTCATTCCATTCCATTCTGGTTTGACGTGTTTCTTTTGAAAAATCATTTGATAATCTGATGTGGAATCCTTTGTAGGTAACTCTCTTTCTCTTGCAGCCTTTAAGATTCTCTCTTTGTTATTAACATTTGCCATTGTAATTATGATGTGTTTTGGTGTGAGTCTTTTGGGGTTCATCTTGCTTGGGACTCTCTGTACTTGGGTGACTTTTTTTATTCCCCATATCAGGGAAGTCTTCTGTCATTATTCCTTCAAATATATTCTCTAATCTTTGCCTGCTCTTCTTATTCTTCTGTCACCCCTATTATACGTATGTTACCTCGTTTCATGTTGTCCCAAAGCACACTTAGGCTCTCCTCCTGGTTTTTAATTTTTTTATCCAGTTGCTGTCCAGATTGGGCTTGTTTCTCTACCTCATCTTCTAACTCTCTAATTCAGTCCTCTGCTTCTTCTAGTCTACCATTGAAACCTTCCATCCCATTTTTTATTGTAGCTATATCACTTTTGATTTCTTCCTGATTTTTGCATAGGTTGTTGATTTTCTCATCCATCCTGTTTATGAACTGTATGACCATTACTCTGAATTCTTTTACTGACATATTGCGTGCCTCCTTTTCACTTATTTCCTTCTCGGTGATTACTCTTTTTCTTTCCTTTGGGGATTGTTTTGTTGTCTCTCCATTCTAGCTATCACCAGAAGGTCCATGTGCCGAGTTGGGGGGGGCCTGAGCCGTGTGTGGCGGCCACCAGAGTGTCACTGAAGAGCTCAGACACCGAGACGTGTGGCTGCAATGGTTGGCAGGAGCCACATGTGCCTGCGCTGAGATTCAGAGTCACAGGTGCTCAGTGCAGCCTCGTGCGTACGCTGAGAATCAGGGTCCCTGCACACGCGCGCTGAGAAACAGAGTCCCTGCATGCCTGTACTGAGGATCAAAGTCCCCGTGTATGCACACTGAGCATCGAGAATCAGAGTCTCTGGTGCTTGGTGCAGCCTCAAGCGTGCTCCAAGAATCAGGGTCCCCGTGTGCACACGATGATAAACAGAGTCTCCGCGTGCACATGCCGAGAATCAAAGTCACTGGCGCTCAGTGTGGCCTTCAGCACGTGCGCTGATAAAGTCCCTGGCTTGCTAGGGGGACAGGGTTGCACAGCCTCCCGGTGTCGGCAGGAGGCCCACTCATGTGCCAACGATCGCGCAGGCCCTGTGCCGCTGCCGCGGGCCAGCAGCGAGGGGGATGCCCTCTGTGTCTCACAGAAATCTGTGGCCTGGATGTCTGGAGTCTCAGTGTCCCTGGGTCTGCAGCTGCTATGGTAGCAGGTCTTTGTCCAGAGTGGCTGTAGGATCCCGGTTTGCATCTGAGGCCAGTCTGAGTGGTGGTGAGGTTAGAATCCTAGTCACAGCAGTTCTGTCCTTGAAGATGGCATGGTTTCTGTGCCAGCGCCAGCCACCCAGGAGTGTTTGCAGCAGCAGTGGGATTTCGCAATCTAAGACCACCTGGTCAGCCAGCCCCCGAAAGTCCTTCAGGATCTAACTGTCCCTAGCTCACACACACATACTCTCCAGACACGTCTACACACTCCCCTTTCGCTCCTTCACTCTCTTACACTCTCTCTCCCCCTGCTGTCTTGCCAGTCGCCATCTGTCTCCTAGTATATGATCTTTTGTTTTACTGCATTCAGTGTGCTAATATTTTGTTGAGGATTTTTGCATTTATGCTCATCAAGGATATTGGTTTATAATTTATTTCTTTTTGAATCTCTTTGTCTGGTTTTGGTATCAGTGTAATATTGGGAGGGCCACTGAGATTTAACTTTCTTTGGTAAGGAGTTTGGCCTAAATGTGCTTAGTCCCAAAGGTTAGAAATACTTGGGTTGTTTGTTTTTTTTTTGCTTTGATTTAGTAATTACTTCTCTGACTAGAGCACCAGGACCTGATCCATAGTAGGTAGTCAGTACTTTTTTTTTCTAAATCCTCACCTGAAGACTTTTTTCCCCATTGATTTCTAGAGAGAATGGAAGGGAAGGGAGAGAGAGTCAGAGAGAAAAACATCAATGTGATAGAGACACACTGACCAGTTGCCTCCTGAATGTGCCCCGACCTGAGTGGACCTGCAACCCAGGTACGTGACCTTGACTGAGAATAGAACCTGTAGCCCTTATGTCTGAGGGCCGATGCTCTTAACCACTGAGCATACCAGCCAGCGCGGTACTCAGTACTTTTTAAAGCTGAATTGACCTTGGATTCAGTTTTCTCATATGAAATGGTAAAAATAAATTAAATATGATTATGAAATGTTCAATATATTTAGGCCGAATCTATAGTAGAATTATCCTTTTAGTCTCCTGCTTATAAGTAATGTTTACAGGATTTTGTTTTGATGGAGAGTCTTATCTATAATAATAAAAGCATAATATGCTAATTAGACTAGATGACCTTCCGGACAAAGCCAGGGCTGGGAGGGAAGACCAGGTCCCGGGTGTCTGCCGGCAGCCAGAGGGAAACCTGAGTCCTGGGTGCCAGAGGAAGCCTGAGTCCTGGGTGACAGGGAAGACGGTGCTGGCAGCGGGGAAAGGAAGGCCTACTCTTGCACAAATTTCGTGCATCGGGCCTCTAGTATGTAATCAGATAATAATTTTCCATTAGAGATTTTTACTTCCTAAGATTAAATGAACAGCCCTGACCAGTTTGGCTCAGTGGATGGAGCGTCGGCCTGTGTACTGAAGGGTCCCGGGTTCGATTCTGGTCGGGGACATGTACCTTGGTTGCGGGCACATCCCCATTAGGGGGCGTGAAGGAGGCAGCTGATCGATGTTTCTAACTCTCTATCCCTCTCCCTTCCTCTCTGTAAAAAATCAATAAAATATATTTTTTAAAAAAGATTAAATGAACCAAAAAGAGAATCTATTAAGCAGAGGTAAAACCAAATGAATTTTTATATTGAGATTTCTCAATAATTTCAGTAATAAAAAAAGAATGAAATTGCATGTATGAAACTAAGTTTAGCTTCTAGCTGATATAGAATACATAATTACATTGAGAGAGCTTCATGTGTTGTTCTTTCCAATTGTCTCATCTGACCAGCAAATGGCGTACTAGAAAGAGCATTTGACTCAGAGCCAGAAGATCTGGTTTGGGCTTTGCTATTAACCCAACTGTGTAACTTTGTGTAGGTGACAAACCCTTGAGCTGTAGCTTCCTCATCTGTAAAGTGAAGTTTTTCAATTGCCAATAGTGAATTATATGTCATCTAAGACTTGACCATCTCTCTTCCTGCCTACTTCCTGATTACTTCCCAGCTCATTAACATCACTACCTGAAAGAGAGGGAGATTTAAAGAGAGAGAGAGAGAGAGAGAGAGAGAGAGAGAGAGAGAGAGAGAGAAGGGAGCTTAGAAATAAGAACATGCAGAAGCCAAAAATTAATAATAAAAAAAATAATAAAATGCTGACAATTAAGCGTTTGCTTAAGGAAAAGTTTGGAGTAGCCAAAATAAGATTATAGGTTATCATTGATGTTATCATCTGTTCCTTTCCTCACTCTCTTTATTATAGATAAGAGTAAAGCCATTTATTGAATAAAATGAATCCTTATATGCTTGATTAAAGTGAAAGAATGAGATTTATTGTCCTAGAGACCTGACATTTACAATCTGATTTATTTTTCTCATCAAGAAATCTTTATTCTTTAATTCTTTTTCTTCAGAACCTACCATGTAACAGATGTGAATTTAAATAATAACATCTGACTGGTTTGCAATGTTGTACATATTTCTCTGCCTAAAAAAATAAGTTTTCATATTAGTTTCTAATTGGTATAAGTTCTAATTGTGCTACTGACTCAGTTTTTAATTATTTTGAAGATACCAATATACATTTATCACATTTCAATCTAAGGAAGGGTTAGTTTAAAATTTGGTAACATTAATACCAATAGGTGATATTCCTAGTGCATTTTCATAATTGAACGTCAAAGGCTTTGCAGTACTTCTTATTTCCAAGGCAACAAGAACTACCCATAGTATCACAGTGATTAAATTTCAGTGAAAAAGATATTGAGCACTCAGCTCTGCATAAGACTTCATTTAATCTTAATTTTCAGTTTTTAACCTTAATTTTAATTGGTGAGTGTCTTTAATCCAGGAATTGGTTATCTTTGGTTTAATTTTATATTACGTGGTATAACCAGGAAGAATGTATGTTGCAAAAATGCAAAAAGCTTTTCCAAAAAGCAATCGTAGAGAAGGTCACAGTATGAATTTTATCAGTGAAAATGGGACTTTTTATTTTCTAACATGAAATATAAATCCCCTAACCTCAGAGCAATGCATGATGTTTTTTTCTAGACTGAATGGGTGAATAAATACATATGCACAAACTGTAAAGCCAGCAAAGTACTACCCTTACTCACATATATTAGTGTAAGTAAAAAAGTATTCTATTCCTCACACTGTATACCAAGATAAATGAATCAAATGAATCAAAAAAGTGAATCCATAAAAGTAACAGAAGAAAACGCAAGTGATTCTTCCATATCCTGGAAATGGAGAAATTTTTCCTAACTATGACTCAAAAATCTAAAAACACTAAGGTAAGAAAGGGTTGCTAAATTTCATTGTATAAATGAAAATAACTTTGGGAACCATGAGCAAAGTTAAAAAAAATAAATTGAAAAACTATTTGCCACTTATAATTATCCCTGGTATACTAGTATAAAAGAACTATTAAAAGGGAGAGAAGACCTAAAACTCTATAGAAAATGGACTAAAGATATCAGCAGAAAAACAAATGAAAATGGTCCTTAAACATATGAAAAGATGTTCAGTTTAACTCATGGTAAGAGAAATTAAAATTCAAATTATACTGAGATGTCATTCTTTTCCTATCACATTGGCAAAAATCCAAAAGTTCCACAACATTTTCTATTGATTGGGCTGTAGAGACATGGGCACTCTCATACATGGCTTGTGAGTATGCAAAATGGCACAACTTCGTGGAGAGGAATTGGACAATATCAGAGAAAATAACCCATGGGCTTACCCTTGACTCAACATTCCCACATCTAGAGAATTAGCCCGAAGATACACTGGCAAAAACATGCAAAGGTAGCAGCCCTGGTTTCTCCTTTTTCTAATAAGGCAATCAAGGCTTTATAAGATTGAGTAAATTCCCAGGGCCACAAACCTAATAAGTGGCCTAGCCACATGTAGACCTTTAAACAATGCTAACCATAGATTTGAGCTCTGCTTATTAACTAAAGAGGAGTGTTCTTTTTATTTGGGAGTATGCAGATTGTTTTTAATACATGGACTTGGCCTTTGTTAACTCTGAAGTCGGATGCCACTAGATTAACATGTGTTGCAACCTTCCGTCTGCTTGAGAGCATATGGAGATTGTAATGGGGGAAAGATGAAACAAAAATGGCAAAACGATTCATAATTGTTGAAGCTGGCTAATATGTACAAGGGGACTCATGGTTTATTACACTTTGAAGGTTTGCCATTTCCCATAATTAAAAAGATTTTTGTTGTCATTGTTTAAAGAGGACCTGACTAGATTTTAATGAGTAAAGTAGATTTAGAAAATTGACTAATATTTATTCATTGAGCTATTTATTTATAGAACCTCTATCTGCTTATGTGCTATCACTGAGCTAAGCTTACCTCAAGTAGTTTACATATTCACAAGAGGAAAAAGGTATCTATATCGTATGTCAGAAATATCTGCACATTCAAATAATGTAAGATTCAAATGTGACTTTTATTCAGCAATCCTGTGTCCCTTTGTTACTTACTAGGTATGAGGTAAAGTGCTAGGGATGGAGAGAATACATTTTAGAGTAGAAGGCCTGAAACGTCTTTAGAGTGTATGGTCAGAAGTTTTGGATGCTTTGTGGCCTTGGAGCAAAGTTACTTTTAAAATTAAATGTTGGGGTGACATTATTTAATAGGACCACATAAGTTTCAAGTGTACATGTCTGTGATACTCATCTGCATATTGCATTGTGTACCCACCACCCAAAGTCAAATCTTCTTCTGTTGCCATATATTTGGCCTCTTTACTTCCTCCCCACCCCTCTTCCCTCTGGTAACCACCATACTGTTGTCTCTATCTTTGAGTTTCAGGTTTATGTCCCACATATTAATGAAATCATATGGTTCTTAGCTTTTTCTGTCTGACTTATGTCACTTAACATCTTCTGATGTACTCTTTCCTTTTTAAGCATTCAGAGTTTTGGTCTGGATAGTCTTTTAGCTTTGGAAACCGGTATGTCTCTGGAGTGCTGGCTATATGAGTGGGACACAGAAGAGTGGGATCTGGCTATTGTACCTATGCTGGTCTCAAGACAGAAAGATAAAAGAAACCTTTAAATCTCCTTATACAGGTTCTCAGTTCCAATTAAGCAAGATAGAAAGAAGCAACAACTTAAAAAGGATTTTAGCTAGATACAGGAATAAATCTAAGAGTACCTAACTGCGACAGGCAAAAGCAACAGAAGATAATGGTTAAGAGTACCCACTTTGGGCCAGATTTGTGTGTATAGGTAATTTATTGCGCTTATTTTTCATCAGAGTAGTTGAATGATGAGTCTGTGTCTGGGTGTGTTCAGGAAAATGAAGGCAAGTGAATATGTCTGTGTGTGTTTGTAATTAAAACTGTTACATGTTTTATTTTATTTTTTTTATCAGTATACCCATAATACCTATATTTTTTGTTCCTCTTAGATTCTTTTCATGTTCATCTTCAGTGAACAGTATAAAACAGAAGCACTACTAAACCCCATGAAATTATAATGAAAACAGTTTTTGTTGTTGATTTTACCTTTGTCAATCTCCAAAACAACTTTAAACATTAACCCAAAATATTCTCCCGTTACCTCCTCCAACAGGCAAAGAATCAGTATTAAAAATTGCAGCTAGAGAATGTCTCTTCCCCCAAAATTTATAAATAGTTTTTTAGGATAAAAGTACCTCTTCACGAAGAAAAATAGCATCACAACCGTGATATTATAACAAACCAAGATTAAATCATAGCTCTAAATTTGGTATCACTGCCGTTGACCTGACAAGCTATAAGTCTGAATATCTCATCTGAATTAGAGACATGGGTCTAGTGCACAGATGCATTTTATGTGTGTTTATACATCCTGGGAGAATCAACATAGAAGAGACAGATCCGTTTGTAGAGTGTTTCTAAAATGTTGCTTGAGGTTTCTGTAATTTAATTCTCTTGGTATTTTCTGCATTTTGGAATTCTTCCCAGGACAGTTTATTAGTACTTGGATTTTGGTTTCAGCCTCTTTCCTTTCTCCTTTTTACTTTTAATGTTTTCAGTGAATACTTGGACTGTGAAGGTTAAGAAAACCAATAGTTCCAGAAACTAAATTCTATATTTAACTGCAGACTGGGTGTGGTTCAGACAACTGCAATGCAAGCTTGCTAGTGTTTTGCCAGTCATCAAAACCCTGACCTGCAGGGAACATTTCGTTTCCTAGTCTTCTGACTCTGGAATACGCTGAATTATGATGATGTGGTGATATATGGTATCCACTTTTGTGGGTGTAAATAAAATACAGACAAAAGAGTTGCATAGGTTCAAACTTGAAGTCACTCTGGAAGATGTTTCTTTTGTGGTGTTCTATAATAATCTCTGAATGATATTAACCTGCCCTGTTTTCATGGTGCTGCTTCCCATAATTCTTTTACCTTTTTAAAAAACATTATTGTTCTTTTTATTTTAGAGACAGAGGAAGGGAGAAGGGAGAGAGAGAAAGAGAAACATCGATTGGTTGCCTCCCATATGTGCCTCAACTGGAAATCTAACCTGCAACCCTTTGGTGCAAGGGACAATGCTCCAACTAACTGAGCCACCCATGCAGGGCCTTTTATTACCTTTAATTACCACTGGGCAATTAAAAAATTTTTTATACAAGAAGTCTTTACTTTAGCTCCCATTTCATGAATTCATGTTTTCTTTTAATGTTTTGTCCTTCTTGGTTTGCTTGTTATTTGTCAGTTTGATAAAATAATATTAATTACCATAAAAATAGAGAAATAACTGTTTGTTTTCCTAGTAAGATTTACCCTCCTTTAAAAAAGGAAAAACACTCTCTTGAAGAGAATCCTGTTACTTTGTAAAATGGAGAAATAATCCCCTTTTTCTTCCTTAGCAGTATTCTTGTGTATTGTTTTGTTGAATGTCCCAGTATTATTCATACTAAACAGAACTCCATGAAGAGACCTGCTCATTTTAGTAAGTTTACACCTCAGAGCAGAAACGCTTATAAATGTTTCCTTATACTATTCTTCTGAGACATTGAGACCTATCCAGATGTTTCTTTGAATGACAACTTGTATCATCCTATATAATAAAGAGATATTATGCAAATTAACTCCTCGTGCCGTCACCAGATGGCTGCGCCCCAGCGGAGGCGGGGTTCCTGTAACAAGCCATACGAGCGATCATCAGGACCTTAGGCTGCATGGTGCCGGGCCGGGCGG